>NC_056745.1:907283878-907641378 GCF_019279795.1 Protopterus annectens
TGTTCTCCCACTCCCAAACTAACTCTTTTCCTTCCTAAAGTAGTCCTACCACAGCATATAGCATTCACTATCTGCCAGCTCTCCCTGAGCTTATTTGCGCTATTTGCCATTTAAATAACTTTGTATTACGTTGAGCACATTGCAGTGGGGACACATTCAAGTTGTTTACCTGCAATCCCTGGAACCTACCTTGTTGCAGCTCTCTTTCCTATTTACTTCCTGATTGTTTTCTTTTCTCAATGTGTGTGTGCGATTACCTCATTCCTATCACTGAATTGAGTGTTTTGTCCCTCCCCCTCACCCCCAGCATCCAGACCTAGTTTATTTATGGGCACCATTTTCAAATATCTATCTCTCCCTCCCATGTCTCCTGGTCCTGTGCACATGCCAAGTAAGTTTTTGGCTTTGTTTTTAGCTAGTGAAACTTTCAACAACTGATACTTGCATCTCAGGCATTTAATTTTATGTGTAAGTGCTACACTATTAAGATTTGTAATATGTAATGCTTGCATCTCAAGCTGTTTTGGTGTATAAATGCTACATGTATATCTCATCAAGCTCGTTTTGTGCAAGAGCATTGCATTTGATAAGTTAATACCTGCTCCTCAAGCTATTTCTATCAATGAGTGTGGTATTATTAATGGAGGAGATACTCTGATTGCTAGTATTAAGCACTGGCCCGTTTTACCTGTTTTTTTGTACGCCTTTTATAGCATTCCTAGGGCACTCTGAGAACTAGTTAGTTAGCTGCCTCTCAGGCCAAGACTTACCACAGAGTACCTATGTACAACATTTGGCTGCTATTTCTCCTACATCGCATCTCTCTCAAGGTACTGTTAAACTACGTTTGCTGTTTTTTTTTTACTCGTACAAAGGAACTCATTTACCGGTGGTGATACAGCATATCCATGTGGCTTGTGTGCTGCTAATGTCCTGAAATATACATTGCTGCTTATATACAGGAGTATGTCATGATTATAACACTTTGTAGATGCGTATTGTCGCCTGCAACTGCTATACATGTCAATATTAATATAGCAGCTTGGTTAGTTTACTGCTTTCTAATTTCTCTTCTGTTGTCCTCCCTTTTTCAGTTCACTTGTCACTCTTTTTTACCTGTTTCTGCACAGTGCCCCCCCTCCCTCAATCTGAATCTGCTATGTGAGGACTGCAGTGTGAGATAGTTTGTGCAGGAACCTAAATATCACATTAGCTGCAAGTGACTGCTATCTCCAAACTCATAGCGTAGGTGCTCTGTACAAGAAAACCTTTACATTCTATTTAAGTGCAAGGAAGCCTTTACTTTGTACTTATGTGCAGGGCTCCTTTATTAATGTATTTAACTTACCTGCTCCTTACATTTGCACGCACATAGCCAGGGTCATAACTCGCTAGTATCCCATTTAAAGCTACTTCTTTTACTGATAGTTTCCCTTTTAAAGCTTTTTCTACATCTGTTTACCCATACCCACTAACCTGATAGTTACCCTGTTAAAGCTTTCTTCTACAATTCTCCTGTTCCCAAGCTAACTCTTTTCCTCCCCAAAGTAGTCATACCGTACAGTACAGTACTGCAGAATATCAGTTCACTATCTGCCAGCTCTTCCTGAGCCTATTAGCTCTATTTGTCATTTAAATAACTTTGTATTACATTGAGCATGTTGCAGTGGGGACACATTCAAGTTGCTTACCTGCAACCCCTGGAACCTACCTTATTTGCATCTCTCTTTCCTATTTCTTTCCTGATTGATTTTTTTTCTCGCCATGTGTGATTTGGTGCTACCTGCTCCATTCTCGCTGTGTGTGCGATTTGGTGCTACCCACTCCATTCTCACCGTTTGTGTGATTTGGTGCTACCCACTCCATTCTTGCCATGTGTGCGATTTGGTGCTACCCACTCCATTCATCCTCGCTACACTCGGGCTCACTGCACTTGCCTACCCTATTCCCATTCCCATCTACCCCCACTTCAATTAAATTTATTCTCAGTTTAGCTCCATCCCCTCATTGGCTCCCATCCAATCACTGCCCACTCCAGACTCTTCCATTCAAATCTGCAATACCCACTGACTAGTCCTACCTTCCAATTACACATAGCTTCCTCTCCACCCTCTCTACTTATTAAACTTCCTCTTTTACCCCTCATCTGCTAACCTATACACTCTGCACCACTATAACCTACTGCAACATAATGCCACTTAGATACAAACTAACACCCCTCAGCCTCCTGTTACTCTTAACCCTCCTACTACAACTTACCCCACTACAACTTAAAGACATCTACCACAAACCCACCTTCACAACCTCCACTCAAAGTTTACCCCTCAGTATCTATGCTGACATATCTCCTAACCTTTACCCAATGGTCAACATTCTCTGCCTTAAACTAAAAATCTTCCCCAAACAGTAAATTTATCTCATACCACTCTTTACCTACACTGTAGCTTAAGAAAAAAGTAAGAATTCACTACTGTCCTGCATAAATTCTCCAAACTAACCCTATGTGGAGATATCCATCAAAATCCTGATCCCCTCACCTCATCTTCTAACTTACACAGCGCCTACAAATCCTTAAATCTAACTACAATTAACCTGCAAAGTATTGAAAACAAAGTCCCTGAATTCCATGCCTGGGTAGCACATAACACGCCCAGCATTATTGCTGCCATGGAAACATGGCTAAAATCATACATTAAAAACTCAGAATTCCTTCCCCCTGTTTTTGCATGCCTGCACTCAGATAGACCCCACAAAAAAGGTGGTGGAGTAGCATTGATCTATTCTAACACCTTCAATATAGTCTCATACAACTCATCCATACCCAACATCTCTACTGCAGAAGTCATAATTATCCTCCTAAAAATAAATAAATGAATGCAAAAACCTCTGTATCATTGTCCTATACATCCTCCCTGGCAATAATATTCCCATATTAGAGAATATCCTAGCTTGGACATCCAGCAACATAACCACACAAACAGTAATTCTTGGCAATGTTAATATTAATTGGTTAGACTTCTCACAGCAGCACTCCCCTTCTAGCATAAACCTATTTAACTACAGCCAGCTAATCACTGATATTCTAGACCCAACAAAAATGACAGCTGTGGAACAATCTTAGATTGGATCTTGGTCTATGATCTCAATAATATCTCCACCACAGGAACTCTTCCAAACAGTATCAGTGACTACTTACCTGCCTTTATAATACGTAATACCACAACAACATTAAACATACATCTATATAAAGACACTAGAAACCTTTCCAATTTTTGCCCCACATCCTTTAACAATAATTTAAACAGTAAGTGGGATCCCCTAAAAACACTTCCTCTAGACGAAGCAGTTGCATTTTTCAACTCAACATTCCTAAGCATCTTAAACAGACTAGCACCCCTCCCCTGACTAAAATGAGTAAAATCTAATCACACCCCATGGCTCACTAGAGCTACTAAACAGAACATGGCCACCAGGGAGAAAGCTAGGAAGCTTTGGGAAAAACCCAGAAAAAACTCTGACCTTATAACCTACAGATACCTTCGCAAGCAAGTAAAGCACCTAAGTTATTAAGGATAAACAAGAATACTATCATACTGTACAAAACCAATGCAAACAAAATCCAAAGCACTTTTGGAGCTCAATAAACAGCCTTCTACACCCAGGATCTAACAGTAACCCCTGTCCCAATCCAGAAAAAAATCCCATTGAAATAGCCACCCTCTTCAACACATATTTCATAAATGCCATAACTAGTCTCACTGCCAACTTCCCTCATAATCATCCTAACCCATCAGACCCAACTACAAATGACCCCACTTACATAAATTCTCTCTAGCACTCATCCCTACTGCCACAGTAAAGAAGCTACTTCTGAAATTAAAAGCATGCACTAATGCCCTTGAAAACTTGCTCCCAAAATTCCTTCAAATAAGAGCAAACTCCATAGCATACCCTGTCAGCCTACTTCTCATTAAGTCTTACATTCCCAGCATTTAGAAAAAAGCATTTATCCTTCCACTGCACAAAGGCGGAAACAATGCTGATATCTCTAACTTCTGGCTCATTGCCATTCTGCTCCTATTTCAAAGATCCTTGAAAAATATATCCACAACCAATTTCCTTAACTATTTACATGACAATAACCTACTATCAGTAACTCAGCATGGTTTCTGACTTGGACATAGCACTAGTACAGGTCTAATATCCTTATGTGACTCTGTCAATCGAGCTTGAGATGCCGGGAAGCTTATCTCATCTCTATTTCTAGACCTTTCCAAAGCCTTTGATACTATATCCAACCCTCTTCTACTTAGAAAACTCTCCAACTTAGGAATGTCTCCCACTACCCTTCTCTGGTTTTCCAAGTACCTCACAGACAGCCAACAAGCTACTAAATGGCAACACTCTCTCTCTATTCTTCAACACCACTACTGGTGTTCCCCAAGGATCCATCCTAGGGTCTCTGTTATTCAGCATTTTCATGAATGACTTCCACTCTACTCTCTCTCAAGGCATACTCACCCAGTATGCAGATGATTCTGCTATCATTTGCAGTGCCAACTCTCCACCTGAACTCCTGAAAGTTACCCAATCAGCTCTCACCTCATCTGAAATATGGATGACTAACAACCACCTTGCCCTAAACCCCAAAAAAACAAACGTATGCTATTCACCTCCAAGAAGACCTCTACTATAAATACTCTTTCTCTATATTCTCCCAATATAACACTGCTATTGAGGTTGTCACACATACCAAACTTCTAGGAGTCACGACTTGCATATTCACAAAATTAAAAAAACTCACCAGAAACTGGACATGCTATACCGTCACAAAACATTCCTCAATTACTCCTCAAAACTAGCACTTGCCTCCTCCTTCCTGCCAACATCTCTTCTTTATGGTGCTCCTCTTTTTACTGACATACAAGCCAGTCTTAAATCCAAGCTCGATTCTTGTTATAAGAAAATTGCAAAGTTCGTCACTAACAGACAAAATTCATCTCACCACATCAGCATCTCGAGCTCCATTGACAGAGTCACAGAAGGATATTAGAGCTGTAGTGGTGTTATGTCCGGGTCTGAAACCATGCTGAGTTACTGATAGTAGGTTATTGTCATGTAGATAGTTAAGGAATTGCTTAAGAATACATTTTTCAAGGATCTTTGAGGTAGGAGACAGAATGGCAATGGGTCGGAAATTAAAGATAGTGTTGTTTCTCTCTTCACATACTAAACTGGGTAGAACTTCTTCATCATCTCACATAAATACAACTGACAGCTGCCCATAAACTAATATTCAGTCCTACCAGCTGCCCTGCCCTTTCTTCTCTATTTACACTTTACCACCCTAATAGACCCCTCCACTCTGAGAATCAAATGCTTCTGCAGATTAACAAACCTAACCTCTCTGCTGGTCAAATGCTCCACTCCTTCTCCATTGTTAAATTATGGAACTGTCTCCCACCATCACTCAGATCCACTAGCAATGCATCTCTCTTCAAAATATCTTTAAAACATCTGTCCTCCCAGTGGCTATGTTCATGTGCTAGTTCCTCACACTCTATAACTTGACTTTATTCTCTCTCCCACTCTCACTACCACTTCCACCTTTTCTTTCTCCATCCTACCTTACCTCCTTAAACCTACCTTATCTCCTGATTATTAATCTATTGCTGCAATTATGTATACATGTAGAATCAGTAGATTGTCTTAAGTATAACTGCATTGCCTCATTACTTTGTTCAAGACTTAGCTTATTGTCATTTCTTGTTGTATTCGCCAGATGTGTATTTTTGTATAAGTCATTGTGGAGCTTTTCTCCCCAGGCGTCTACTAAAAATAGGCAATTTTTGGCCCAGTGGACTATCCCGGTACACAAATGCAAATAAATAAATATATAAATAAATAAATGTTCCAGAATCAGGTTTTCTCTTTCTCTCTCACTTAAGCTTGGGCAGTATAATAAACCAGACATTAAACCAGTATAATTTCTTCTGTAACCAGATAGATAGCAATTATAATTGTCTGTCACATTTCTATGCCTAGTTTACAACAAAACATGCTTTCTCTGTACTAGCCTAAAATGTGAATGCTAAAAGTGACCTAATGTAACCAACCACTTTATTTTACCAAGTACACATCACAAAATGCAGAACTAACTGCAGCCTGTCACCAAACCGTCAGCTGAGAGCCCAACATGCCAGCATAAACATAAAGTAACCATGAGAGATGTAATCAGTTGCTGTCCATCAACCTGTGACCTGCACCTCACCATGTTTCAGAGATTCTGACCTCACACCACCTGAATTTTAATATAACCCATTCCAAGTCTGCACCTGTATGTAGAAGGAAGTTGATAGCTATTGTATATTAATATATCTGGTCACCTCCCCAAAATTGTGTAACCTCGTACATGTCATAACAGATTTCGGGAGGTTTGCAAGGGGACATCCCCTCCACATACCATACCATATAATTGTGTTACTTGTATTATGCTTTGTTTTATTATTCACATTGATTCATTCTGGTAATTGATGTTTGGTGGTCCAAATGCAGGGAGTAGAATTACTTTGTGGAATGTTTTTTGGGTGGACTACATCTTCCATGTGCACAACTGAAACATTTATGATTCAAACTTACTTTAATATTCATGTCTAAAATATTTAGGAAAATAATTATCTAAGTAGAAAATGGATGTTTATTTTAACTTTTCTCAGCAGGTATCCTCTGTGAATGGCAGCTGTGTAACATGACTAATCCAGCCAAGAAACTGCACCAAATAAATACTAATAAATAATAAATGTAATTCAGTGGTCTACATTAGGGCTCAACAGTTGCCCCTAAGCCAGGCAATAAGTACTGGCAAAAGTTATACAATCTCTGCACAGTCAAATTCCATTTTCAGACAAACAAAATGAGGGCGCACGATTGTATGCAGTCACTATGTACTGCACCAGTGTGAGAACAAGAACTTATACTTTATAAGTAATTTCTGTCTCTTATCATTTCCTCATGACACAGTCATTTTGCACATGAATACAAATCAGTCTAAAGTAATCATGGTCACAGGAATCTTGATGTTTCTTCCTTCCAGACCCATAGCAAGGGTACAGCCAAGGGAATCACTGCACTGGCACAAGCTATTAGGGATTACAGTTCATACCATGCAATAGATGTGACCTGTCCCTTTAAGAAGCAGCAGTATTCATTTAAGCACACATGATCTCACTCATTGTTGCTTAAATGTATCGCATTCAGTGTTTCTTTCTGTATTGAGGAGCTGTTTGCTACAGTTTAGCAAAGCCGCTTATACAGCTGCATAGTAGCTCCCTGCATAGGCCACGAATCCTTCCCCAGGATTTAATAAAATCCATGTAGGCGCCATGCAAAGCCTACATGGAATGCATCCATGTACACGGTCATGGTTCCCCCTCGGCAGTGCATCATGTATATTAATGATGGGGCACTGCTGAGGGAAAGCTAAGGAACAGGGATATTGAATCAGTGTAAGGAGAGGTGCAGTGGCTACCCGTGGCTGCAGATTGAGTGTGAGTCTTTTTGTAATGCTCTCACCACTGTTGTAATGCTGTGGTGTGTCAAATGTTTAATATGTTATTTTTATGATTTTTTATTTTTTTTTATTTTATTTTTTCTTCATGTTTGCACAGCACAGAGCTCAGCAATGCTAAACTGTGCTCATATATAGACAGCTGACACCTGCCAGACATCTAAAAATAGAAATTGGATGTAAGTGAGATCATGTGTGCTTCCAGACCCATAGCAAGGGTACAGCCAAGGGAATCACTGCACTGGCACAAGCTATTAGGGATTACAGTTCATACCATGCAATAGATGTGACCAGTCCCTTTAAGAAGCAGCAGTATTCATTTAAGCACACATGATCTCACTCATTGTTGCTTAAATATATCGCATTCAATGCAATGCTAAACTGTGCTAAACTGTGCTGACATATAGACAGCCGACACCTGCCAGACATCTAAAAATAGAAACCGGATGTAATTAATTATCATAATTACATTTTTTTATATATTTTTTTCTTTTTTTTTAATTGTCATTTGCGTGGCACGGAGTCCAGCAGAGCCAAGCGGAGCTTATACATACATATATAGCTGACATCTGCCAGACATCTAAAAAAAAAGAAACCGGATATGTTTAAGCATGTTTGTGTGCCACAGTGTTCAGCAATGCTAACAGGTAGCCTAGTAGTATATTTGAAGGTATACCATTTTTTATAACATCCAACTAGCTACATGAGTAGAGTTACATACATCCTTTTGTGTAGTAGGTGCTGAGTTCGAGTCCATAACAGGCAGAATATGTCTGTAACTGAATGTACTATTTTTCTATAATTTAATAAAAGTATTGTGAAATTTGGCACTGCTGCACTCCCCTAAGCACTGCTAATTCATGCTAAGCAGTGCATAAACATGTTAAACATGTCAACGGCTACCAATGTTTGTGTAGTGCTAAGTTTGGACAAAACCATGGTTCAGCAAGTTTTTCCACTGCCCCGCACTGCTTAGCTGGTTTGAGAGGTGCTAAGCAACATGGCACTTTTTTGAATGTTGCGCAATGATGTGTAAGGTCAAGAAAACAGCCTATATTAAACCCAATAGGTGGGAATTATGCATCATTCATTAGAGTTCAATCAACTGTTGGCATGGCAGGTGGTGTTGGCAAAGATGTGGGCTTTCAGGCACAGAAGTGAGGCATTCGGAAGTCCAGGGTCATTGTTGATCTTCTGTTACAAAACCATATACCTCAGCTGATGCAGGGTGAATTCTAGGGCTCAGAGTGTAAGGCAGAGGCCTGGGACCAATTTGCCAGGGAAATCACCAGTGTTACTGGTATCCCCTGCACTGGTGAGCATTGTCGGCACCATTATGATGACCTGAAAAGGAGAAAGGGGAACCTTGGACACCTGAGTCCAAGAAGCTAGAGATGGGACTGCCCCACAAGTATGTAAGTATGTCTTCCTCTGTCTTACCAAAATGCAAGCTAAATGTCTGCACTGTAATACTGTAGTAGTCAGTGTGTGAGGCTGTAGATACTTTTATGTAGGTATCAGGTCTTTGTTCTTGGGGGGGGGGGGGTTAATCTCAGTTATACACTCATACTCAGATTGTGACCAACACAAGTAACACAGTAGCTACTTTAAATGTGAGATATATGGATATATTACCTTGTTGTGCTACAACATGTGGTGGTACTGACATGACCCCACCCTCAACTTTTCACAAGTCCATCAGGTATTGCCCAAGGCCATGGTCCTGCTCCTGCTAAGCATGGCACTTATTTTGCTAAGGAACAATTATATTCCAGTACAGCTCAGGGCCAGATTAATGCCCTATGTAAACATAACTATGTGTGTAAACAGTGTAGGATGTGTTTAAATTCCAGTCTGAAACAGGTACCTAAGGTTTCCAGAAGAGGTAGTCACAGGAGTGTACTTCAACAAACATACACTTTGGAAGTTACAGCTAAGAGCAGATAATGCACCTGGTTTAAATGAGGCAAGGAATCTAAAATGCCTTTTAAAATACAACAGGTTGAAGGCAAATACATTAGGCAGTGAAATGTGCATTGCCATATATTTGTTACAAGAGGTGCACTGGGTTTTTATGTGTTGTTTTTTTAAGTAGAGTGTCATACTGAAAAATTAAAAGGTAAATATTACTGGTCATGTTTTACGTGATTTACTTCAAGTGATTGCTATAAAAGTCCTGAGCTGAATTTGTATTTTGTTCAAAGGAAGTGTTTTTGGATGGCAGTGCAGAAGAAACTTGTTTGACCGCTAATCCAGTTGTGGGTGGTCTTTGCTGCTATGAGTTTTGGAGGCTTTTCATACACGATAGTGCAGGCATTAATGTACTGCTTATTTCTTTGTTATTGCAGGTGACCATGGAGGTTGGTGTCTGTCCCCTACACAACCTGATGTCAGTGTCTCTTCAGAGTCTGATGATGATGGTGGCCACAATGAGGCACAGGTGGGAGTGTTGGGGGCTGAATCTGCCCCAGAGGTAGACATCTCTCTTCTGCCCCCATTGTCACCATACACAGTCTGTATGACCACACATACCCCATCCCTGGAGGCCACAGATATTGGACAGTCAGAGGGTAGGGACATTGAACAAGAAACTGTGGCAACTATGGCTCCAGTGAGTGTAGACACTGGCTATAGCCAGACAGCAGGTGAGGTCCCACACAGGTGGATTGACAGGAGAGCTTGTAGGAGGCCTGCTGTCCATCCACCACCTGTTGCAGGTGTCATATCACTGGTCACTCAGCGCATGTTTCAGGGCATCATGGAGGCACAGGGGCACTCTGAATGGAACACCAGATGTATGCTTAGGGTTATGGATGCAGCACAGTCTGACATCTGTGACTGCCTCTACTGCAGTGGGGACACCCTGGATCAGTTCACTGATGCAATGGACAGATGGTGGGCTGAGACAGTGTCTGTCTTGGACCACACATTATCTGTGCTGGAACGTGTGGTTGGAGTTAAGCATCAGTCCCGTGGATGCAGGTCAGCAACCCCATCTGCTGAGAGTCGACGTGGCTGTGCACACTCATGCTTCCATAGTGACAGTACATCCAACACTACAGAGGGGAGTGTGTTCTCCACACTAAGACATGGCAGGCCATGGGCTAGTGGTCCTGGGTGGTCCCTTGGGGGACACGGTCCCAACAGACAGCACTCACTGTCAGGTACTAGCACTGCTTCTGACCTTGGGCATGGAGATGCCAGTGCAACACCTGGCAGTGCCAGTTCCCTTGTCAGTGGCTGGAAATGGTGAACTGTCAATTCTACCATGTATGATCCAAAGCTGTCCAACATACACACATGTAGGACTAGCACTGAGCTTGACTATGTACATGCACACACTCACACACCACTATCAAATGCAGGTCACCTATAGACACACACAGCATCTCTCCATGGTCCATCTTACATGTTCCCTTCCTGACTCACATACAAGCTGTCTACCATTTGAGCCAGCCTAGGCCTCCTTTGCCCCCACACAACACCCTGTGCAAGTGATGATACCTGTGCCACATCCCTGTCATCCTCACCATCGATGCAGGGAAATGAAGCTATGCTTAAAAACCTCAGCTTTGGCTGGCTAAGAACTAGCTGTATTCAACTGGCCGTATAAGAGAATTTAAGTACCTTTATCTGCACTTTTCTTTTTCAAAAAATACAGTATTTATATTGATTTTAACTGTGTTGCAGGAATATTAACTGAACTGGAAGTTAGTCAGTGTTTGCTGAATTTTATTATTTGCTAGTAATTACAGGCGTGGGGGTAGCCACATTCTTTGATTTCCTGTCCTTGCCTATTTAAGTGGTACAGTGTGAAATATTTTCTGCTTAAAAACCTCAGCTTTGGCCAGCTAAGAACTAGCTGTATTCAACTGGACGTATAAGAGAATTTAAGTACCTTTATCTTCACTTTTTTTTCAAAAAATACAGTATTTAAATTGATTTTAACTGTGTTGCAGGAATATTAACTGAACTGGAAGTTAGTCAGTGTTTACTGAATTTTATTATTTGCTAGTAATTACAGGTGAGGGGGTAGCCACATTCTTTGATTTCCTGTCCTTGCCTATTTAAGTGGTACATTGTGAAATATTTTCTGCTTAAAAACCTCAGCTTTGGCCGGCTAAGAACTAGCTGTATTCATCTGGATGTATAAGAGAATTTAAGTACCTTTATCTGCACTTTTTTTTTCAAAAAATACAGTATTTAAATTGATTTTAACTGTGTTGCAGGAATGTTAACTGAACTGGAAGTTAGTCAGTGTTTGCTGAATTTTATTATTTGCTAGTAATTACAGGTGTGGGGGTAGCCACATTCTTTGATTTCCTGTCCTTGCCTATTTAAGTGGTACAGTGTGAAATATTTTCTGCTTAAAAACCTCAGCTTTGGCCGGCTATGAACTAGCTGTATTCAACTGGATGTATAAGAGAATTTAAGTACCTTTATCTGCACTTTTATTTTGAAAAAATACAGTATTTAAATTGATTTATCTGTGTTGCAGGAATATTAACTGAACTGGAAGTTAGTCAGTGTTTGCTGAATTTTATTATTTGCTAGTAATTACAGGTGTGGGGGTAGCCACATTCTTTTATTTCCTGTCCTTGCCTATTTAAGTGGTACAGTGTGAAATATTTTCTGCTTAAAAACCTCAGCTTTTGCCGGCTAAGAACTATCTGTATTCAACTGGACGTATAAGAGAGTTTAAGTACCTGTATCTGCACTTTCTTTTTTTAAAAATACAGTATTTAAATTGATTTTAACAGTGTGGCAGGAATATTAACTGAACTGGAAGTTAGTCAGTGTTTGCTGAATTTTGTTATTTGCTAGTAATTACAGGTGTGGGGGTAGCCACATTCTTTAATTTCCTGTCCTTGCCTATTTAAAGGAGTACAACAGGTTTCTCTAATGTATTCCTCAACTTCACGACCCTTTTCCTCCCTATTTACATTGTCCTCTGTAAAGCAACAACAATAAAGCATTTACAATTTTTATAATTCCCCTTACTTTTGTAACAGAAGCCTACCTTCTCATACTGTGATAGTTTCACTTACAAAATGATTCTCTCACGTTTGAATAAAGCTTGCTGGAGTCACCCAATTACTGACATCATCAAGGCCAGGCAGTGCAGGTACTTTTTTTTTTTTTTAATCAGTTCCCTCCCCCAAAGTGACATCACCACAGCAGTCATCTGATTTAAACTTAAATAATAAGACCCACCCATTCTGTGATGCCATGGCTCCCTTGTCCTTCCCCCAGCCTGAGAGCTGTTCATTTTATTCAGTAGCAGTGTAGTAACACCGATGTTTGGAAACACAGAAATTTGGTATGCATACTTGTACATTCTGCACGGCAAATGATGCTTAGGTGGTGTATCGCTTGCATACTTCTCTGTTGTATTTGCACCAGATACTGCTAGTTTGCAGTGTGGGAATAGAAAGATTAAAACATTACCCTGGTAACAGAGGTGGCAGTGCAACATATTCATAGATTTAGTAAGGGATTTTGTCCATGCACAAATATTTCAACAGTGATTCTTTGCAGGGGCATCCATTATCTGATTCAAGGTAAGTTAACCTTGATGTCCTTTATTTAAAAAAAAAAATCAATAAAAAATTTACTTTATTATAAGTGACTTCTGGACACAATAAAAAGGAAGGGGGAAAATATAGCAATATGGTTTGTATGTACAAATACAAATCCAGGGACACTGCAAAGGGTTTTTTTTGCAAACCAACCAGTGGAGTAAAAACATATGAAGGCAAACACTGCATACCAACACACTTTGCACATGTAAATCTCAATTTTTAACAAGGTGGAATTATGAAGTGATACCCTAACACAAATTAATAAAGATCTAAACTGGTTAATAGTATAAATGTTTTATTCTTTAGCTCCTTGGTGCAAGACCTTACTGGATGTGATTGCAGTCAAGTAAGGCCATGGCTATAGTGCAGCAAAAAATGTCCCCTCTAACAAAGGAAATGCTAGAGCAAAGATTAAATTACATGAGTCAAGCACCCTGCTGAGATCTGCCAAACAATGGAATTACCAGGTCAAATTACCCTCAGGACTTTGACAGCTAGGGAAGCTAAGTGTTATGGGGGAGGGGAGAAGTAAATGGACTGGAATTCATTGTCTCACAAATTAGTGCCATTTAAACTAAATTAGAAAAAGGCAGCAGTAAACAGCACTTTGAGTGTGTTCTGTGGCATTTGCACTGTTTCTGTTTTAAGTAGTCATCCTGCAGCAGGGAATGTTACTTACACTGTTCTATTTTATTCAGTACTTTGTACGCATGCAACATCTATGAAATGACAGGAACTTTAGGCAAACGGAGGCCTGCATGATGTAACATTTATGAGCCAAACAATGATTTCTGGGATACTGGATGGCAACTTGATTTATCCAAACCACGTCAATATGCCAGCCTCCAGGTGGTCAGAGTCTGGAATTACATATTTCTGTAAATAATCCCAGAGTGCTGTTAAAGTGTAGGAAACATCATGCCATGATGTTTTAAACATGTTTTTTTTAGTCTGTGGGTGCGGTACTCCTTTAAGTGGTACAGTGTGAAATATTTTCTGCTTAAAAACCTCAGCTTTGGCCGGCTAAGAACTAGCTGTATTCAACTAGACGTATAAGAGAATTTAAGTGCCTTTATCTGCACTTTTTTTTTCAAAAAATACAGTATTTAAATTGATTTTAACTGTGTTGCAGGAATATTAACTGAACTGGAAGTTAGTCAGTGTTTGTTGAATTTTATTATTTGCTAGTAATTACAGGTGTGGGGGTAGCCACATTCTTTGATTTCCTGTTCTTGCCTATTTAAGTGGTACAGTGTGAAATATTTTCTGCTTAAAAACCTCAGCTTTGGCTGGCTAAGAACTAGCTGTATTCAACTGCACGTATAAGAGAATTTAAGTACCTTTATCTCCACTTTTTTTTCTAAAAATACAGTATTTAAATTGATTTTAACTGTGTTGCAGGAATATTAACTGAACTGGAAGTTAGTCAGTGTTTGCTGAATTTTGTTATTTGCTAGTAATTACAGGTGTGGGGTAGCCACATTCTTTGATTTCCTGTCCTTGCCTATTTAAGTGGTACAGTGTGAAATATTTTCTGCTTAAAAACCTCAGCTTTTGCCGGCTAAAAACTAGCTGTATTCAACTGGACGTATAAGAGAATTTTAGTACCTTTATCTGCACTTTTTTTTTCAAAAAATACAGTATTTAAATTGATTTAAATTGTGTTGCAGGAATATTAACTGAACTGGAAGTTAGTCAGTGTTTGCTGAATTTTATTATTTGCTAGTAATTACAGGTGTGGGGTAGCCACATTCTTTGATTTCCTGTCCTTGCCTATTTAAGTGGTACAGTGTGAAATATTTTCTGCTTAAAAACCTCAGCTTTGGCCGGCTAAGAACTAGCTGTATTCAACTGGATGTATAAGAGAATTTAAGTACCTTTATCTGCACTTTTTTTTTCAAAAATACAGTATTTAAATTGATTTTAACTGTGTTGCAGGAATATTAACTGAACTGGAAGTTAGTCATTGTTTGCTGAATTTTATTATTTGCTAGTAATTACAGGTGTGGGGGTAGCCACATTCTTTGATTTCCTGTCCTTGCCTATTTAAGTGGTACAGTGTGAAATATGTTCTGCTTAAAAACCTCAGCTTTGGCCGGCTAAGAACTAGCTGTATTCAACTGGACGTATAAGAGAATTTAAGTACCTTTATCTGCACTTTTTTTTCCAAAAATACAGTATTTAAATTGATTTTAACTGTGTTGCAGGAATATTAACTGAACTGGAAGTTTTGACTCTGCTCTTTAGTTAGTCCCACCCACCCTCCCTGTTTTTGTTTTGGTGTTAATCTTAGTGGCCTTGAAACTGCCCGCCCCTCTTCTAAATTTGTGTTTGGATACTCCTTCTGGGCCCATCTCATTTGCTCACTCAACTGAGTGCAGTGAGATCATATTCTGATTTGAGGCACTCCTACTGTGTACAAAGAGAGCATCTGGGAAACAGAAAAAAAAAGCTTGTTTCGTGCCTTTCCTGGTAAGTGGTATAGACTATTTGTAGGCTTCTGAGTCCCCAAGCCCTTCTGTGTCAGAGGGAAGCCTTCTAGCTTAGTTTTTTTTTCTTATAACTAGCCAGTTTTCTAGTTTCAGCACTCAAATCTGTTTCTTTGATCTCAGCACTTGTTCAGAAAAAAAAATAAATTCATCTGCTTTTACTGTACTTGTGTTTCTACCTACTTTATTTTACTTTTGCATCATCTTAAAAGTGCTCAATTGTATTAATTACTGCTTGGTGTAACTCATTCTAAGCCTTTTGGTTTAAACACTTGGGCTTCGGACCAGTTGTTTTGCACTGAGAGGGTTTGTGGTCTGCACTGTAGTGGCAGAACAGGTAGCTTACATCCTTCAAGGTTGGGAACTGCTGATTGAGGGCTCAGTGTCTGTTATTCTAAAAGTGTATTAATTCTGGTTTAAGCACTTGGGCTTTCAGGCCAGTTATTTTACATTAAGAGGGTTCATAATGTACACTCTTGTGGGAGGAGAGGCTGGACTCTGCCCTTCTGAGCTGGGAATTTCTGGTTAAAGGCTTATAGTGCATGCATATATGAACTGCTTCTTACTGAAGTTGGTGCGCCTTGTTTGCTGTGGCATAGACTGGATTCGGGCCTGCTGGATCTAGCTTTGTTTGTGTAACTTGAGCACTAATCCAGGCATTCACTAAAGTATTCAATTGTATTTATTACTGCTTGGTAGTAACTTGATTAAAGTGTAGCTATCATAAGTCTTTTGGATTAAGCACTTGGGATTCAGACCAGTTGTTTTACATTAGGAAGGTTTGTGGCATGCACTGTGGTGGCAGGACAGGTAGCTTTCATCCTTCTAAGTTGGGAACTGCTGATTGAGAGCCCAGTATCTGTTATTCTTAAAGTGTATTAGTTCTGGTTTAAGCACTTGGGCTTCAGGCCAGTTATTTTACATTAAGAAGGTTCGTGGTCTGCACTCTTGTGGGAGAAGAGGCTGGACTCTGCCCTTCTGAGCTGGGAATTTTTGGTTAAAGGTTTATACTGCCTGAATATTTGAACTGTATCTTACTGAAATTGGTACACCTTGTTTGCTGTAGCATAGACTAGATCCAGGCCTGCTGAATCTAACTTTGTTTATATGCTTGTTGTTTGTTTGCTTGTTATTTCCCTGGAACGCTAATTCCACCTAATACGTGGCTTCTCAGGGCTTCTGTGGATCACTAGTGATATCTGCATTGCTTACTGTACTTATTTCCTTGTTTCACTTGAAAGAAAGTTACTGTTTGCCATTTTTGTATTTAAGTTACCTGTAACACATTGCACTTAAGTTACCTGGCACTTGCTCACTAAAGCAATTATATAAGTCAGCACTAAAAATTAAAAGCACTACACCCTCACTCCCCACTGGCCCTTGTTTTCAATTATAAAGGAATTCCCAATATTATTCTAGCATGTCCAAAGGTCAGTTGTTAATCTCCTCTCCGGTCCAGCTGGTGAATCTGGGAATCTTGAGGCAATGTTACAACTGCCTCATGTACACAGACAGCCCTCTCCTCCTCCCAACAAATTACAACACATGTGAGAGATGCAACCATATAGCCAAACTGGAGGCTAAGCTCTCTCAACTCAGTACTGGCATAACCAGTCAGGAGAAGGAAACCACACTCACTACAATTCCAGTCTCACATAGACCTACCACGACAGCAAACCAAACACATAATCACACAAAAACATACTCGGGGGCTCTAAATAAAGATCTGCCTAAGCAGCAGAGACCTCCAAAGCAGACACCCAAGCAACCGCTACCCCAAAACAAAACACATGCAATACATATCTCACAAAGCCAGTGTGCCGAACAGTCACAGCCCTTAAGACTAAACAACACACCTGATACACTTGTAATAGGTGACTCTATCATCAGGCACACTGACGTCCCACTCACCAGGCTGACAAGGAGAGGGTCACGGTGAGCAGCCTGTCGGGCGCTAGGATCCACCACATAACACAAGCACTCAGGTCACTCCAAGGCAAGTACAAATATGACTCAGTCATTGTCCATGCTGGTGTGAATGACCTGAGATGTACCTCCCTGGACTACATGAAAAGAGACATAGAGGAGCTCTCTGAGCATGTAGCCCAGGCCGGTATGACCCTGACCTTGAGTAGCATCTTACCCTCACCAAGAATGATGCCACAATATGAAGACAAGATAATCAATTTCAACAATTGGCTTAAGTACTGGTGTCATTTAAAGGGGATCTAATGCCTGTCAGCTTGGGATGATATGCTCGACAAGCCACGATGCTTCGCTAGGGACGGCTTGCACCTGTCACCCCTGGGCTTTCGGTTATTGGCAAAGGCTCTTGCTACCCCCATAGTGCCTTTTTTAGGCAAGGCTCAAAAGACAAACCCACCTCCATAGGTATCACAAGGGATAAGAAACTAAGAGTAATGCTACTCAATGCCAGAAGTCTAAACCTCAAGATGCACGCACTCGAAACTCTCCTTAGCATGGAGAACATCGATATCTGTGCAGTAACAGAAACCTGGTTCAGGGCTCCCGAGAGCACCCCAGCACTACTAGGTTATACATCATACCATGCTTTTCGGCCCCAAAAATTGGACCAAACCACAAAAGGAGGGGGAGTATTGATATTCATCAAAGAAACCCACACCTCCAGGTTGTTGGCAAAGCACGAAGCATCAGAGACTATCCATGTGCAACTAACAGTGGGTAAAACTTCCTTCCAGTTTATAGCCTGCTACAGACCACCCTCCCAACCCAGGAACCCCACCCGGCCCTCCTGAGAACACTGGAAAATATGAAGGTCTCTCCAAACACCATTATATTGGGCGACTTCAACTACCCAAACATAGACTGGGAGCATTACTCTAGCTCCAACACCCTAGCCGAAAGGTTCCTAGAATTTATAAACTCAAATGCTATGGAACAACTTGTTACCACTCCCACAAGAGGGGAAAACATACTGGACCTGATCATCACCAACATGGGGACTCTATGCTCCAGACCAGAAGTGTATCCCTCACTGGTAAGATCAGACAATAAACTAATCTCACTGGATATTCACATCCCGACCCCACCCCCTGCCCAAAAAAAACACAGTGAAAAACTTCTCTAAATCAAATTTCACACACCTCAAAACCGAGGTGGAATCCTTCAAAGCCCCTGGGCCTGTGGAAAATACGGCCCAGACCACAGAATCCTTTATAAACACATTCTATGAACACCTTCAGGAATGCATGGATCATGCGATCCCAAATAAAACCAAGACCCAATCCTCCAAAGGCAGACATCCTGTCTGGTGGACCCCAGCCATAAACAAACTATACAATAGAAGGAGGAAGCTACTAAATGATAGTGCAAAATCCCAAAAAGGGAAGGCATCACTGATCAGTATTAGCAAAAAACTATGGGCACTCATAAAATTGTCTAAGGTCAGCTTCGAGAGAAAAATTGTACAGGACACTAAGGATAATCACAAGGCTTTCTTTAGTTATGTTAGGAACCTGGGTGGTAATTCCCAGATATGCTCAGAATTATTCCAAAATGACAAAAAATACACCGAACCCACAGACATTGCCAACATCCTAGCTGACAGGTTCAGCACAAACTTCTCCCCCCCCCTCCCCACCAAAAGGGCAAATATCTATCCCAGCAGAGTGCTGCCCCCCTGACATCTCAGATGCTCAGGTAAGAGCCGCCCTCTCCAAAGCAAAAAACACAGCCTCAATGGGACCAGACGGTGTCCCAGGCTGCGTCCTACATAAACTCCAAGAAGAGCTAAACCCAAACATAAAACTACTGTTCAATCTCAGCCTTACTACAGGATATGTGCCCAAAGAGTGGCATACAGCAACAGTGGTCCCTCTCCATAAAGGTGGTGCCTCAACGGATCCTGGAAACTATCGCCCCATAAGCCTGACTAGCTTGGTCTGCAAAGCTATGGAAAGGATCATCATGGACCTCATAAATAAAGATATTGGGGACCTACAGATACTGGATCCTACCCAGTTCGGCTTTGTTAAGGGCAGATCCTGCCTCTTAAACCTGGTTGATTTCTTTGAAACAGTCACCAAGGCCATTGACGAGGGAAGGTGGTCCACACAGCCTACCTGGACCTCGCAAAAGCCTTCGATACAATACCCCACTCCGGCATTATAGATAAGCTCACCAGCTTAAATATAAACCCCTATGTCACTAGATGGATTGCAAACTGGCTCAAGGACAGAACCCACATGGTTAGAATTGCTGGAGCCATGTCAGACTCCAAACCAGTTACAAGTGGTGCCCCACAAGGCTCAGTCCTGGGACCTCTCTTGTTCGGTATATATTTCTCGGATGTACAGGCCAACACGGAAGGACTGTAGCTGACCAAGTTTGCAGATGACTGCAAACTGGGCGCCATAATCGACTCTCCAGCCGACACAAGCATCCTCCAAAAGGGCCTCATAGAAACAGACAACTGGTGTCAGAGCCATGGCCTCAAGCTAAATGCCAAAAAGTGTATAGTCATCCCCTTTGGCAAAAACAAAGTGCCCACAAATTACCACATAGGTGGTAATCCATTAAGTACAGAATAAGTAATTAGGGACCTGGGGACCCAAGTTGATAGCAATCTCTCATTTGACAACCACATGGCCAAAGTGGTTAGAAAAACATTTTATATAGCCCACCTAATCATGAAGGGATTCACATCTAGATCAGGGGAGGTCATCGTGCCTCTTTACTCATCCCTCATCAGGCCCATAATTGAGTACAATGCCCCTTTTGGGATGTACCTTACCAGACACCTGCAGCAACTGGAAAGACCCCAAAAGTACCTCACCAAGAGGATCAAAGGGCTCAAACAGATGCCATATGCTGCCCGGTTAAAGAAACTCTAGCTCTACTTAGTGGCATGCCGCCTGTTCAGAGGTGATCTGTGCCTGACGTATAAAGCCATGTCCAACCCAGAATTAATGGACATGCTGCACCTCAGAAAATCCAAATCCCATCGAGCTACACGCTCGAGAGACTTGAACCTCAGCACTGAAATAAATAGGACATGCTGGAGGGACAGATTTATAACCCAGAGGCTCCCTTCACTCTGGAATAAAATCCCAGTCCAGGTTGGGCAGAGTCCCTTATTGGCTCTCTTCAAGAGGAATCTTGATGAGTGGATGGGAGATCGTAGGTTTACCCTGGGTATCACTTCTGTGTCACTGTTAGACAGAGGCACAGTATACTAACCTCGAAAAAGGGCATAGCAAAATAAATTTAAAATGGGTGGCGAAAGCCAAACACATTCTGGCTAGGCTTATAAATGCCCTAGGGCAGATAGCCTAGTATGAACCTATGAACCTATGAACCTATGTGTCTGATGCACAGGGTGACTATATTAGTTAACATGTACTTGTGTAACGCAGTGTTGGTTCACCATGCTACTTGTAGTGATTACCGACAGATACTGTATGCTGGCATTTGTCATGCATATACCACATACATTTATGTACCTTATGTTGTATGATGTTGCATTGGCTGTATAACATAGTAGATGGATGACTCACTGTAAGGACATTAACCAAGTATATGATGTTAGTACTACACACTTGTGGGAGAGATTTGTCTAGCAGACTGAAACACACCATTGGAACATAACTCTGCTTAATGGCACACAGAGCACCTTAGCACATGCCATCTGTCTGATTGGCTGGGTGACTGTCATCTCAACACAGCACATCTGCCTGTGTCCCTCTTGGACTGGGGGGATATGTGCTGATCCTGTAACTATGAGTATGACAATGTCTATGATCATGAGGGCTGTATGGCCATTATTCTAGTTCAGTTTAAACATCCTACGGTTCCATAACATGATACACAATGCTCTAACAGGCTTACGCATGAACATGGTTATGCTGAGGCTAGCACCACTTCCAATCACTGCATACAGAACAAACCAAGTCACACAAGTATTGCAAGTTTGTTGATGTGAGCATTTACCTATGTAATGGTACATACTACAGATCATAGTACATGGTCCACCTAGCACACCTCATGTCTGCTAGTACTATCAGTTTAGGACATATTATGTTTGATGACATAAGCAGGCCTTATTGTGGTCAGTCATTTGGGGGGGGCCACATCACCCACAAATAAAATGCTGGAAAACCCCAGCTATGTCTAGGTTACCAAGGTTATGCCATATGGATATATACACATGTACCAAGTGGGCTGGAGTGAGACTAGAACCCTTACCTATGTAGTCTTATAAACTATAGATCACAGTGCTTATTGTATGTGCCATGGCTTACATCTGATATAACACTGTCAGCTGGTAGTCTTAAGGTGGCAGACATCATCTAGCAGCAAGTTATATGCCCGAAAAGCGCATAACCATTGCAGGTGAATAGCCCATGAAGGCATGTCCATTTTTTGCAGGGAAATACACACACACACACACACACACACACACACACACATAAACACACCAGGTTGGCCAGAGTGAGATTCGATCCCCTACCTATCTAGTCTTATACACTACAGATCACAATACTTATCACACACATCACAGATTAAGTCTATTGTATATGTGATTGCAGGCACAGTACTTGTGCATTACACAAACTAGGCCTGTGTTGAACAACATCTGTGTCCTGCAGAGTGATATTGCTCAGTACTGTTATCTGCATCTAGTATCCTGGCAGTGAGATAACTAGCTATGTGTGTAGTTACCAGTATGGCCATATGCGGCTGCTTGCAGTTACATAGGTGAATCTCTGGGCAGGGACAATGTGCCCTGTCCATACGTGCATTGACAACATTATGCATTATACCACCTGCTCACCTGTTTCTGTCTACATGGTGACATCCAGCAGGCACAGGGGTCTGTAGGTAAGTGGATTATGTACTGCTGTACCCTTAGTTTGGATCCTTTGAGCAACAGTGCGACTGTGTGATAGTGCAGATTTACTCAACATTATTAGGGTATGTCGGACAATACAGACATCCACACACATACGTCTGTATATAACAGGGATGTTTATATAAATGTAGCTGTGTGTGTGTGTGTGTGTGTGTGTGTGTGTGTGTGTGTGTGTGTGTGTGTGTGTGTGTGTGTGTGTGTGTGTGTTATGTATATGTGTTATGTAGATATATGGGGTGAGTGTATGCATCATTTTAATATATATAGCTATATACATTGGTATATATCTATTTGACACTACATAGTGATAGATATACTACACATGTGAGAAAGAGATAGTGACAGATGGGTATGTATACATATATGTCTGTATGTATAAATATTTATACATAACAGGTCATTTTGATGAAGGGCCAACAGAATTGCGCTCATTTTAACTAAGTATCTCGGCATGCCTAGTGGGATTGTCAGTACTTATAAAGTGATTCCAGGCCACACATACTTGTACTCCAGTCCATGATTTTGTATGTTACAGACATTAACATCCACCCCTGTTTCTGCAGTACTGCACTTCAGTCAAAATGTCTGCACCATTCCCCATCTGTGTGCTGTACTTAATATGTGACTGAGGTTGATAATGTTGCACCACCAACAGACTGACAGTCTGCATACCTCTCAACTGTCCTGATTTTCACAGAATGTGCAGAGTTTTGTCTTATATGTTTGGCCTGTTCATCATACATTTTTGGTCATCTGGTGAATTATTGAATATTGACGCCACTACATTATACTAACTACAGACAAACATTTGTGTTTCACACTTTATATCCTTCAGAAAATATGTAATAATGCAACACCTTTACTTCCAGCAACTTTCTAGGTTTATGGGAACAATGTTTAAATTCTGTCCCTATGTTTGGGCCTTTGTCCCCCCAATGTTTTTGCCTTTGTCCAACTTTCTTGCAGTAAGCGGTTGAGAGGTATGACAGTCTATGAAAACACCAATATTGTACTACCTCACATGCAAAAGATGAGAGTAATTCTAGATTAGAATCATTATCACCATCACCCATGCTTGCTTCACTAGTCCGCTGAGTCACACAGGTTGCCAGAGAGAGAGGAGTCATTCATCACACAATCAACAGGATGAATAAGTACATTGTTATCCTGCATGAAGAGAGACATACTATGTGTGAGTGATATCTATGTTACAGCCCTGAAATTGCCTGGTCCACTGATATACCATAGCTGATCTTCTGTTAAAGCAGTTATGAGTACACTGCTGTGTTGGTGGTGGGGAACAACAGCACATGATCAACTTGGGTAGACAGTTGTCCACATATCATGTGTGGCCACTGTTTACACATTTCCCTTGCCAGATGTCATGAATATTCCAACCATGAGGCCTAGTGAATATTAAGAATCACATACTATTGGACTGGGTATCTGTAGTCGGATGTGGATGTTACATCTGTCCAAACAGCCCACTATATTTCCTTGCATAACAGCAGCAGATCCATACATATAATACATAATCCTTACAGTTAGTGTGTAGGCTAGAGACTTACCTTGCAAATGCAGCAGCTGACAGACCTGTAGGTCAGAGTTGACTCTGAGTGATGCAAGCAGTACACAGCCAATACATGGATAGGAACAGGTTGTGTGGGTTGCCTGGCATCAGCTATTTTAATATATGTATGTGAGTAGGAATTGGGTGTCAGTTGCTAGGGCCCCAGGTTGTCAGTGAATGTGCTATGTGTTGTCTCTTAGCCAATGCCAGGGCATACTGGGCTTGCCTACATCTGCCTACAGGGACATCATCAGGGGCTCCTCCTTTGAGTCCTCCTCTGAGTGTGACTGTGGTGACCTAGGCACTGGTGGGGAGCTGTGTATCCCTTCCCTTTGCAGATACTGTTGCAGCTGTTTGCACATGATCATATTGGATAGCATGGAACATATGTGCACATGTGGCTGGAGAGTACTGCAAGACTCCACCAGATATATTGTGGCACCAGAACTGTGACTTCATCAGCCAAAACACATGCTCTATTATGTTCCTAGTTTGCCTGTGTGCCTCATTATGGCATTGTTCTGTGGATATGTGTTTATTTCTGATGGGTGTCATCATCCACAGTTCCAGTGTATAACCAGCATCCCCCAGTAAATGGCCATGTGGGATGTCCCCCCTACCAAACATGGTACAGCTGTGATGCATGCCAGATATGGAACTGCCAGGGCTGCCAGCACACACATTCATGATAATGCCCTGGACATGGCACATGACCTGGTAGTTGATGGAGTGGTACCCCTTGCGGGTGACATAGATTCTACTCTCCTCACCAGGTGGTGCCTTGATGTGTACATGAGTGCAATCTATGGCACCCAGTACCTCTGGGTAGTGTGCTACATGATAGAAGTGTTGCATATTGCTGGCCCTCACCTCAGGGGTGAGGGAAAATAAATGTGCTCACTGGCATGTGGTAGCATGGCATCCAGGAACTGGTGAAGTACCCTGGATACTGATGCCTGTGAGACCCCCATCATATCCCCAGTTGGTCTTTGGAAGGTAACTTTGGCTATTATCCTAAGGGCTATACATACCTTTGTTTCCACTGGGATGGGTTCCCCTCTGTTGGCTCTGGGTCTGAGTTGAGGGCGGCAGAGCTCAGTGAGTTCTTGTAGTATGTCCCTGTCCACCCTGTAATGCTCTACCATCTCCAACCCATGTAGCTCCTGGAAGGCTACCCTGGGCCTGAACACTCTTCTCCTTCTCTGCCTAGGCCTATTGTCAGCAGCAGCATTGACTTCAGCATCTAGCATGTACAGATGTAGCAGACCTGCAGCAGCCCCTAGCATTCTTTCAGTTAAAATTCCCAAGTCTGTACTCCAATGGGGCAGAGTATGGGGGAAAATCAGATTGTAGAGTGTATGCATACTTTATAGTGCTCTACTGTAAGTGCTACCTATGTGATTGGCTACCTAAGATGCATTGCACCTGCCTAGTATATCATTAACATCATTTAATGGCCCTAGTTTAAGTTAAATAAGGGTCAAAACTAATTAATACAACATTGCCTTTTAGGTACTCTCAGCAATGTGGCACGCCACACAAATGCACACCTCATAGGTACACAAAGCTTAGCAGTCCATGGACCCCCCCCCCCAGACTTCCACACTTAGCACAGCAATGCACCACACAAACACAAGGAAACACGTGCCCCATTGGTAAACAAAGCTTAGATGTCAGTGCACACACCCCACTTGACTTCCACACTCAGCATGGGGGGGTGCCTCACAAACAGGCACAGCTAAGCTCCATTCAGCTTAGTAGTTATTGGACACACCCTCTCCTGATGTCAGCTACCTCCTGTGTGGACACCAATATGGTTCTCTACCTCCACAGAGGGGATATACAGACACAATAACCCCATTATGCTATTCAATAACTCCACCTCATTTGCATAGGGGTGTGTGTTCACAACTTGGAAATTACATGCTTCCAAGCCGTACCACGTTAGCAACAACACCAATGCACCATTGTAGATACTCCAAGCAGGGTCCTGTAATACATTTCTGTCTCATAATATTAATTTTATTTCAACTCTTTTTTTAAGGCATGTTTGTGCAATGCAGCACGGCATGCAAACATGCCCAGATTATTAAAAAAATTATTTTAACATATTTTCTGTAACTTTTGACACACACAGAGTATATTTTCACTCATCTCTGTGTGTAGTATGCCATTTCTGTCCATCTATCTACATTTTTACAGCCCCGTTTGTCTGGAGAACATAGTAGTCAGTGATTGATTCCAGACTCTTCATCCTGAAGCAAAGTAAGGAAGCACTGAACCACTGCACCAGTAACATTGCATGGGAGTGTGGATGTATCTATTGGGGTTCCTATTACAAAATTGAAGAGGCTGAACATCAAACAGCTTTAACGTTGGAAATGCCGTTTAACAATGTGCTTTTTGTGAGATCACAGTACAGTGAAGATCTGAATATTGGCCCTTTCCTCACTGTAGTGTGATCTCAGAGCTGGTATATATAATTAATGGGGGGTGTTGGGGCACAGCCCCCCACAATAGCGACTTAGAGGTCAGGCATTTTCGATCTTTAAGCCATTCGATATTCAGTGTCTTCGGTGTTGTAATATAGACCCTATCTATTGAGTAGTGCTCCACTTTCCAGGAGGTGGCGAGTGCAGTAAAGTGCATGTACCTCCTGCAATAACTACTGTGATACTTGCCATGGTGCTGGAATGGGAGTCAGGCAGGTGACCCACCTGACCTACAGACATTCTCACCAAGACTCTTTCCACCAAGGGCAAACGTCCAGTCTGGTGGACCCCAGCCATAAACAAACTTTACAATAAGAGGAGAAAGCTGTTACATAAAATCCATAAAAGAGAAGACACCCTTGATCATTATTAGTAAAAAAATACGAGCACTCATAAAATCATCCAAGGCCAACTTTGAAAGAAAAATTGCCATAGATTCAAAAGACAATCATAAGGCCTTCTTCAGCTATGTTAGAAACCTGGGTGGAATCTCCCAGATATGCTCAGAATTAGTCGAAAATGATACAAAAATCATTGAACCCACAGACATTGCCAACATACTGGCAGACAGGTTCAGTGCAAACTTCACCCCCCTCTCCCCCCCAAAAGGAGAGATAACTATCCCAGCGGAGTGTAGCCTCCCAGACATCTCAAATGCGCAGGTAAAAGCTGCTCTCTAAAGCTAAAACACAGCATCAATGGGACCGGATGGTGTCCCCGGCTGTGTGCTACATGAACTCAATGAGGAACTAAACCCGCACATAAGGCAGCTGTTTAATCTTAGCCTCACCACAGGATACGTGCCCAAGGAGTGGCGTACGGCAACTGTGGTCCCACTCCACAAAGGCGGTGCCTCTACGGACCCTGCCCCATAAGCTTAACAAGCCTGGTCTGCAAAGCTATGGAGAGGATCATAATGGAACTCATAAACAAAGACATAGGGGACTTGCAGACATTGGACCCGACCCAGTTTGGTTTTGTCAAGGGCAGATCATGCCTTTTGAACTTGGTCGACTTCTTCGAAACAGTCACCAAGGCCATTGATGAGGGAAAGGCAGTCCATACAGCCTACCTTGACCTTGCAAAAGCTTTCGACACAATACCCCACTCAGGTATTATAGAGAAACTTACCAGCTTAAATGTAAACCCATATGTCACAAGATGGGTTGCAAACTGGCTAAAGGACAGAACCCACAGGGTTAGAGTTGCTGGCACCATGTCAGACTCCAAGCCGGTCACAAGTGGTGTCCCACAGGGCTCAGTCCTTGGCCCCCTGTTGTTCGGCATCTACTTCTCAGAAGTACAGGCAAACATAGGAGGACTATGGCTGACAAAGTTTGCAGATGACTGCAAACTGGGTGCCATAGTGGAAAGTACATCGGACACAGATATCCTTCAGAGGGGTCTCACGGAAACTGACAGCCGGTGCCAGAGCCATGGCCTGAAGTTAAATGCCAAAAAATGTATAGTCATACCCTTCGGGAAAAACAAGGTAACCCCAAGCTACCATATAGGTGGCAATCCACTAAGCACAGAAGAGGTTATCAGGGACCTGGGGACCCAGGTTGACAGTGGCCTTTCTTTTGACACTCACATTGCTAAAGTGGTTAGGAAGACCTTCTACATTGCCCACCTGATCATGAAGGGATTCACATCCAGATCTAGTGAGGTCATTGTTCCCCTGTACTCTTCACTTATCAGACCAATGATCGAGTACAATGCCCCATTCGGGATGTATCTCACCCGACACCTGCAGCAATTGGAGAGACCCCAAAGTTCCTCACCAAAAGGATAAAGGGATTCCAAAATCTGTCATATGCTGCCAGACTGAAGAAACTCCAGCTCTATTCAGTCGCATACCGCCTGCTCAGAGGTGACCTGTGCCTGACATACAAGGCCATGTCCAACCCGGAATTAATGGACATGCTCCACCTCAAAAAATCCAAATCTACCAGATCCACTAGAGCAAGCGACTTAAACCTTAGCACGGATATAAATAAGACATGCTGGAGGGATAGATTTGTCACTCAGAGACTCCCTATGCTGTGGAATAAAATCCCGGTCCATGTGAGGCAGAGCACCTCGCTGGCTCTGTTCAAGAGAAATCTTGACCGGTGGATGGGAGATCGTAGGTTTACCCCGGGAATCATCTCTGTGTCACTGCTGGACAGAGGCACAACAAACTAACGGGCACAATATTTTTTAACATAAGAGGTGGCGTAAGCCACAAAACTTTGGGCTAGGCTTATAAATGCCTTAGGGCAGATAGCCTAGTATAAACCTATGAACCTATGAACCTATGTATGTGAGTAGGAATTGGGTGTCAGTTGCTAGGGCCCTAGGTTGTCAGTGAATGTGCTATGTGTTGTCTCTTAGCCAATGCCAGGGCATACTGGGCTTGCCTACATCTGCCTACAGGGACATCATCAGGGGCTCCTCCTTTGAGTCCTCTGAGTGTGACTGTGGTGACCTAGGCACTGGTGGGGAGCTGTGTATCCTTTCCCTTTGCAGATACTGTTGCAGCTGTTTGCACATGATCATATTGGATAGCATGGAACATATGTGCACATGTGGCTGGAGAGTACTGCAAGACTCCACCAGATATATTGTGGCACCAGAACTGTGACTTCATCAGCCAAAACACATGCTCTATTATGTTCCTAGTTTGCCTGTGTGCCTCATTATGGCATTGTTCTGTGGATATGTGTTTATTTCTGATGGGTGTCATCATCCACAGTTCCAGTGCATAACCAGCATCCCCCAGTAAATGGCCATGTGGGATGTCCCCCCTACCAAATGTGGTACAGCTGTGATGCATGCCAGATATGCAAGTCATGATAACTGCCAGGGCTGCCAGCACACACATTCATGATAATGCCCTGGACATGGCACATGACCTGGCAGTTGATGGAGTGGTACCCCTTGCGGTTGACATAGATTCTACTCTCCTCACCAGGTGGTGCCTTGATGTGTACATGAGTGCAATCTATGGCACCCAGTACCTCTGGGTAGTGTGCTACATGATAGAAGTGTTGCATATTGCTGGCCCTCACCTCAGGGGTGAGGGGAAAATAAATGTGCTCACTGGCATGTGGTAGCATGGCATCCAGGAACTGGTGAAGTACCCTGGATACTGATGCCTGTGAGACCCCCATCATATCCCCAGTTGGTCTTTGGAAGGTAACTTTGGCTATTATCCTAAGGGCTACACATACCTTTGTTTACACTGGGATGGGTTCCCCTCTGTTGGCTCTGGGTCTGAGTTGAGGGCGGTAGAGCTCAGTGAGTTCTTGTAGTATGTCCCTGTCCACCCTGTAATGCTCTACCATCTCCAACCCATGTAGCTCCTGGAAGACTACCCTGGGCCTGAACACTCTTCTCCTTCTCTGCCTAGGCCTATTGTCAGCAGCAGCATTGACTTCAGCATCTAGCATGTACAGATGTAGCAGACCTGCAGCAGCCCCTAGCATTCTTTCAGTTAAAATTCTCAAGTCTGTACTCCAATGGGGCAGAGTATGGGGGAAAATCAGATTGTAGAGTGTATGCATACTTTATAGTGCTCTACTGTAAGTGCTACCTATGTGATTGACTACCTATGATGCATTGCACCTGCCTAGTATATCATTAACATCATTTAATGGCCCTAGTTTAAGTTAAATAAGGGTCAAAACTAATTAATACAACATTGCCTTTTAGATACTCTCAGCAATGTGGCACGCCACACAAATGCACGCCTCACAGGTACACAAAGCTTAGCAGTCCATGGACCCCCCCCAGACTTCCACACTTAGCACAGCAGTGCACCACACAAACACAAGGAAACACGTGCCCCATTGGTAAACAAAGCTTAGATGTCAGTGCACACACCCCACTTGACTTCCACACTCAGCATGGGGGGGGGGGTGCCTCACAAACAGGCACAGCTAAGCTCCATTCAGCTTAGTAGTTATTGGACACACCCTCTCCTGATGTCAGCTACCTCCCGTGTGGACACCAATATGGTTCTCTACCTCCACGGAGGGGATATACAGACACAATAACCCCATTATGCTATTCAATAACTCCACCTCATTTGCATAGGGATCTGTGCTCACAACTTGGAAATTACATGCTTCCAAGCCATACCACGTTAGCAACAACACCAATGCACCATTGTAGATACTCTAAGCAGGGTCCTGTAATACATTTCTGTCTCATAATATTAATTTTATTTCAACTCTTTTTTTAAGGCATGTTTGTGCAATGCAGCACGGCATGCAAACATGCCCAGATTATTAAAAAAATTATTTTAACATATTTTCTGTAACTTTTGACACACACAGAGTATATTTTCACTCATCTCTGTGTGTAGTATGCCATTTCTGTCCATCTATCTACATTTTTACAGCCCCGTTTGTCTGGAGAACATAGTAGTCAGTGATTGATTCCAGACTCTTCATCCTGAAGCAAAGTAAGGAAGCACTGAACCACTGCACCAGTAAAATCGCATGGGAGTGTGGATGTATCTATTGGGGTTCCTATTACAAAACTGAAGAGGCTGAACATCAAACAGCTTTAACATTGGAAATGCCGTTTAACAATGTGCTTTTTGTGAGATCACAGTACAGTGAAGATCTGAATATTGGCCCTTTCCTCACTGTAGTGTGATCTCAAAGCTGGTATATATAATTAATGGGGGGTGTTGGGGCACAGCCCCCCACAATAGCGACTTAGAGGTCAGGCATTTTCAGTCTTTAAGCCATTCGATGTTCAGTGTCTTCGGTGTTGTAATATAGACCCTATCTATTGAGTAGTGCTCCACTTTCCAGGAGGTGGCGAGTGCAGTAAAGTGCATGTACCTCCTGCAATAACTACTGTGATACTTGCCATGGTGCTGGAATGGGAGTCAGGCAGGTGACCCACCTGACCTACAGACATTCTCACTCCCTGCCATCTGAATTGCACCCTAATGGAAGAATAGGGATGGTAAGTCCATCCCAGAAATGAATGGACTGTAGGGCACTTGCCCTGATAAGGACTGTGCCTGCCATAGCCTTAATGCTGGACAGAATGGAAAGTCCCTCTCATTGAGAACACATAGGTCATAAGTCTGGAAATCTTCCTGGTGTACTCTTCCAAGTTAGGGACTGGTGATCCCCTGGAGCTCAGTTTTTGTTACTCAGGAGGAAGAGGAACAAATGGCAGGCTTAATGAAAGTACAGAAATCATTTTGGCTAGTTATAGGGTCATAAGTTCATAGGTAAATACTAGGTTCTCCATCTGTAGACTATCATAAGCCTAGCTGATATCCAAAGGTCAGAATCAACCCCCTACTTTGTATTTGTGACTTTAAGACCATAATCATTATGTCAACACTAGGTACTACAGGGATAAAAATCAAGAAACAAACTAGAACCTTAGCTGGTTCAGTCATCAAACTCAGCATCTGGTTATCAAACAGTAGTATGTCAGGCTCCAGTAACCTAATGGATAAGGCATCCTGAACCAGGGATTGTGAGTTCAAGTCCCATTTAGGGGGTTAGAGGTTGGCATAATGGTTAAGGTGTTTACCACATAGACACGAAGTACAGGGTTTGATTTGTACCTTTGAAGGGAAATTTGGTAGGCTTAAAATCGTCAACAAAGGCAGTTCGCCTAGTACTTACCTATGAATAAGTGAGTCTGTGTAGCTGTCAGGTCTCTGTTTATACCTGCAATCACCTAATGTAAGTGAAGATGAACTTAGTAAGTAAATAAGAACGCAGAAAATAAGAGTGTATTAACAAAGCACAGGAAAAAGATGAAATACAAACAAAGCAACAGATAAAAGCTCTCATTAGTGTTTAAAGAGGTAAATGATGCATTACCCTGAAACAAACTTTAAAGTCTGATAGAGTAAGTATGAAAAACAGACAACTGAAAGTACTCTTTTACTATCTTTTATGATCAAGAAAAGTAAAACTGAAATTTTACTGTGCAGGATGATTTGGACACCTATTCTTAAAAGCATGTTTGGATAGGGAATACCAAATAATTTATTTTGTTAATCAAGGCAGACTAACAAAAGACTATGTTGAGAATATGGAATCCAGATTAAAAAAAAAAATTAACTATTATGAATGCTGTATCAAATCATAAAACTTCAAGTTGTTTCATTTACAATGAAGCTTTATTAAGGTGAAAGGAATTAGAACTGCTTTGCAAAGCTAGTAGTATTCAAAAGAGATACACCAAGCCAATAATATAATTCAATTTTCACATTGATCTATTCATAAGTTATTGACCATAAACTCAGCAGGTTATCTGTCTTATAGAATCACTTTCAGCATTGTAATTCAGATGCTTATAAGAACTGAATGCAGATATTCAGTAACTTGCAGAGGTATGTGTGTATGGGGGGGTGGGCAGTATGTCATTAACCTCCTAATGTCAAGCAACTGCTTTCTGGTTTGTAAATCTATAGCAGCAGACTTATGTATACTGACATTAGTTATGTGCATATTTTCTTTTCCCAGTTTTACATACATTATTACAGAAGTGTGTCAAATCTAAGCACCTGAAAGTTTGGAAACATATACTTTTTTTAATGACCAGACAGATTCAGCAAGCATGTCAGAAAATACATTAATATCAATTTCTCAGCCAGCGTTCCCTCTGGGGAAGGCTCATTATGTTTTGATTAGCTTATTAAGATACAGGCATAATGTTGTGCTGAGATTCACAGTTAAAGCACATTCCTTCAGTGTGACAGCTCTCTGGAGTTTTGCCAAAGCTTGATTTGAAGAAAAAAAAAAATAAGAAAAAAATATTTTCTCAGTGCACTTTTACAGTAACCTTCAGTAAGGCTCAGGTTCAATATATGTACACCACCTCAGTAGAGCTGTGATACTTTTTCTGTCCTGCTGCTTCAGTGTCATATGTTGTACTTGTAATTTGGTGGATTCTGACAGCAAGGGCAGTGAAAAAATATTAATTTTGATATAAAAATATTGCCTGTCTCATAATGAAAGTCAATAAAGTTAATTCTGACAAATAAACTTTCATGCCCCTTTGATGCTCTCATGAGCAATGATACTTCATAATTGTTTTAGTTTTAATCTATGTTCAGTTTACATCATTCTGACTTAGCAAAAAGCAATATTTTTCTTTCTGCAATGACTACATATAGGTACTTCTGTTCTCAGTTTACAGTAACCACTGAATCAACCTTCATTTTCACAAGTACTATGCCAGGAAAGGTCAATGATAATTTAAGTTCAAATTTATAATGCAGGGAAATACATCTATTATAATAAATTTATTTATGTATGTTAAGTTAAAAAAATAAACAGTTTGGAAGAAGATACAGAAAAGGACAATCGAGCATGGATCAGATTCAAATATAGAAAGAAGTTGAGGGGTATGACAAGTGGTAGATGGAAGACAGAAATTAGGTAAATAGGCTGAAAAGTGGTTTTTTTTGATAAGTTGCCACAGATCCATTTTTTCCCCCAGAGTGTCTGGAAATGAAAGCAGTATTCCAGTTCTCCAGTTCTGTAACTCGGACTCCAGTTTTTCTGCACTGCTTCATCAGCATGTCTCATATTCTGACGAAAGATGACATCACCCTCTTGTTGATTGGTTGTTTTCTGTGTTGGAAAAAGAGCCAGTCAACAAGCTCTTTTCCCAACACAGCAAGCAGCTAATCAACAACAGACTGCCAAGAAGCCCACAAAAGTTAAACAATAAAAAGCAGGGCTCTCAGCTACTTGGTACGTTTTTCTGAAAAGGTACTGAGATTTTGTCTGTGGCACTGCTGCTTTTTCTCCCTTTTAGGTCAGAGCAAGTGCACAGTTGTTGGCTGTTTATCTTATTGCTTGAGGAGTTGACTTGCTTGTCTGGTGGTCAGATGGGGGGTGTTTCACTGGACAGAGGTACAGTTGAGGAAGAAGAAGTTCTTTGAGCTTGCTTGTGTTGCTGTTTCTCTTACTAAAAGGCTTTGCTTGAGTTGTCTCTGCCATTGTTGCCAGTGCAGTCTCCTCACTCTCAAGACATTATGTTTTCTTTAAGAAAAAAAAAATACTCTTTGCACAGAAGCATCACTTGGAAGTAAGTGAAACTCTGCACACTGTCTCAATTATTGCCTGATATTCTGTCCCAAATGTTTTTCTGCTGGCAGGCATACTTTTCAACTATCCAGATTTTTGCAGAATGTCCAGATTATTGCCTGATATTTTTGATCTTTTCCTCATAAAGTTTATTTTTTTCTGGTAAATCAAAGGACTGAATTCTTCAAATAAGAATTATTTGAGCTTCAGACTTCATATCCTTCAGAAAATGTATTATAGGGGGTGTGGCCAAGATGCCAGTCTGATAGCAGAAATCCATAGCTCTGCTTAGATTTTAATATCCTGACAGGAAATATACTTTAATTTTTAGAAAAAATCTAACTAAAAGTATACTAAAAGATAGATTAACATAGACTCTTTGTTGTTTTCTAAAAATTAATGCATAGTCAAGATAATTGTTTAATTATTCCTGTCAAGAAGGTTTGTACTGGAGGTCTCAACATGAGCAACTCGAAGAACCCGCACCAGGAGAGTGCAGTGAAGAAAGAACTACATCTTACAATAACAAACATCCAAGAACTGTCACTAAAATGGACAAATTTGAAATCAAAATGGATATTATCAAACAAGAATGCAGTAAACAACTGGAACTTCTAAATGGAATAGTAAAAAAAACAATCTGAAAGATTCTTGCCTTAGAGGAAACAGTAACTGACCTGGATACTAGAGTGACATAAAATGAACATTTTTATTTAGTTATTTATTTATTTATTTTACATTTGTTGACCTGCTAGTCTAACTGGATATATGTCTTTTCAGTAGAGGCCCGGGGAGAAAAGCTCCAAGCATAGCCAGTGAGATAAATATACATTATATGCAGTAGAAACATGAGTTGCAGCACATTGTTTAGATTATACATAAACAAACTTATACAGGGTTATACATAAAAAGAAAAAATTGTACAGAGTCATTTAGTAAGGCATCATAATGAATTTCTTCTGAAACAAAACACCAGGCTGATTGAGAAACTGGAAGACCTTGAAAGTAGATCAAGGAGGAATAGCATAAGAATATATGGAATTCCTGAGAAAATAGAGGGTGCTAACATGATTCAGTTCCTCAACAAGTGGTTTTCATCAGCACTAAACATGCCTGAATCCCTCTCTTTTGGAATTGAGAGGGCTCTTCGGTCCCTGGCAAATCCAGCTTCGTCTCTGAATTAATCTAACTCCAGGTCTATAATAGTTAGATTTCTTTCCTCACAATACAAGGACTTAGTGCTGAAATCAGCTTGGACTAATTCCCCTATCAAGATGGGTGAAAAAGTTATTTGTTTTGACAATGACTACATCTCTACAGTCATATCCAGAAGAAAGGAGTCTGTTCCTCTAATTAAGTCCTTGAAAAAAGCCAATATTAAAGCTCAAATTCTTTTTCCTGCAAGAATAAAAATCACCTTGCCAGAAGGAGTGAAGATCTTTGATTCCCCTACAAAAAGCAATAGATTTTATCCAAAAGAAGAAAATACTGTCGGACATAGAAGAAATAGAATGGTCATCCCAGAGTTTGAAGAGACAGGCAACAAAAATGGATGATCTCTGAAGGAAGGAGCAAACAAAACTAAGACACTAAAGGACAAATTAATAAATTCCTTTTAATTTTAAATGCTTTGTTTTATGAATCGTAATATATTTGATTCTGGAAAATCTCTATACTGTAAGGTAATGTGAATCATCTTTATTATTAACTTTCTCTTTTCCTTTCTATATCTACTTCTTCTAATCACATATAGTACTAAGTATTTAAATAACATTCTCTCTCTTTCTCTCTCTCTCTCTTCTTTCTTCCTATTCCTTTTTGTTACTAATGTTCCTTTTCTCTCTTTTCCCCACTATAAGTACTTTACATACTTTTCCCTTTTAAATAACTACAAATGATATATGTTTTCTAATTCTTCAGTAAGAGTATAATTTGACTTAATACCAAAGTGCATTTTTTCTAGTGGGTCAGTGGTGGGGTAACAATATGTTTCTGATTAGTGTTTCTAACTAGATGTTTTAGACTCTTCGTTTAGACACATATAAACATTAATACAGTACATTAATGGTGTTTTATAGATTGCTAAATATATATATCATACCTCGCAACCTGGAAACATCAAAAATCTGGAGAAAGGCCCATGAAAAATAGGTACAAATCTGCACGCTGATTAACATAACATTTGCATACATACTTGTGTAGCCCCACCCACTCCAATGGGATGGTGGGATACCACCTTTTAAACACAAACTGAAGAACAGACAACCAAAATATGATCAATTACTATATGTACGTACAGAAGCATAGAGCTTGATCAACAGCACAAATCGTTTATCTCAAAATCATCAATGTGAACAGACAGACTTCAAAAAATATCAATCCACAAAGGATTGAAATATAAATAAAACAATTGTTTTTGTAGGGGCCTGGGGCAAAACCTCCTGCACCCCCACACATCCTGCTAATTATATTCCAACTCTGAGATGCACTGACTTCCTCAGTGAAGAAAAACACTCCTCAATGAAGCTATATACATACACCCATATGCACACTTATCTAAATAAATCCTAAGAACTGTACGGAAAGTAATCAATCCCTTTACTGCTCTCTTCCTTGTTCTCCTTCTTTGAGAGTTCACAGAGTCTTTGCTGAAAAAAGTCCTTGGACCAACCCACCCATTTAAGAAACACAAATAAGTAAGTGCCAGAGGTGCACATTTTATTTAGTAGGTGGGTTTTAGTAATCACATTAGTTCAATCCCCATGTTCTGGCATTAAAACCTATTTAAAGGAATACATTCCACAGGCAAGAATACAGTTGTCTTCAGCGTGACACAATTTGGGCAAATTCTACAGGCTGCACTTAGATTTGTTGTCTAGACAGACCAAATATCATGTACTTTAGAAATATGAGCACTGTAACCTTATATTTCTTAACATTCCAGCATTTTCAACATTATTATTATTGCAGTATGTCCAACTCCTTTTCATCTTCCAAACTATTCTTTCTCTAGGAGAGATATTACAAGCTTCTCAGATATATCACTGTAACTTTTGAGAGGGAATTAGCAGACCTCTTCACTTTGGCTGGCACTAGACTTGAAAGAGAGGGCTCATGAACCTCTAACCACTTTCTGCCAATGCTTCAATCCTGCACTCTAATGCCTAAACTCAATGAAATATTTGCACCCAAGTGTCTATCACCTTGGGGTTCTAGTTCTCTAACGGCAGCTTCCTATAATCAGAAATGTTCTTCCTATATCAAGACTGTAAGCATACTTTTGTAAATATACCTTTCTTTATTGTAAATAATCTAGTACTTGTATTAACAATAAGTTAATTGTATACAGCTTTTTTTACTTTTTACTTGTATCATAAATCTTTACTGCATTTTGCTTGTTGGAGATTTTCTCACCGGGCCTCCATTGAAAATGGGCACACTGGGCCCAGTGGACTCTCCTAGTTAACAAACTGGAAATAAATAAATAAATAAATACATAAATGAGTTGAACAAAATCCCTCAATAATTAGGTGATGGGAAAATCTTTACAGAGCAAGCACTTATTTTGGATTTCATGTAACCTTTCAGATTTCTGTTCTACTGCAGTTGCCACCATTACTGATTTGAATGTTTCATGGCAAACAAAAAAAGGCAACCTTACATTTAAAACCCATTTTGTAGATCCCTGTAACACAGCTGGTAGCAAAATGAATAAGACAACTCTTCAGCTAATCCCATATCAAATCACACACACACACACACACACACACACACACACACACACACACACACACACACACACACACACACACACACCTTGTTGAGCAACATCTCTTTACCCAATTGTTAACATCAAGTGGCAGAAGACAAGGCTCTTTAATTAGACACTGTCACCAGCCTACTGGACCATGTGTGTCTAGCCTCTTATTCTACAATTTCAGTGCAATATGGTTACATGAATGGGGAAGGAAGACTTTTTCCGAAGAGCTCCTGGCATGCCTTACTACAGAAGATGCAGATATGCCACTAAGAGCTCTCCAGGAAGAGATCTTAACAGGTTATTAATGTCCTGTCCCTATCATGATATAGTTCTTCCATGCCAACACTCTGCAATAGCTCGATTCACAACCATGGACAGGCAATTTAATTCACTGAGCATGCGCTCAGTTTTACTTGCTGCTTTCAGATGCCAGGTTTGGAATCCTAAATTATTGCTGCATAAGGACAGAAAAGAAACCTTGTTAACTACTGATCTGTACTCTTCAACTATAAGTGACTCTTAATCCACTCCAAAAATGATCATTTGCCCAGTCCACAAAACTGTGTTATGTTCTAATGCTGTTTAAATGCAGAAACTGAATAAAAAAAACTTAATTTTTCACAAAGACTTAATTGAAAATTTGCATACTTGTCACATTTATTCTTCGATTTCCTTACAGTAAGTGTATTAGTCCCAACAAGATAAATGGACTTTGCACACAGTTAATGCAACAGTTGTCAGTTAATTCATTACAGCGGCTGATAACTACAACGCACAAGCAGAAGTCAACAATGATTGTCGGTTGATTCATTAGAGCGGCAGATAACTACAGCGCACAACAACAAATCTTTTGCACACAGTTACTACAGATAAATACACAACCACAAAACAGTCCAGCCTCCAGAGACTTACTAGTCTAATACACAGTGAAACAGTTATGCACCCTCGATAGATAACAGTCTTAATCCACTCCAAAAATGATCATTTGTCCAGTCCACAAAACTGTGTTATGCTCTAATGCTGTTTAAACACAGAAACTGAATAAAAAAACTTAATTTTTCACAAAAACTTAACTGAAAATTAGCACACTTGTCACATTTATTCTTCGATTTTCTTACAAAAAGCGTATTAGTCCAAACAAGATAAAGGGACTTTGCACACAGTTAATACAAGAATTGCTGTCGGATGATTCATTAGAAAAGCAGATAACTGTGGCACACAAGCACAACAACAAACCTTTTGCACACAGTTACTACAGTAGATAAATAACACACAACAACAAAATAGTCCAGACTCCAGAGACTTACTAGTCTAATACACAGTTAAACAATTATGCAATCGCGATACATAACTGTTTTCTTACCTGGAGCTGGAGGCTGGGACATGTGGGCAGAGCAGACTCTGCAAAATTCAAATTATGCCATGCGCTAGTCCCATAGCTGTAGGCCGGTGTTGTGATGTGTGGTGCCGTCACCCAAAAATTTAAAGTGATACTACCAAAAAAAAAAAAAAAAAGACCAGGAAATTCGGAAATTAAGGGGCCACTCGGGAATTCGTGGCACCCCAATATTTTGCCCTCAAAACTGGTAAATACCGAGGAATTTGGTACGATTGAGAGGTATGATATATATATATATATATATATATATATATATATATATATATATGTATATATATATATATATATATATATATATATATATATATATATATATATATTAGGTTCTTTTTTATCCTCTGGACTGGTTAATTGGTGGGTAAATGATTGAAATGTTATAAAATGATTTCTGATTTAAGGCAGCTGTTGTTCCTTCTAAATAGCTGGTTTTATATGAAAGGGTTTTTTCATGATGTTGATGTTTTATGAGGAAACTGGTGGTCTGTGTGACTGTTCTCATTGTGGAGATTCATGACATGCACTGACAAGGCAGCTTCAGTGTTTTTTTTTTTGCTTTTTGTAAACTCTAAAAGCTTCAAGATTTGATTTCCCACCAAAAATGCTTTTTCCCTCACTAGAGACAACCTTTGCTGTGCATGAGTCTATTTAGATACTTTTTAACAAGTGTGTGAAGCTGCAGCTTGAGGAAACAACAGTGATGACATCACTTGACCTTTTGAACTTATTAAATGGCTGTATTTAGAATTCTTTTCTCTTGAAATTTTGTTGTCCTTCACTTAGATATTTTAAATGGTAAATAATTAGATCTGATAAAAGTGTTTAACTCCTTTGAAAATACCTATGTTCTTTTATAGATGCATACATTCTGCAGATTCAATGACACTTTTAGTAACTACTTGACATCAAATGAACTAGAAGCTGCATTAGAAAACTCATTATGCATATTAACATCGGAGTTATGTTACATAACTAAACTTTTAGTAACTAAACAGAGGGTTGTGAGGCTTTTTTGTAACAAGTGTTTATATATATATATATATATATATATATATATATATATATATATATATATATATATATATATATATATATATTCAACAGATCCTTACATGAAAAATGTTAGATGACTGATAAAATGATTAAAACATCTGATGTTTCTTGAAATGTTTTGGAAATATTGACAATCTTTTAACTTTCAGCTTCTAATGTTTATACATACTTTGATCTGATGTGTATTTCTGGCACATCTACTTATCAGAGGTGCTATTATATGTGGCATATTCATATAGCTTCAGTCATATTGGACATGGACTCAGATTTCTTTAGTTGCTTTCATAATGCTTTTCTTTTTTGTTTTCATACTATATTCTAAGCAGGAATGGATAATGTGTGTCTTTTGGTGTTGGAGAGGAGGTGGATGGATGGTTTAGTTAAGTTTTAAACTAAACCAGGAACTTTATCTTTCATTTATGTGTTTGCAAATAGTTTTGGGTTTTTTAAAGTAGTGCTTAATACACGTTACACATCCATGATAAGTAATTTTTCAGTAGATTTCAAGTCAACACGGAAGAAAGGTCTTTCAGTAAGTAACAGCACACACATTATAGTCAATGGCTTATTAATGTTTATCATTAAATATTAATGGTTTGAACAATAATGTCAAAAGAGCTGGTTTGCTTAAATATATCAAAATGCATAAAGCCCAGATCATCTTTTTACAGGAAACCCATCTATTAAAAAAGACCTACAAAAATACTAATTTAATGGCTATACCATTCTGGCTGATTCATGTTTTAAGACTAAGAGAAGGGGCACTCTTATTCTATGGAAAAATACTTATATTATGCCAAGAATTATAGATACAATTTTAGATAAAGATAGGATGCTAAGCATGGTTATTTTGGAAATCAATAGGAAGTATTATAATTTGATTAATACATGCTGGATACCAGGACTAAGTACTAAATATGTTGACAAATATCTGGACCTGATTACTTTAAATGCAAAAGGGGAAATTATAGCAACAGGTGATTTTAACTGCCTATTATCAGGCAATGATACTTCTAAAAATAGTAAAATAAAACTAACATCTCAAGCCAAGAAGTTAAATGACTTTACAAACCAGATCAATCTTAAAGATATACATGGTCTAAGAGAACATTATTCCTTATTCTGTACTCACTATTCATATCCATTTGGTACACAAACAAACATTGATAAGGTCTTTGTATTAAATAATATATACTCAAAAATAAGTCACGTATCTATAATGACTTGTCCACTTTCAAACCATAAAGCTATAACCTTTACATTAACTACGCATACAGATGATTTAAGATTTCTACAGAGAATTCCTGCTTACATAACTAAGTTAAAAGACTTTTGGGAATGGATAATGAAAGAAATAGACATGTTTATGGAACCAAATGATAATGGTGAAGTGACTGATATTATACTATGGGACACCTTTAAAGTTTATATATATGGTAGAATAAAATCTTGGTACCATAAAAAGGAGAGAGTGGGGCAAAGAACTTTTAGACTTACAAAAATACATAGACAAGATAAAAATGGACGCAAAACCAAATAACAAAGTAGCACATAACAAAATTACTAAGTTAAATAAAACATACTTAAAAGTTCTGAATCATAAGGTAGCCATAAACCTGGAAAATTGAAATTACAATATTATGCTGTAAATCCTAAATATCTACATAAAATAGCAGTAAGATTAAAAAAAAATAAACAATCAAAATCTTATTAATGAGATTAAATATAAAAGTGATGGTTCAGTTAAGAGTACATCTAACTTAATTGGCATATTAGAAGTGTTAAAAACTACTATAAAGATATAAATAATAACACACCATTTTGGAGACAGAAAATGTAATAAATACTTTTATTCAAGAAAATATAACTACTAAGGTGTCAATGCAACAAAATAACATATTAAATAAACAAATAACACTAACAGAAGTGAAAGAGCAAATAAAAAATTTAAAAGATAATAAAGCTCCAGGACTGGATGTAATAATTCTTGAACTATATAAGATTTTTCCTGACTATATATGATGAGTGCCTTTACAATCGTTAAGCAAAAATGTATAATACCCCCATTATGAAAATATTCAATTATCTCCCCCATTTTAAAACACAGTAGGGACCCCAAATCTTGTGATTCATATAGGCCAATTTCATTACTAAACACTGATTATAAAATTTTCATGACAGTATTAGCTAATGAGATAAAGAAAATGTTACCTAATGTAATACATAATGATCAGACAGGGTTCATTCTTCATAGAAAAGTGAAAGATAACATTATTAAATTACTATAATTAATAGACATAGCATGCAAATACAAAAACAACTAACTATTATGAGCCTATACATAGAAAGGGCTTTTGATTCTATTAGTTGGTTTTATCTACAAAGAATTTGGATTGGATTTGACTTCTCCTCAGATTTTGTCAACTTATTAGTGAAAATTTATAGTGGGGCACAAGCTTATGTGAAAATTGGATCATGTCTATCCTCAACACTAGAAATCCTCAAGGGAACTAGACAAGGTTGTCCTTTGTCACCATTATTATTTGCAATTTCAATGGAACGTTTTGCTACATATATCAAAAGCAAACAAAATATAAAAGGCTTTCAAGTTAATAAGGACTATTGCCCTAAGATACAATTATTTGCTGATGATATGTTGTTAACATTAGGTGATAGTGATGTTTTTTTACATGATATTATAAACACGAGTAAAATTAAATTCCACAAACAAATTCAAACACACGGTAGTAAATCCACAGCAGTTGACACAGGAACACCAGGTAGATTAGACAAAATTTATTTGAAGAGCTTTTCGGCTCACACTATGACAGCCTTCCTCAGAATGAAAACCATAATACAACACTTTTCTTTTTATACAGGAAAAGGCGCAAAAATAAAACAATAATTCAATTAAATAATTAAAATAAATGATGTTTTAAAAACACCTTCAACATCTTCTTAAAGGTATGTAAGTAAAAAGTGTATACCTGTCAACAAATGAATGATACCAAAATTGATGCACTATAACCTGAAACCAATTGCTACAATGAAGTCTATCAGAGATCTTCGGCCCATTTTATAAAGACTTAATAATATCTGTACATTCTATGTATATGTAAATACATGTACGAACACCTATCTATTTTGAAATATGAACAAAGTATACATATAAGACTAAAATAATATAGATTGTGGATGTTAAAACTTCATAATGATGACTAAATGTATAAATGCTTGTCATGTATAATTGATTACTAAACAAATCAAACTTCTCAGAAACATATATGTACATAAAAATTACCAATTAATACTCCAAGAGGATTAATAAATATTTATGTATATAAATTCATAAATACATAAAATTCAAAAGATGTCACTCAAAGTTTTTAATATTAATTTATTTTTCAAATTAATTTATAAATTATATGATATAAGAAATTCATGAGATGGTTTAAATTTTAATATTAAATCACTCTAAACTATCTCACCAAACTCTTCAATTTCAATAACACTCCTATTGATGAAGCTTCATTTAAACCTGGATAATTACCTGCGTTCAATTGTGTTGTATTATGGTTTTCATTCTGAGGAAGGCTGTCGTAGTGTGAGCCGAAAAGCGCTTCAAATAAATTTTGTCTAATCTACCTGGTGTTCCTGTGCCGACTGCTGTGGATTTACTACCTTGTGTATGATATTATAAATACCATAAGCAAATTTGAAAGAATTTCAGGGCTTAAATTTAATCATAATAAATCAAAAACATTACTAATTAAAAAAAAGATCAACAAAAACCTAAGAGAGAGTAGCCTGTTTAATTTGGGAGAATGATGTATTAGAATATTTGAGTGTCAGTACAAAGAGTACATGGAAAGAGTCTGTTAAACTAAACTACAATAATGTAATAACCACCATTAGTGAACTAATCAAAAGATGGAATAACATGTTCTTCACAATGGTGGATAGGCTCTCTTTAATTAAAATGATAATTTTATCTAAAATTTTGTTTTATATACTGTCATTGATACTACCCCCTCCCAAAAACCTATTTAAAAATTAGATTCCATGCTACTTAAATTTTTATGGTTCCCCTTAAAACCTAGGATTGCATATAAATGGCACAGTAGAGCTTGAAACAGTAATGGGATAGCATTCCCTAGCTTAGATCTTTATTCCAAATCAGTTATAATTAATGAAATATTACATTGGATCTCACCTGCCTATATATCTGGCTAGAAAATAATAAATGAGATTCACATAACTGATGTCAGAACTATAGAAAATCAATTTAAAGAACAATACAGAATAAGTAAAGTTTATTGACTTTTACATGAATTTTGTTTATTTAATAAGAAGATTGGTTATTTTACTTATGGCATTAATCAAATATTTAATAGCTTTAGAAATATAATTGATTGTAATTACAACATTAAACAATTCCTATTTCTTATATTCCCTACAGAATACTCCCCTAATTGCCTAGATTCTTTCAACATCAATGCAATGCAAAAATTAAAGGAAAATAACTTGATATTCTGGCAACAGTTTATTGAAAATAAGAGTATTAAACACCTAAACTCTCTTCTATGTAGTTTTGATAATAGTCAAGACAGTTGGTTGTTTATACACTCATTACAGCAGTTTGTAGAAAACAAAATGAAAGTATCAATCAACCTAGAGACTGAATCTATACCTAGTTTGATCCAGCTTTTTATTAGGTGTCTTGAAAAGACAGATGATCAAAATTAAGTATCTCACCTATCTATAATATACTAAGAGAAGACACTCTAAAGTTTGACTCAAATTTTTGGAATTCATAGGTTCATAGGTAGGTACTAGTGGCCCTAGGGCCTATATAAGCCTAGCCAAATGGCACTCTGGCTTTCGCCACCCAAGAAAATTATTTTCCTGTGTCCCTCTCGAGCAAAGCCACAGAAGTAATCCCCGGTGAATTTCCTGTCTCACATCCAATCATCAAGATTTTTCTTAAAGAGTGTTAATGAGGAGCTTTGTTTGATATAAATAGGTAGTTTGTTCCAGAGTATGGGAAGTCTCTGGGACAGGAATATATCCCTCCAGCATATTTTGTTTATTGTGGTGACAATGTTTAGGTCCCTACAGCCTGTAGCTCGGAGGGATTGGGATTTCTTTAAGTGGAGCATGTCCAAAAGCTTTGGGTTGGACATAGCTTTGTATGTTAGGCAGAGATCAACTCTGAGTAGGCAATATGCGATGGAGTAAAGCTGGGGTTATTTGAGACGGTCTGCATAAGGTATCTGTTTGAGGCCAGTAATCCTCTTTGTGAGGTATTTCTGTGGTCTTTCCAGTTGTTGTAGATGTCTTGTGAGGTACATAGCAAAAGACGCGTTGTACTCTATAATGGGTCTAATGAGTGATGAGTAGAGGGGAACAATGACCTCTTTTTTCCTGGATGAGAAACCTTTTGTGATGAGGTGTGCCATGTAGAAGGAATTCCTGACTACTGTGGCAATGGAATTATCAAAGGAGAGACTACTGTCCACCTATTTCCCAAGGTCGCTTATCACACTTTTGGTGTTAAGTTGACTACCGCCTATGTGGTAGTTCATAGGTACAGAGTTTTTACCAAAAGGGATGACAATGCACTTTTTAGCATTGAGCTTGTGGCCATGGCTTTGACACCAGGCATCTGTCTCAGTGAGGCCCTTTTGTAGGATGTCCACATTGTTAGGAGTTTTGATTATGGCTCCTTGTTTGCAGTCATCTGCAAACTTCATTAGCCAAAGACCTTCTGTGTTAGCTTGTACTTCAGAGAATTAGATACCAAAAAGGAGAGGACCCAGGACTGAACCCTGTGGTACTCCACTTGTCACTGGTCTGAAGTTGGATTTGGAGTCTGCTACTTTCACAGTGTGGGTTCTGTCAGTGAGCATCGGATTTATACCTAGTTTAGTGAGTTTATCTATAATTCCAGAGTGGGGGATGGTGTCAAAAGCCTTGGTAAGATCTAGATAGGCTGTGTGAACCACCTTACCCTAATCTACAATTTTGGTGACAGCTTCAAAGAAGTCTATCAGGTTTAGGAGACATGATCTGCCTTTTAAAAACCTGAACTGGGTTGGGTCCAGAGTTTGGAGATTACCAATGTCATTGTTTATAAGTTCCATGATGATACATTCCATAGCCTTGCAGACCTGGCTCATCAGGCTAATGGGGCGGTAGTTCCCGGAGTCCGTGGTGGCTCCCCCTTTGTGGAGTGGGATAACCGTCATTGTGCGCAATTCGGTGGGCACAAAGCCTGAGGTGAGGCTATGATTGAACATGGTACTTAGGTGGGATGCCAATTCATTCTGCAGTTCCTGTAGAATGCAGCCTGGGATTCTGTCAAGTCCCATGGATGCTGTGTTCTTGGCTTTGGAGAGTATGTTTTTTTACCTGTGCAGATGTGATTACAGGAACTTTGCATTCTTCCGGTATAGAGATGTGTCCTTTAGGGGATGAGAGGGGAGTAAAGTTAGCAATGAACCTATCTGCCAGGCAATATTGGTTGGTTCTGTATATTTAGTGCCATTGTGCTGTAACTCAGAGCAGATCTGAGTGTTGCCTTTGAGATTCTTGACATAGCTATAGAATGCTTTGTGGTTGTCTTTAGAATGAGTGGCAATTTTGTTTTCGTAATTACTATGTAAAGATTAATGGCAAACAAATATCTGATGAATCAAAAAAACTGTTATTGAAATCTATGTATGTACCTCTTCTTCATTATATTGGAAATTGTATACATGGAAATTTATGAATAGGAGTTTCTATACTCCACATAAAATAAATCTTATACTCAAAAACTGTGAAAGTAAATGTTGGAAATGTGATGAATTACTAGAGGCCAACTGGGTTCACATGTTCATTGAATGCAGAAATGTTCAATATTGGAAGGACTTCAGATATTTTGTAAAGGCTTTATGGTCTGATAACTGTCATATTTCTTTTTTTTTCCATAATAAATCTTTATTGTTATATACTTTTCATACAAAATTATAAAATACAAACTACTAACTAACACTGTAACAATCACACCAAACCATATACAATATTTACAAGAATGCTTCCATATAAGACATTAGAAATATAAGAAAAACATAGGAATAATTAGCAAGTTTCCAATAGTGAACAGTTTGATTAGACATTTCTCTCCAAATATAGCAATGATTATTACTACCTTCAATTCAAAAGTTTTATGCTAATATAATATTAAATATCTGTTCCCAAATTTTTGGATTATTGATACCCTTACTATGTGAATTTAAAAGTAGTTTATGAGCTAGTATATGTTTTGTCGCCAACACTCTGAAGTTTTGCCATGATGTTTTAGTTGGGTCTAGCCAATTTGAAGCTATATAAAGCTTCATTAGTAAGAAAATATTAATATGAACTATACTCTGTGATCTGGTAAGTTCCTTCGGGGGAATATGCAAAATTATAAATTTCCAAGATAGTGTTGTACTTTGGTAGCCCACTTTCTGAAGTTGAATTTTAAGGGAATTCCACAGTTTGTATATACACTTACAGCTCCAGAACATATGAAGAAGATCAGCCGGTTGATTTTTGCAGTATGGACATGTTGCAGAGTTTTTAGAATTAAATTTATGCAGGGCAAGGCGTGTATAATATGCATTATTCCAAATCATCAGCTGGGTATATAACAGTTTTTGAAGAGAAGTAGATTTAATAGTCAATTCAATTGCCTTTAACATATTACTTTTATCTGTCAATAATATTTTCTCTTCCCAATAATTTGATAACAAAACTTTACCTTGAAATTTAAGTTATTTAATTAATTTATTCGTTGCTGTTATACATTTAGTATCCTGTTGGAGAGCTTGCCACAACTCAGAGCATTTATTTCTAGTCTCTTCATCCAGTTTAAAGTTTTGGAGGTAACTTATAGTAAATTCTCTAATCTGTCTAAGAATAATCAGGTAATTTTTAGGTAAATTAAATTCTTGTCTTATTTGGTTGGGCGATCGATCCAGATGTTTATATATATCGATCATAGTTAAATTAACAATTAATGGAAATTTATTTAGATCAATTAATTGGTTGTTCAGCTTTACATTTGGGTTCCTGTGAAAGGGCTGAAAAACCATCATATGCTGAAGTAAATCCAATGATTGAAATAGACTCTGTAAAGATAATATTTCAGTTTTAATGTGTTCCACAATCCCATATACCCTCAGAATATCTTTACCCAAAAAGGGCATTGCTTTAGGATTAATGTTCATCTTTAAAATATATTCATAGTTCAGGGTTAGCCAAGTTGGTGTCCACTTAGTACTAGTTATCTCATGATTGGCCATTCTTAAAATCCTATTAGAATTCACAATCAGATAATACATTTCAAAATCCAGACCTCCTTTACTTTTTGGGGACATTAATTTGTCATAAGATACCCTAGTTTTCTTTGGTTCCCAAATAAATTTAGCCAAATCTCTATGAATTTGTTTAAAAAATGTTCTTGAAAGGGATAAATGGGTTGACCTAAAAATATACAGTAACCGTGGCAATACATTCATTTTTATAATAGAAACTTTTGCTAATACTGGCAAGTGCAAATTTTTCCATCTCACAAAATCAGAAACTATTTGTTCCCAAACTATTTTAATGTTATTATTATAAAAATCTTTATTATCTGTGGAAAACACAACACCTAGGTATTTAATATTATCTTTGAATGTTACCTGCCCCACTAAAGGTAATAATGAGAAAGGTTTAGGTGTCTTTAAAGGGAATACATTGGTTTTCCCCAAATTAATTTTATAGTTAGAAACCTATGAAAAATCATTAACTGCTTTCAATATCTTCTCAGTGTCTGATATTGGAGATGCACAATAAATATTCAGATCATCAGCAAAAGCTGCCATTAATATTTTAGTTCCGTACATTATTGGGACATTATGATAAACCTTCTGCTTAATATATAAGAACAAGGGTTCAAGATAAATATTAAATAGTAAAGGTGACAAAGGACAACTCTGTCGCGTTCCCGACCTAATCTGTATTCTTTTGGAAAAACTTCTGTTAATATACAGTGTAGTATAAGGATTACTATATAAAATTTGTAAGATTTGAACAAATTCAGGGAATATATTAAAATAAGGTAAGATATGAAACAGAAAATTCGTGTCTACCCTATCAAAGGCCTTCTGTGCATCTATTATAAGAGCATATATATTCAGATTATTTTGCTTAGCATGCACTATCATAGTATGTAATGAAAGTGTATTATCACTTGTTTGTCTACCTGTCATAAATCCAGCCTGTTCTTTAGATATTATATGAATCATGATTTTCTTCAATCTAAATGCTATAATTGAGGTTAAAATTTTCATGTCTACATTAATTAATGATATCGGTCTATAATTATCTGGGTTCTGGGGATCTGAGTTAGCTTTATGTATAAGAATAGTTTTGGAAGCATTAAGATGAGGATCATGAATTTTATTCCTAATTATATAGTTAAACACAACTGAAAGTATCTTACCGATAGACTCTGCAAACTTCTTGTAAAACTCCACTGTCAACCCATCAGGACCTGGTGATTTCTTTGGTTTCATATGCTCAATTATATATATTATTTCTTCTTCTGATATCGGTTTAACCAAATCATTTTTCATATCCTCTCCTATTTTTGGAAACTTAATCAGGTGTAAAATTGTTCATAAACTGTATTAGAGGATATATCCTTCTGCCCCTCATAAATATTAGTATATATTTTCTCAAAGATATCAATAATATCTGCAGTTTTATGATATATCTTATTATTAAGTTGTATTTCTGAAATTTATTTCTGAAATTTGCCCAGTTGTTTTTGATTGATTAATGATCCTAGTCAGCACTCTCAATGGCATTTGAGCATGATTAGCATACTTAACTAGAGTACCTTTATTAAAGTTTGTTAAAATAAAGCGCTTTTCGTCTGGTTTAATGACACAGACTTCTTCTTGGTCTGAAGAAGTCTGTGTCATTAAACCAGATGAAAAGCGCTTTATTTTAACAAACTTTAACAAATTTCCTTATATTTTTGGTCGTTTGAAGTACCGTTTTTCCTGCTCCATTTCAGCTGTGTTGGTTTACTAGTTCATGTTTAATTTACTTGTCTTCATACTTAACTAGAGTCTTATAATCTTGAAATGTTACTCTAGAGTTTTGAATTAAGAAGAGATCCTTTTGACATTTAAGCAACTCTTTCTCTGTTTGCTCATTAAAGTTTAACATTAGCTCTTGATCGAGTAGTTTAATTTTGGATTCCAAGTTTTGAATGTCTTTATTTAATATTTTTTTATAATAAGAGGCTTTTTGCAGAAGGATCCCTCTTATTTGTGATTTAACTGCAGCCCATTCAATATCTGGGGCATTCTGATGTTTATTTAAACCAACCAGTAAATCTTTAAGGTAATTTGAAATTTCTTGTAATATGTCATCCTTATTTAGCAAGTTTGGATTCAGAGACCAATTATACCCTCTTTGTCGTAAGATATCTTTGACTTCTTTAGCAAAACTCAGCGAAATTTTTGAATGATCTGATAGGTATCTGGCATGTGTAACAACTGTAGGGTCTAGGTTAATCAATGATCTTGAAATCAGAAAAAAATCTATTCTGGACCACATTTTGTGACATGGGGAATAAAATGTAAAATTATTAGTACTATTATCAGTATTTAAATAATGAAAAGGGTCATATAGTTGAAAATCTTCTTTTATATCATTCAGTGCTAATACAGCATGCTTATTAAATGCTCTTTGTGGACAAGATCTATCCAACTTCAGATTTTGGTAAACATTCCAGTCACCTCCCATAATTACATAGTGTCTATCAAATTGCGTTAAAATAGAATATAATGATGTTATAAATATTTGTTGATTATTACATGGCGCATAGATATTAAAAAGTACTATAGGTTTATCAAATAGGGTAGACGAGAGGGTGACGTAACACCATCTCCCATCTTTATCTGAATTAGAGTCCAAAATCTTCTCTTTATATTGATCTTTAATAATTATAGCTACCCCCCACACTATTTGACTTACCTTCCGATGTTATTACCTCTCTGATCCAATTCTTTTTTTTAATATCCGCCCATTGATCATTCATTAAATGAGTTTCTTGCAGTAAAATAAACCACGCCTTAGCCTGCAACAATACATGAAATAATAGTTTCCTCTTCCTCAAGTTCTGGAGCCCTTTAACATTCCATGAATCTAATTCCCACATTTCAAAGGTTGGCTATAAAGTAAAAGGTTTGGAGAGAAAACATAGGTAAACAGATACAATAACTTCAAAGTCATACATATACTGGAAGCAACTCTTATATCCCGTCCTATCCCAGTGCTTACCCACTCTAACCCCGGACCAGGATATATATAGGTCTTATATAACATGTAATACCTAAGGTATACAGAAAAAAAACAAATATAAAACACTACATTATCTAGTTTAAAATGTGTTCCATAGTTGAGACCTATAAACTCTAACTTACTTATGACAAAGCCTAAACTAAGCATTCCCTAACAAACACTGCCATGAACTACCACTATATGGTTACCTATTATTTAAACAATTCAAACTGCACATATAATAAGACAGTACATATAAAATATATTACGAAAAAGGGAATTTTTTTTCTTTTTCCTATACTGAGATTAGCTATCTATACATAGTCTGCGTGAGAGAGAGGAAAAAACATAATATATACCATACCCTTAAATAAATAAAAAACTACTTGGTAATATCCTTGCTTATAAGTTCACTTTAACCTAGTTTAATAATAAAACAGACTACTAACTAACTAAAGTAAAATATATAATACCATCAATACACAGTACATTAATAACTATAATGACAACTACATTGTACTAACATAATAATATCCCTGCACCCTCTGTAACTACTATAATTACAAGATTTTAAGTAACAGTTATTAGGAAAGCATAACAAGTGTGCCTATGTGTTTAATTTACCAAACATCACATTTTTTCACTGTTAAATAAGCAAAAATAGTGTTTAAACAGTTCCCTTTGGTTTCCCAAGGCAGGAAACGCTATGAAATATTCGCAATGGGGGATCGCTTTAACAGACGGACACCCGGAAGTGTCACATCGAATTCGACACCCTCGACAGCATTTTAGGCATTTCCTGTCTTCCTCCTTGACAAAAACAGTTTGTTTAAGCCATAAAATGTTGGGAAACGAGTGCAGGTAATCCAGATAAGGAAAACAAACAGTTTTATTACTCTGAAAGGGGCCTGCAACTTTTCACATGAAAACAAAGGATTACACAGACCTGGAGACACAGTAGATAATGTATCCCATCTCAGCAGCCTGCCAGTCTCAACAAAGGTTCAGTTCAAGTCTCTGATGCAGGTAAAGCCTTGAAAACTTTAAGAAACACAGTTTTAGCCTCATTTTTGGTAGAAACAGAATGTTTAATTCCATCCATTGTAAAAATAAGCACATTAGGGTATTTCATTTGAAACTTAATTTGTTTATTAATGAGGAATTTGCAGTATGGAGACAAAGCCGGTCTTGCCTGTCTGACCTGCATAGGCAAATCTTGTGACAAAGATATTTTATTATTTTCCCACATAATATAACCACCAGCTTGTTTTACAGTAATAAGTATTTTACTTACATCTTGATAGTTGAGTATATTAGCATATACAGGTCTCGGAAAGTTAGATGCTTGTACGTCTCTTAAAGCTCTGTGTGCTCTTTCAATAACAATCTGTTTCATCCCCTCAGAGTTATTTAACAGCACTGCAAATATTTGTAGTATGGATGGAATTAGCTCTTTATACTGGATAGATTCTGGAATCCCTCTGATGATAACATTGTTTCTTCTGGATCTTGCTTCTAAGTCTGTAAGCTTCTTTTGCATAGCCTGTATATCCAGATCATGTAGATTTGTTTTTTTTTTTACAGTAAAGTTTTGTCCTCATTTTCCGAAATTCTAGCTTCCGTCTTATCCATTCTTTCCAGCAACTGAGTACATGTACTTCCAAATGACTGTATTTGAGAAGTCAGTTCTTTCAGTGCTTCTTGAATAGGCAGCAGGGCACTTTTGATGTCTTCCATATTTAAGGGCTGATCAGGTTTATCTTTAATCCCTGTTTTCTGTTGTTCCTGCATTTTGGTAATTTTTTTTGCATTTTGGAAATCCCATCTTTTTCAGGTGATTATAATTCCGAAAGTTTGGTTTTAGTCGTAATTGTCTCCATACTTTTTACTTCTTTAGACAACCTGTTAGTACACAAATCCTTACAGTATAGAAAGCACACGGTCCCTTTGTTTACTTCTCTCTGCAGAGCCAGCTAATCTATTGCAATCCAGTGAAATATATTCCCTTTTTTCCATTTTTTTCTCCTTAATATAGGATAATTAAGTGTAGATAAAATTATTTCTCGAAGATTTGATGTTAAAAACCTCATGGTATCAACTCAGGGTTTTAAATTTCTCAGGTTAAATGTAGAGCTGCAGTTCAGCAGTGTTCACAGAACGGCAGCCATCTTTGAATACAACTGTCATATTTCTAACTCACTAATCCTATTCATTGTTTCTATACCTAATGTAATACCTAAATCTCAGATTCAGTTACTCTGGTCAATTCTTGCAATTGCCAGAAAAGTTATTACTTTGAACTGGAAAAGTAAACAAGATTTGATGTTTAAAGAATTTATTAATTTAGCAAAAGTTGTTTGTAAAAAAGAACTGCAAACCATTTGTCATAGAACTCATAACATTACTCATAAAAAAATAACATGGCAAAAATTGGAAAACCTTGTGAACAAATACTAATAACTTCTCATGGATAAAATGATTATCATGGATGAATGTAAATATTGTAAATAGTTTTGTTATTGTTTTATTGTATTTGTTATATGTACATTTGTGTATGTTAATAATGAAAACAAAATAAAAATGTTTTTTGAGAAAAAATAAAATGTATTATAATACAAAGTATTTTATTCTAGCAACTTTTTAAGTCTGTAAGAACAATATTTAACATTTGTCCCTATTTCTTGTGCTAAGAGGCCAGGCATGCTGGTAGGCAATTGGAGGGTTGAAGTGATGACTTTTAGCCATCATATCCTTCATAAAATATATTTTATTGTAGTATCTTTTGATTTTGGGTCTGTTTGTATATTTGTTGTGCTAAGAGGTTTCCCCATATTGTTTGCCTCACAAAATAGTTTGTTGCTCACAGAATTTGTAGTGAGAAATCACTATGACATACATTTAAATTTATAAGAGCAATATTTAAACTTTGTCCACCATTATTTTAAGCTTTTTTTAAGTTTATTGTGCTAAGAGGTTAAGGCATGATGGAGAGGTTGAAGTTTTTAAATGATATTTGTGTTTTAGACTTCCTATCTTTGGGGCAATGCACAGTAGAGCAAAAACTGTTGTTCTAGCTACTTTCTAAGATTATAAGTAATAATTCTGACCCCCTTCTGATTAGTTCTGAACAGATTTCTTGTGCTAAGAGGTTGAGAACTATCTTGATGCTGTCTAGAACAGAATGCACAGATTTTTGCCTCATATCTTTTGTTCCATTTCTCATATACTATGTGGATTTCTAGCAAATCATCGAGGGTTGAAGTGATTAAGTAATGAATGATATTTGTGTTAAGACTTCATATCTTTTGAAATGCACAGTACAGCAAACACTGTTAGTCTAACTGCTTTCTAGATTATAAATATTAATTCTGTCCCCCTTCTGATTAGTGCTGTCTAGATTTCTTGTGCTAGGAGGTTGAGAGGTATCATAATGCTATCTAGAACAGAATGTACAGATTTTTGCCTCATATCTTTTGTTCTGTTTCTCATATACTATGTGGTTTTCTAGCAAATCATTAAGGGCTGAAGTCATTAAATAAGAGATTTGTGTTTTACACTTCACGTCTTTAAGAAAATGCATGATAAAGCAAACTTTTATTCTACCAATTTCGAAGTTTGCAAGAGTAATATTTAAAATCTGTCTCTGATTTTTGAACCTCTGCTCTCCATTCTTTTTGGCTTTGCAGTAATTTAATCAAATCAGACTGTCATCTGACTACTTATGATATGCCTTTTTTTTGTCTCTTCATTAGTTATTACAGTTGCTGCGGGGATTATGATTGCTGAGCTGCCATGTATTTCTTCTTGATCATCTTTTCGGCCCACAGTATGCCTCTGAATGTAGTGCTCTGTGTCCAGGCTTTATTCTCAGCTGGATACCTTTGCATCATGCTCAAGTATGTAACCATTGATTGTCTTGACTTGGCACAATAGTTACTGTTGTTGCTTCAATATTTGATCCTCAGATTTTAATCTCAGTTGTATGCCTTCTGTGTTGGATCTGCATGTCTTCCTGTCTGTACCAGGTTCATCTGTGTAACTTGGGTGCAGGAATTACTGTTACTGCCTTATATTGTTTGATCTCCAATGTTAATTTTCCGGTGTAGTCTGCATGTCTTCTTGCACACACATGTTGTATTTTCCTTAAAGATAGCTGTAAATCCAGGTGCACAACAAATCTGAAGAGTTTCCTGTTACAGGACATGAGCAAGTATCTCTATTAGTGACTATGGCACAGGCTCCCAAGGTACTGTTGATGGTCACTTAATTGCATTTTCTGGATTGGTATTAATATCTACTTTTGTTTATTGTAGTGCTGCTGAGCAAGGATCCTGCATGAATCATGTTCTGGAAAAGGTCAATGGATCAGCAAGAAGCTGGAAGCTGCACAATGTCTCCTAAGAAGTTAAAAGCATTCAGTTATTTATAGATGTGATCTGTTTCAAATGTGGTTCCCATTGCCAACTGCATGTCCTGTTGAACAACTTTCACTATTAAGTGGGATGGACAAAAGTCATAAAAAAACACCAGAAGTCAGACAAACATCTTCAAAGCTTTCAGCTCCAGAAGCTGAACTTTGTAATGACAAAGTTTATTCAGCTACATAGTGCAACCAGTGAAGCTTCCACAGTGACAGCAGTTTATCATGGTGTGAAACACAATCATTGATATGTATCCATGGACTGCGGAGGTAAGCTGGCAAAGACAATTTACCCTGACTCTACTGTGACTTCAAAATTCAGCTGTGGGAAAATAAAATCTGACAACATTGCAATGAATGTACTTGCACAGCACTCAGAGGAGTTCATTTTGCAGGAACTTGGCCCTTTCTGTTTCTTACACTGAGATCACATTCATCCAAAAAAATTTTCCCCCTGGTTAATCAGTACTTCATTTACACCCATGGTACAGAACAGAAACTTCTGGATTTCTATGAAGAATCCAGATGGATGAAGAATAAAGGACATCCTTGTGCAGAAAGGACTAAAAGCACAAAACATGTCTAGCTATGCTACAGACAATGCCTCAGTTAATTAATGAACATCTGAAAGCTAAAATACCTCACATCTTTGCAGCAAAATATTTGTCCCATAAAATACATAACCATGAGGCCATGCAAGGTTTGATGTGGAGACTCTTTTGAAAAGTGCACAGTGAATTTTCAACATCTGCAAAAAAACTGACATTTCTAAAGGACATCTTTTCTTTCCTAGACCAGGACTTTAAGGAGATCATACAGCATGTTGTCACAATGTAGCTGTCTTTGTTCTTAGTTGTGATGAAGCTGGTAGAATGCTGGCTCGCTATTAAAAGTTACTTTATTAGTCAGGGGTCTGAGAAGTGTCAACCCCATATCTGGAGATTTCTGGAGGCAGATGAGGACAGCATCAGTGAGACTATCTCCAAGGCAGAGTGCTACATACATTTTATACACTATATCCTGCAGATATTCCACAAGTTCTACTGAAAACTTCAAAGTAATACACACAGTCTGACCCAGGGTTGTACACAGTGATGATAATTTTACAAATGAGTTGCAGAGAAAGCTAGATGACCAATTCTTTGGTGCTAAAGCTTCATCTGCCTAAAAACACTTTACTCCAGCTGTGGTACAACAGGTCTCTAAGGACTTCTGTGATTTTTATACTAAAGCACTTTGTTACCCGTAGAAGTGGTTTGACTTTGATAATAGCCCCTTTAAAGCTTTGCAGATCTTCATCCTCCAACAGCCTGTAATGTGGTCAAGACTGTGTACATTTACAGATGTTTTTCAAACTGGATTTGGGTAATGAAGCATTTTACTCATACTATGCACTTTAACTGCTGCATTGCCAGCCCGTTAGAGATGAAAGAGGCATCTGCAAGTGATCACTGGATGATTTCAAAATATATATGTACATGTCTGTATATATACATTTTATATATATATATATATATATATATATATATATATATATATGTGTGTGTGTGTGTGTGTGAGTGTGTGTGTATATATATAAATTTATGACAAGGCTATGATTTGTTTCACTTTTTCTATAAAGGTAGTAAAGTGACCATGATTTTATATTAAATTTTCCCATGCTTGTTTACCTTTTGTCTGTCGTGTCTGGTGTCATTTTGATGTACTGTTGTCTGTAGTGAACCTTAAGAGTATACTGCTTTGAATTAATTACTGCTTAATAAAATTGTTTGCATCTGGTTCATTATATATTTTATCCATTTAGTAATTGCATGTGGTCATACCTCTCAACCTGGAAACATCAAAAATCTGGACAAAGGCCCTTGAAAAATAGGTACAAATCTGTACACTAATTAACATTAAATTTGCATACACAATTATGTAACCTCACCAACTCAAATGGAATTGTGGGATATCAACTTTCAAAAGCAAACTGAAGAACAGGCAACCAAAATATGGCCCCAGACCCAGACCCTATAGTAAATGGTAACCATTGTTTTAAATGTGTAGCAATGGTGTTCACTGGGAAGGGAGAAGATGATGAATCTTAGGATTATCTTTTTTGTGACTTGCAGTATGTGGGCTTTATTGTAAGAGCAGGGCATTTAATGGTAGGCAATGTTCTAATCTTAGCAAAAAAAAATCATAGTTTGCTAGGACCTCCAAAAGTTATGCTCCATGGCCTACTGATCAGTGGCATAGGTACAGTTTGTGCCGCACGGGGCTGTCTTTGAGTTTGCTGCCCTTCCCCCCTCACAAAATCATGGTCAAATAAGGCCTCCCCATACATAGCCCTCCCCCTTGCAGCCATTCCAATGTCCCATTTCTTGGTTATTTTGCCCCATTTACCATAAACACTGTAATGTGCATACTGCTTTACTTCTACAATGATTTGGATTTCATTTAAAAGTTTTATTTTACATTTCACAGCACAAACACTAATAGACATCTGCTAAACAAAGCAATGCAGTCTCATAATGAAAATAGACTTAGCATTAAAACTTCTCTGCCCATGAAACTCACATTCATTGAAACAGTATTGAAGACCACAATCAAAGAAAATGCATCTGGCCAGTGGCAGATAAAGATTACCTTTGGGCTGTTTTCAAATCATAGGCCCCTTGCACATGAAACATACAGTACATGTGTTATTTGATACACCTTACTGATTGTATTAAATTATAGTCCTTGTATAATACAGTACAGTTGTTAGAGGGTGTTTTAAATTTATTGTTGTGAACATTTTTCCAATGAACAATGAAAAAAATGCACGAACCAATAATGAAAAAACTGCCGAATTCAGAACATTTTCATCATAAAAGTCTACTCAAACTTATACAATCCACCAGTATCAGTAAATGTGCACAATCTCTGCAGAAGTAAAAGTCATCTAAAGAATTCCACATTAAAGAGTTCTATACATAATGAAGACGTTGCTGCTAGCAAACAGCTTTATATTTCATTGTTTCATCTACAAATAAAGTGCCTGTTGCCCTTGAGGAATAAATTGCCTATGTTACATTAAAAATGATAAGCTAGTAATTTTGCATTAGGGAATGAATGGCAAACTGATAACAGGTTCATAGTTACTAGTTATTGCTGCCAAATAGGACATTCTCAGGGCTGTAGCATCTACCCCTTTAAAAGTACAACATAGTACAGTATCAGCAATGCATCTACGTACTGTGGGAGTAGAACCCACAGCCTTCATCATCAAAAGTAAGCATTCTACCTGTTATGCTACTAACAATACAAGCAGATTTGGCATAAGCAGCACTAAACTTCTTTTTCCTGAAGCTCTCAGCTCCTTGTAAAATCCACTTGACACTCAACTGTATCTCTCAACTTTGTAGCACAAGACATCTGGAAAAAGCCAACATTTATTGGGGGGATGACAAAATCCCAGAAACCAGGGACACATTTTAAACATTGCTTGTATAATCTTGGAAAGTCACTAGAATAAAATGTTGTGTTATCACCATGCATTTCCTGAAAGATAAGAAGACTGAAACTTAAATGGCGATTATTTAGTGAATTAATTTTACACCCTCTTAGCACAAAAAATCTGGACAAAGCCAATAATGGGGGAATACAGCTCCAAAAATAGGGACAATTTCAAATATTGATCTTATAAACTTAGAAAATTGCTAGAATAAAAGGTTTTGTGTTACCATGTATTTTCTAAAGAATAAGAAGTCTGAAATTCAAATGCCTGTCATTATTTAGTAAATTCAGTCCTCACTGATTTGCCACAAAAATCCAGAAAACCACAGATTTTATGAGGAACAGAACAAAAATATGAGGCAAAAATCTAGACAGCTTTCACAAGTGGTGGTTGGTAGGGAATTCAGGCTCTTGTTACCTGTACCCAAGGTTCAGGGTTTGAGCCTAAGGAACTCTAGTCATCAGGTATATTTAACTAGGATATTATGGACACATATGGGAAATTAAGGGGCGCCACTCAGGAATTGTGGCACCCCATTATTTGGACCTCAAAACCAGTAAAAAAATGAGAAATTTAGTACAGTTGAGAGGTATGCTTGTGGTATTCAAGCCTTGTGCTGATGGGTGTTATTAGATAAAGGGGTGTGGTTACTAAATGAAATGGGTGTAGCTAGATTATGCATAGGGTGGGGCTTATTTGTCTGGAAATGGCACTATGGAAAGGTGGCAACTCTAGTTTTTGAATGAGCTTAGTTGTCTGCAGAAAAACTGGGTACATTTAATGTAGTCAAAAGGGGAGATGATATTGTAAGTAATAGTATGGGTGGATGCTATTTTAAGAAATACTCTTGGAAACTGGGAGATGGAGTAAGGTCATTTGACATGGGGTGGTATTCTTAGTAATTACAGAGACAGACACTTTATAGCTATTTGTGCTGTCTGGAAATGAGTGCAGCTCAGCCTGAATTCCTAGAAGCCACTTACACTAATATGCGATGGACATGAATAAGCTTAAGCAAATTAAGTTATAATGAAATGTAAATGACAAGTGAAGTAACTCAGTGTATGCTAATGTAGCATTATATCACCTGTTTGTGATTCATAGTGGACTTTTCCCACTTTTGCGCATCATCTGCAGAAACATTATATAAAGTGGAGTCTCGCCAATCCTATCTACTTTGCAGTCTGTGAAAATGCTGTCACTTGCTATTAGCCTTACGATTTCTAGGTGTGAGCTGCTTGCCTTATCTAAGCCAAAACCACTTGTACCCAGTGATGCTCACCAGCCAAGAAAGTGAAGCTATAGGCAGAGAATTACTCATTACATCTTCAATAATTTGGAGATACTGGATAGGTTCAGAGTGGACAGGGACAGGGACATTATAAGGGTCTTAGTGGATATGTATGAACCCTATAGGAATACTGGGGGAATGTGTGGACTACCTAGGCCTGCTGACATTAAGGTATGTCTAGCCCTCACTATACTTGCTTTGAGGACCTTCTAGTGACAGACTGGGTATACACTGAGGATCTTACAGTCTTCTGCCTCAAGGATACTGCACCAGTTCTTGGATGTACTTGTGGCACATGTAGATCAGTACATCTGTTTCCCATTTTCATCTCAGGAATGAACCAGGACTATGGGTGCTTTTTATGGAGTGGCACATTTCCCTGAAGTGCTTGGTACAATAGATTGCACCCATGTTGCAATTAGGGCCCCTTCTATTCCACAGGGAGATCAGTGCTACAGTAGGAGTGGCTACCATTCCATCAACTGCCAGGTAATGTGTCATGCATGTGGGTGCATCCCGAATGTCTCTGCCCAGCATCCTGGCAGTGCACATGATTCCTGTATCTGGCACAATGGCTCACTCTATCACCCCTTCCTGCATGATGGGATGCCCACTGGTTATCTTGTTGGTAAATGGAAACTTTTCTTATATTGTACTTAAGTAGTTATTTATGGTAAAATGTATTGCCAAATACTAACCCATTCACTTTTCTTTGTTTTTGTTCCCCTCTCCCTTTTTTTTCCTGTCTTTTTTTTTTTTTTTTTCCTTGTTTTTTCTTTTTTTTTTTTTTTTAGGTAATGCTGGATATGCACTGCAGTCATGGCTTATGACACAAGTGAGAAATCTCAGTAGAGCTGCAGAAGAGAACTATAACACATCCCTGTCCCATACCTATATTGTTATCAAGAGCATCTTTGGCCTTCTGAAGAGCTGTTTCACTTGCCTGAATGAGCCTGTGGATGCCCTGTAGGATGTTTAGTGCATGCTGCATTCTGCATAACAAAATAATGCCCCATTCTGATTGCAAAGTGGCCCATGCTATTACTGCAGCTCCTAGTTCAAGCCCCACTATGACTAATGATAATCAGCTGTCAGCAATAGTAAGGAACCCCATGTGGCAGGCTCATGCATCGCATATGACCGCACAGGTAAAGAAGCAGCATTTAGCCCAGAGCTATAGACCATAACATTCATGTTAGTGTTTCATTTCTTGTAAAAAAAAAAAAAAAAATCAGATAGGGATTCCCTCAAAGGCAGTAGCTGAGGTAACAGGAAGCACCAGTACAGATTTTTTGTAGTCATACTGCTTTTGTCTCCGAGTTTTTGTTTTTATAGTCTTTTGTGGTGGTGTTGTAATTGCCCTGAAGGGCCATTTTAAGCCTAGCCAATATTCATACATCAGAATCAAACCCTGTATCTTGTACCTATGAGATGAAGATCTTAACCATTATTCCAAACCTACCCCCTTTGTGATTTGTAGAAGTCATGCCTGAGTACTCACTGACTCTTGTTCAGTGATGTCATAAGGCACCGTATAACTAATAATCACCTTTTTAACTGTTTTGCAAATAAATTCTGCTGAAGTGGTGTACATAAGTATGCATGTACTGAATGTTCTCATTTGGTATAATTAGTAAAAGCAGTTATTTCTACATTTGATGACTTCATGCATTGCATTTGAATGAAAACACAGCATACTGTTTTTTATATTTTGCAATTTATTATCAGATTAAAGGATGCCATTTGCTGAGGTACTGTACATCAGATTATTTTTATTTTGTCATATACAATAATTATTGACTTCAGAGGCAAAAATATCATCATCATTTGTGCAGTGGAGAGTGTGAAGTGGCAGTAGTATTTGTTTAATTAGCAGGATACTAATTCTAATCTGTAATTTTCTATAAAAAATGGTGCACTAATACTTTCCCAGTGTAGGTAACTGCCAGCTGTAGGAATGTTAATGCACTGAGCACTGGTGTTAATGAATGCAATTTCATGTTATGTCTTTCCACAGTTCCCTGGTGTTCTAAGTATTACTGTTACAAAGATGCAATGTATACAGTCTCAGTGTCCCACCCCCATTTTTTTCATATGTTCTTCTCCTTCCAGTTAAAATTTCAATAGTCTTTATGAAGGCAAAATTGTAAGTAACAGAATTTCAAAGTTAATTCACAGTAGTTCAAGATCAAATGAATCATACACATCTCCTAAGGCTAGGCTAGGTGACAGTGGAAGTGATTTTGAAGAAGGGCAGACATGAGAGCTGTATGGAGAGTTGGTTTGATGTTGTAACCTAATTGATGCAGGTGACCCTTCAGACACTGATCTGACAGTGCATGTTAACATGATTAGGACCTCGAATTAGAGGTACTGATAGGTGTGGGTGAACACTGATGTTGCCTGCATGAAATTTGTAACAATTGTCCTCCATGACTTATTACATTGCTTTCCTGAGAAGCACTTGTAGTTTCATGTGATCTGCCCCTTGTCCTCTTCTCCTTCCAAGAGAGACTCCTACTTGAGTCTAGTAAGGCCTGACTCATGTACGAATTGAAGCAGACACAGATGCTTGGTGTGTCATCATACTATGCATTAATGTGATTATGGCATTATCTCTACTCTCTGCCATTTCAAGATAGTGATGAAAATCCTTACATATACCCTGGAGGACTCTAACCATTTCCAACTGACTCTCTGTGGCAGTGCTCTAAGCACTAACAATGTCAGGGCACATTTGCTGCTGGGTAGTTGATGGCTTTCGTGTTTCCTGGGGTGACTGTAACAAATGTCTGCACCTGCCTCCCCTTTTAAATGTATCATTATGTACACTGTTGCCACTGAATGTATGCCATTATCGTCAAAGTGTTTGTCTGGATTTGGGGAAACTGGTGTAGAGGCGTATGGTTGTCCCTCCTGTACAAGCCGGACTGCAATGTCAGCATGTGTTTGAGTCTGTGATGAACTGTCACTTCCTGCAGAATTACTGACATGTTATTGGGGTGAGAAATCTTGCCATTAAACTTGGGGAAAGTATGTTGCTTTCCTCAGGCTGCCTCATAAATATAACTATGTTTTCATCATGAGTGTCACCAACAGCCATTCTGCTCTTGATATCCTCCAAATTCATTGGTATGATGGAACTATTTGTTTCTGGGGCTAACCCTGTAAAGAATATTTGAAAATGTTACTCATAATGAGATAGTATACACTACTGTATGCTTATTAAGGTGGTGTGGGGGACACTTACTTTGCACACTCTCTTCATTGTTATTCTGTGCAAATGTAGTAGGTTCACCTAGTAATAATAATTGTCATTTGTTTAATTTAATTAGTGTTCACTTCTCTGTATGAATATATGGTACTGTTTTTAAACCAATCTTCATGAGCAAACAAGTGTTTCCCCCGCAGACATTACAGCCAGTGTCCACACTACCATTTATTATTCTAGTGCTGTCATCACCTGTATCATACTCATCCTCTCAGATAGAGAGAATGTATTCCTCTTCTGGTGTCAATTGGATAATTGTTGGAGGCCCTCCAGTACTGGTATTGGCAATTACATGTTGTACCGTTTGCTCACTTCTTACACTATGTTACTCTGTGGCTTCTGCCACACACTGCATTAATGTCGAGGACAACTTGTTTCCAGACTTTATTCTTCTCAGCTTGTTTGGAACCCCTTTTACCAAACAGGTATTTCCCATATGTCTTAAGGGCTGCCACAAGGATGTGATTATTTTCCTCATTCCTGATGTTATCTTTTCTCTGTCTTCATCCCTTGTTTCATATCATTGCTACATATTAAGAAAAAGAAGAAATGGTCACAGTCATATCCAAAAAACTTTTGGATGTAATTAGCATTTATACTGCATGTGACACCCCTGCACTGGCTCAGTAATCAAGGAGCCTCAGTCCTCACCACTGGCAACAGTGAGGGACATACACACTGGGAGGATGACACATACACACACAATAAAGTACAGTTTCCGTTAAGAACACACAGAGATCACAGGCAGTCTGGACTGGGTTCTCCCTCTCTCTCTCCAGATCAACAATAAGACTCCCCACTGGCACAGCTATAGGGTTGAGATCTCAGCTGAGTGCTCAAGCCAAAACCTCCAGCACCTCTCTGCCAACCAGTGCTTCATGTCTCTACCCAAGTAGCTGACACACACATGCACACACGCACACACACACACACACACACACACACACACACACACACACACACACACACACACACACACACACACACATTTTGGGATTTGATTTATATATAAACACACACACACCTGGGAAAGGCTGGCACAGGTTTACTAGCTATGCCCCCTTTTGCCCAGACTATAAAGTAGTTATCACTGCCACCAACCAACCCTTTAGCAGCTACTTAAAGCCCTTACAAAGGGTGACCAAATCCTACTGTGTAATGTTACTATTATCCAAATGGTAAGTGTGAACAAGACTTGCAAGGCAATTTAGAAGTGTCCTTTACAGTGTCACCAAATACATATGCAAGTACTCTAAGAGCTTAAATATGTCTCACAAATATCAGCCACAAAGATAGGTTTAAATATATTTAATAATAAATAATAAAAGAACAAGACAATAATCAATACAGCAAGTGCAGAGTTCAGAAGCACAGGAAATATTTTAAAACAACATTGCAGGACAGTCTCAAATAAATACAGAAAACATCTAAACTAATCTTTCCTATATTCCTATCTATATCTAAGAGAGATACTATCCCCTAAGTCTTACTTACAGAGCAAGGCAAATGCAGATGAGTGGATGTTCTTGCTAGGTCCAAGACAAAACACAAAAATGCACAGTCTTTCTCTGAGAGAGTTCTTAAATCAATATTAAATATTACTGCTGGGTCAGGCTGGATAACATTACTCTTTGTCACCTGCCTTCAGTTCCCAGGCTAACAGAAACTAACTTATCTGTGTTAAAAATACATATCTCTCAGATGTTTGCCCAGAAATGGAAGTCGTAAAACAATTAAATACTTTTGCATTTTAAATCTAGTAATTACTTCTCTCCAGGACAATAGAAAAAACTTCTAGCTCTAGACATCATGTCTTCTTGCTGCATCAAGCTAACTTTTGTAGTACATTGTAAAGCACTTAATTTAAACTTATTTTCTTGAAGTTTTGTAAGTTAGTCTTCTATGTTCCAGCAGGGTATGCTGTGGTTACATTCTTGAAGCTCAGTACATAACATACAGTTCTGTATAAATCATATCAATATTCACAAATGTCATAGAATTATTTACAAAATCCTAGATAGCTGGGGTGGCAGTGTCACACTTCACAACACTGATGATGCGTGCCTGCCACCCTGCCACCCTCCAAAAAAAGAAGCTAGTTGGCACAAACTCATTACTTACATACACATACAGTCTAGCCAAGAAAAGGTGTGATGTAGCACCAGCTGCTGTACATTCACATAAGTATAACAAACATTTTTTTAACAGAGTCATCTTTCCGCACCCCTACCATTGGCATGTATTCAAATCTTTCATTTATCAGTGACAGTCTGAAATCCCTCAGTAACGACGCATGTAAGTTGTGTCAAGAAAATATCCTTACCACTGGAAGACTTCACAACTTAATGGCTGCATTTCTACCATGTAGGCACAATCACCAAATGACAACAAGACAATGATTTTTCTCAGTGATCATTAATCATTTGCAATGCTTCTATACAGAATTCTCATTTCCAAATGATAGCTTTATAGTATTCATTAATACCCACAATGGCATCCACATTATATTAATAAAAGCAACATTTCCTTTACTTAATTCAATATTTTTACCTATTTGTAAGTGATTCTTATTAAATTATAATCTGTGTTTTTCAAAGACATTTGCTGCTTAACTGAAATACTGACAAGTTAATATGGCAGCATTCAACTTTTCCGTGTAAATTCAAGTCTATTTACACATGTGGTAGACTAATTAGAGTCTTTAATGTTTGTCCATAAATTACAGTAATACATGAATGTGTATGATCACTTTTGGGTGTAAATTTCTCTGAGATGCTCATGAAAGCAGACACAGACTCATATGAATGCTTTTTGGATGATTGCAAAGTCTGCAGTCATTGACAGTGCATCCATACTTTCCCTAGCATGTAGTAGGAATTCACAGATATGCTCAGTTATGTTAAAATGTGAAAATATTCAATTCTAAACTCCTTGATCTCTCTGCCTTAAAACCCTACAACTCTCTTTTTGCGTGGTTTTGCACACTGAGCAGCATCGGGCAGTGCCGCTTAAACAGGTTTAAACTATTCCAGGCTCCACAAAGTCTGCTCTTCACTTTTTCCCTTAGAACTGTTCAAACTCTCAAAGTAATCACTCTATTCTCTTTCTAAAGCCCTGCACTTGCACAGCTCTTATAAGGAAACACTAACTAACTAAAGCACTACACCCTCCTTGACTTCTCATAAGTATTAGGCTCCCGATTGGTCCTTCCTGATCAAGTGAAAATCAGTTCCCTACCCTAATCTGATCAGTAAAAAAACAGTTCCCTATACTAATCTGGTATGTCCAAGGGTCAGTTTCAAGGTTACTCTCCAGTCCAGCTGGTGAATCTGGGAATTTTGAGGCAATGTTACAATTGCCTTATGTACACAGACAACCCTCTCCTCCTTCCAACAAACTCTAATACATGTGAGAGGTGCAGTTACACAGCCAAACTGGAGGCAGAGCTCTCTCAACCCAAGACTGGCACAGTCAGTCAGGAGGAAAAGGTAACCACCCACACCACAAATCCAGTCTCACACCGACCTATTGCATCTGCATACCCAACACATAAACACACAAAAACATACTCGGAGGCTCTAAATAAAAATCTGCCTAAACAGCAAAGACCTCCTAAGCAGATATCCAAGCAACAGCCACCCCTCAACAATACCCATGAATCACATATCTCACAAAATCAGTGTGCCTCACAGTCACAGCCCTTAAGGCCAAACAACACACCAAATACACTTGTTATAGGGAACTCTATTGTCTGGCACACTGACGTCCTGCTCACCAGACTGAACAAGGAGAAGGTCACTGTAAGCTGCCTGTTGGGTGCCAGGATCCACCACATAATGCAAACACTCAGGTCACTTCAAAGCAAGTACAAGTATGACTCTGTCATTGTCCATGCTGGTGTGAATGACCTCAGATGTACCTCCCTGGACTACATGAAAAGAGACATAGAGGAGCTCTCTGACCATGTAGCCCAGGCTGGTATGACCCTGACCTTGAGTAGCATCTTGCCCTCACCAAGAATGATGCCACAGTATAAAGACAAAATGATCAGTTTCAACAATTGGCTAAAGTATTGGTGTCATTCAAAGGGGATCCAGTGTCTGTCAGCTGGGATGACATGCTCGACAAGCCACGTTGCTTTGCTAGGGACAGCTTGCACCTGTCACCCTTAGGCTTTTGTATACTGGCCAAGGCTCTTGCCACCCCCATAGTGCCTTTTTTAGGCAAGGCTCAAAGGACAAACTCACCTCCATAGACAACCCAAGGATAAAAAACTAAAGGTAATGCTACTCAATGCCAGAAGTCTAAACCTCAAGATGCATGCACTCGAGGCTCTCCTCACTATGGAGAAAATCGATGTCTGTGCAGTAACAGAAACCTGGTTCAAGGCTCCTGAGAGCACCCCAGCACTACCAGGTTATAACTCATACCATGCGTTTTGGCCCCAAAAACTCAGACCGAAGCACAAAAGGAGGGGGGAGTATATATATATATTCATCAAAGATACCTACACCTCCAGGTTAGTGGCACTGTACGAAGCATCAGAAACCATCCATGTGCAACCAACAGCGGGCAAAACTGCCTTTCAGTTTGTAGCCTGCTACAGAACACCCTCCCTATTACAGGAACCACACTTGGCATTCCTGAGAACACTGGAGAATATGAAGGTCTCTCCAAACACTATGTTATTGGGTGACTTCAACTACCCAAACATTGACTGGGAAAACTACTCAAGCCCAAACACCCTCGCCCAACGGTTCCTTGAATTTATAAACTCTAACGCAATGGAACAACTGGTCACCACTCCCACAAGAGGGAACAACATATTGGACCTGGTCATCACCAACATGGGGACTCTATGTTCCACATCAGAAGTAAACCCCTCATTGATAAGATCAGACCATAAACAAATTTCCCTGGACATCCATATCCCATCCCCACCCCCAGCCAAGGAAATCACTGTAAAGAATTTCTCAAAAGCCAACTTTGCACTTCTCAAGACTGAGGTGGAATCCTTCAAAGCCCCTGGGCCAGAGGATAATACAGCCCAATCCACAGAATCCTTTACAAATGCATTCTATGAGCACCTGCAGGAATGCATGGATCATGCTATCCCAAATAAAACCAAGACTTACTCCTCCAAAACAGGAGACTGGTCTGGTGGACCCGCCATAAATAAACTATACAACAGAAGGAGGAAGCTACTACATGACAGAGCAAAATCCCAAAAAGGGAAGGCATCTCTGATCAGTATTAGCAAGAAACTTTGATCCCTCATAAAATCATCAGAGGCCAGTTTTGAAAGAAAAATTGCCCTAGACACTAAAGATAATCACAAGGCCTTCTTTAGTTATGTCAGGAACATGGGCGGAAACTCCCAGATATACTCTGAATTGTTGCATAACGGTAAAAAATATACCGAACCTGCAGACATAGCCAACATCCTGGCAGACAGATTCAGTGCAAGCTTCTCCCCCCCTTCTCCCCCAAAGGAGCAAATGCCTATCCCAACTGAATGTAACCTCCCTGACATCACAGATGCACAGGTGAAAGCTGCCCTCTCCAAAGCAAAAAACACAGCATCTATGGGACCAGACGGTGTCCCAGGCTGTGTCTTACATGAGCTCCAAGAACTGAACCCTCACATTAAGTCACTGTTCAAACTTAGCCTTGCTACAGGATATGTACCCAAAGAATGGCGTACAGCTACAGTGGTCCCACTCCACAAAGGTGGTGTCACAACGGACCCCGGAAACTATCACCCCATAAGCCTGACTAGTCTGGTCTGTAAGGCTATGGAGCGTATTACCATGGAACTCATAAACAAAGACATTGGGAGCCTCCAGACACTGGTCCCTACCCAATTCGGCTTTGTTAAGGGCAGATCTTGCCTCTTAAACCTAGTTGATTTCTTTGAAACAGTTACCAAAGCCATAGATGAGGGCAAGGAAGTCCACACAGCCTACCTGGACCTTGCAAAAGCCTTTGACACAATACCTCACTCAGGCATCATGAATAAGCTTAACAGCTTAAATATCAACCCCTATATCACAAGATGGGTTGCAAACTGGCTCAGAGATAGAACCCACATGGTCAGAATCGCAGGTGCCATGTCCGAATCCAAACCAGTTACAAGTGGCGTCCCACAGGGCTCAGTTCTGGGACCTCTCTTGTTCGGTATATACTTCTCTGAGGTTCATGCTAACACGGGGGGATTATGGCTGACAAAGTTTGCAGATGACTGCAAACTGGGGGCCATGATCAAATCTCCAGCTGACACAAGCATCCTCCAAAAGGGTCTCACAGAGACGGATGCTTGGTGACAGAGCCACAGCCTCAAGCTAAATGCTAAAAAGTGCATAGTCATCCCCTTTGGGAAAAACAAGGTGCCCACAAATTACCACATAGGTGGTAATCCATGAAGTATGGAAGAAGTAATTAGAGATTTGGGGACCAACGTAGATAATAATCTCTCCTTTGATAATCAAGTTGCCAAAGTATTCATTCATAGATTAGTACTAAGCTAACTGTCCTTGCAAGCCATTTTAAGCTTAGCCAATTATCCCTTGTGAGACTCAAACCCTGCACCTTGCGTTTGTAAGGCAAACACCTTAACCATTAGGCCACCCTCCCAACCCTGTAACCCAAGTGGTTAGAAAGACCTTCTATATAGCCCACCTTATCACGAAAGGGTTCGCATCTAGATCAAGAGAGGTCATTGTGCCCCTCTACTCATCACTCATCAGGCCCATAATTGAATACAATGCCTATTTTGGGATGTACCTTACCTGGCACCTAAAGCAACTGGAGAGACCCCAAAAGTACCTCACCAAGAGGATCATGGGCTACAAACAGATGTCCTATGCAGCTCGACTAAAGAAACTCCAGCTCTACTCAGTTGCTTACCGCCTACTCAGAGGTGATCTATGCCTGATGTACAAAGCCATGTCAAACCCAGAATTAATGGACATGCTCCACCTCAAAAAATCCAAGTCCCTTAGAGCTACACACTCCAGGGACCTAAACCTCAGCACAAAAATAAATAGGACATGCTGGAGGGAGAGATTCATTTCCCAGAGGCTCCCCTCACTCTAGAATACAGTTCATGTTAGACATAGCCCCTCGCTGACCCTCTTCAAGCGAAATCTGGAAACGTGGATGGGAAATCACAAATTCACCCCTGGGATCTCTTCTGTGTCCCTGCTAGACAGAGGCACAGTAAACTAATCTTAAAAGGGTATCTTCTGTTACCTACTTTACAGAGGCACAGTAGGCTAATCTAATAGGGAGGCGGAAGCCAAATACACTATGGCTAGGCTTATAAACGCCCTAGGGCAGATAGCCTAGTATCTACCTATGAACCTATGAACCTATAAAACAAAATGGAGTCTTATGCATTACATTTAGCACAATAATACAATGTTAACTCTGGCAAACTAACCTCCCCTGATATACTTTGTCACCTCCACCCACCAAAACATTTATTAAAATTCTTCATTAACAACACATGTAGATGTATTTATGCACCCCCCCCCCCGTAAAAAGTAAAATGTACCATTGATACTACAATGAAGGAAAATATAGCATTCAGGTGTTACACTTCCAAATGATAGCTAAATTAAGGTACACAAACACTGGCAATTGTAAATATTGCATAATGGAACTGATTTTCCCATTTCTTTTTTTATGCATTTAAAAAAAAAAAAGTGTGACAAAGCATTTTTGGTTAAATGGAACTTGTCAGTTATAACAGTACCTCCTGTAATGCCCCTGCTGGTTATCTGGGTTTGGTTAAGGTAGTGTCACACCCAGAGAGAGTGGTTCTAAAACTACCACAGTCCTGCTCTTACTTTCTTCATTCTGGTAGCGGCACTTATAGTCATGGCAGCACCTGGTAAGGCATAAGGCACTCTAAGCTGGGCTGATAAAGAGATCTCAGTCATGATCTACCTTCTGAAGGAGTCAGATATGAATAAAGATACAGGAGTGCACTAAAGGCAGTGATTATAAGAAAATTGATATCTGGCAGGAGCTGGATGAGCACCTGGAAACCCACTCTGGCCAACAATAACATCACAGGCATGTTGACCAGAAGAAGTATAAGGCCAAACCACATGGCTGAGTGGGTAGTCCAGGTAGAGGCAAGAAGGCCAGAGTTCTCTAGTAAGTATAAAATTATATATAAACTCACTATAATCCAAAAGTAAAAGAAGATGGGACAGCTATGTGGAATACTACCAAAGTTTAATACGACACACAAGTAGAAACACTGTCAACAGAATTAAATGCTTTCATCTGTCACCATTACAGATTTCATCAGAATCAGTCTCTAATGGTGATAGAGGAAAGCATTTAATTCTGTTGACAGTGTTTTTACTTTTGTTTCATATTAAACTTGTGTAGTATTCCACACAGCTGTCCCTTCTTCTTTTGGTTTTGGATATAGTGAGTTCATCATTTGTAGCTCTTGGTTTTTGCTTCCTGGTTTTATTCAATAAAATTATATATACATATTTTTGGGAAGGTGGTTTAACAGATGTAAATTATAGACCAACACTGCATAATTTAAGGTATTAGCTAGAAGAAAGTGTACCTGCTGAAATGTCTCTGTAAGGTTACTATAATTATTGAAAATAAAGCATGCACATATCTATACAAAACTGCATCAGCACAGAAATATGTACTAATTATGTAATAATTGGCTGTTCAAATAGAAATGTTAGATATGTATGACTGAAATAATAATCTGAATATATATGTCTGAAAAACACAGGTATGCATCTGCATAAGTGAAATCTAGTTATTCATGTCTTTAGACAGAAAGAAAAAATATGTTTACATTTCCATACTTCTATTTCATTTTGCATTACCTTAGGTATAGTCAAATTACATGCAGGCACTTTGTATTGGCAATGAATTATTTCATTGTGTATTAATTGTAAAAGAAAGTCCTTTCTTTTCAGAATTGTAACTGCACATACAAGATGACTGAAGTCATTCAGGCACCACAGCCTAGTCAGATTGGAGATTAGGAAGGCTGGTGGGGAGTGCCATAGTATGAATTGAATATGCAGTACACACTCTACTGAAAATGCAGTGAATGCAGTGACTTATAATGGGTCTATGTTCAGCCATCAAATGGAAAAAGCAACAAATATGCTGTTCATCAAGCCTTTCAAGTAAGACCACATTATGGTAGGGATCAGGACATTTACCTTTTTCCCCACCTTTGTGCAATCTCAGAGTTGGTATATATAATTAGCTAGGAGTGAGGTGGGTGCAGCTCCACACATGAAGAGTTACGCCAAACATTATTTTCGATATAATGCCATTTGTCAATTTTTCCGTTTGATGGCTGAACATAAATGCCATATAAACAATAATCGCAAAGTTATATGTAAATAACAACAAATGTGAAATGCAGGTAAACAAGAATTGTCTTATTTCTTGTCTATATCGCTGAGGCATAGGTTTCTCACAACAGGAGACAACAGAAGCACCGGCTGGAGTGGTTGACTAAGTGTCTCAGTAAACTTGAATAAATTAGTATACAGTAATTCAAGGTTTAATTGATTTCAATAATATATTATATGGGGAATTAATGAATAGCATTTCACACAAAATTATGTGAAGCAATAGCATGTATTCAGTCATTACTGCAAGCAAGACAGAAACATATGTCAGTATATAAGTGCAGTACTTCTGTCTTTAACTGAGTTTATTATTGCATATAAAGAAATTACTGATATATCACAGTAACTGAAGGAATAGAATGCACTCACTCTATTAGTGTAAGAGTGAGACAATTTCAGTATACAAATGCATAAAGCAATATCATCAAAATATATAAGGAAATTACTGTTAGATACTAGTACCTGAAGGAATAGATTGCATTCAGTACTACAAGCAAGACTGATATAAGTTCAGTATTTCTGTCTATCATTGATTTTATAAGTTGTAATTATTTATGATGGGTGTTCTTAATGTAGTATTGGAAACAAATGCATATCATGTACAAATGTAATCATTATGCTTGTGTAGTAGATTGTAGTATGTAAACTCCACCATTACATGATATCAAACAATGTCCTGAAAAGTAAGCATAAGCACTTCCCATAACATTTCATCCCAAATTGTCCAAAAGTGGTTCCCATAACATTTCATCCCAAATTGTCCAAAAGTGGTCCCCATAACATTTCATCCCAAAGTTTGCATAAGCACATCTTGCATATTATCAAATAAAATAATGAATAAACACTTCCCATGTATTCTCTATTTTACTTTAATAAAGAGTTATAAAACTATAAATGTTTTAAAGTAAGAAATTTAATACTGTGTAAGATGATGCGTGATTATATTGAGTGTATTTTGTCTTTTGTCACCCTTTCCCTCTTTTTTTTATCTATTTTTGTTATTTTATTTATGCATTGCTTTGTCCTTTTTTGTTTAAGTCTCTCACATTTATGTTCAGTTTTCTACAACTTCAAAATCCCCTTGAGGGTCTCAGGCATGTATCTCCCAGTTTAGGGATTCTTCACCCTCTACCCTTCTTGGGGCATCCTCACGGGGTCAAGCCGTGGCACTGGTACTGCAGGCAGCCCGGCACATGTCAACCTGGAAAGCCTCTAAGAACAGGGGCTTCTAAGCTTGGTTGAGGATGTCCTGGAAGAAATGTGGTTCAGAGGATTAATTCAGCTGAAGCTTCACCTCAGCTTGTAGAAGACATGTTGTCCCAGATTGTGCCAACCACTACACCACTACAAGCCCCCACCCCCCCTCAACTTTGCGGTCCTCTGCTGTACCATCTAGACTGGAAATATTTGAGGCTCTCTAGACTGAGACTCCTGGCAGTGCTTCAGCCCTTCTTCCCTTATCCTTTCACCTACATTCTCTTACCCATTTCCCACCCACACTACTGTCTAATACAAAAAAATTTTGAAAAACTAGGGGTGTCTATCCTCCCAAACAAAAACATTGTGCCCCTCCACTCCCACCTCCTCTAGTATAACTATATTGTTGTGCTTCCTTCTGTGCTCCCCTCCTTTTTGTGTCTCCCCATTGTCAATCTTTCCTATAATTTCCTATCCTCCACATAAGGATACTGCCATACAAAATATATTAAACCCCTTTATTTTTTTAAAATATCAATAATAAAAGCTGCAATCCTCCAAATAAAGATACCACCATACAAAATATATTAAACCCCTTTATTTTTAAAATATCAGTAATAAAAGCTGCACAGTTCATGGCTTGCCTCAGATATTTTAAGCATGACTACGCATAGTCAAATATGTCCCTAATATCTGAATATATATGAAGTACTATGAAGTAATTTGAAGATTATTCTTTTCACATAGTCCTTCATATCTACATAATCTTTGATTTTAAATATTTTATGCTTTTGTTCTAAGTAAGCATGTTTTTCAAAAAGCCTTCATTTTTGCTTCTTCATTACAAATTCATTGTGTTTAGCTCATTTACATTTGACTAGGAATACCACCCATAGTTTGAAAACTAGTTGACAGTTACTTCTGGTCATATTCCAGATGAATTTCTTCAGATTTTTTGAAGTAGCTGAACAATTTGAGAGGTAAAATAATGTAAATGATTAACAGAGACATGAGAGCTTCAAACAACAAACACCGGGAATGCAGTACTGGAATTCATCTGCTCTACTCTGTAGTACAAGTTCCTGAATAGTAAAGTAGCTCTTTTTGTGATTAAAGCACTAATGATGGCCTTTCATTTGTTAGAAGGTGAGAAGAATAAATGGACAGCTGATATGCAGTGCCATGTGCAGTATAAATGTGTAAATGTGCAACCCCCCCAAAAAAAGAGCAACATTCATAAATATTGTGCACAGTGTTTCACAGTTATATATAAGTGACATGTACAAAGGTTGTGTGTTATTCATAAACACAGACAAAGTAAATTTGTAAAAATATTGCCTCATCAATACATGCACATACACACACCATGATTCTACTATGCAAATGAGCCAAGTGCAATATCATTAGGAAGTAAAATTATCATTAAAGCATACAAAGTCCATGCAATGATAAATGATGTAGTGCTTCATTTAATTTTTTTTTATTTTTAATTGATGATGATGATGATGAAGAACAGTGCCTATTTTAAGTGACACACATGAGATTCCAAACACTTATGGACATGCAAATGAAGGCAGAAGTGCAGAAAACATTAGAACAACAAATTTGATGTCAACATGTCAGTATGCCTTGCCAGGTCCTCAGACAGTGGAACAGTGCCATCATTGTCAGGTGTACCCCATGATGCTGGCCTGCCATGGGGGTGTCACAACATGTATAGTCCCTGGATCAAATGGTGGCCTCATGTCATCCATTTGTCTCTATTGTATACCAGCTACAGAAGCATTCCTACTGTACAGTTGAATGTGGACTCATGAGATATCCCCTGTTTGCGCCACCCTCATCTCCAAGGGATAAAAAAAGGGTTTCAGGATGGCCAGACTATGGAAAACCCTCTGCAAATCCTGCTTCTTCCAGATCCATGTGACCACCAAAAGCTGCATCATTACCATCATCACTAGTACTGGACCCAGTATAATCACCCATTGCATTGGCCACCAAACTGGCCTTCATATATGCCTGAATGGCATCATTCACCCCATATGGTGCAAAGCTGCTAGCAGCAGCACTGCTAACACATGGATCCCCCTGTTCATGGGAGCCAGAGAGAGGTAGAAGCAGCAGCTAAAGCATTTGATAAAATACTATAAGCATCAGATAATTTTAACTCCTTGAAAATATAGTCCATAAGGAAAGCTTATTTGCATTTAACACATATTTTGTACAGTAACAGAAGGTGAATGGACCTGGCCCTTGTCAGGGAATGAACTCAGATGTATTTGCTAAATTGTGCCCTGTAAAAGCAATAGATGCATGCAATACAATTCACACAGCAAGCTAATCTGTAGCTATGTAATACAAAAACTGCCATTCTTCATGAGGAGCCCCAATGTGCATTCTACACAGTACACCACTGAGTGATACTTCTGGCACCTGGGCCAGCAACATCCTCTTGTTTGTAGACAGCTGAATCTCAGGAGAAGTAATCCACCTCACTCTCCATCTGTCTTTTTGCCCCTGTTCTTAACATCATTTCTTTTACAGTGATATTCTAAACTGTCTCTGCCTCTGCTTCCTTTTATGGTATCTGCCACAGCCAGTCATGAACATCCTATCATTCAATACAGCCCTCTGAAAAATCTTAGTCTTCTGAGAGCTGAAGTTCATCTTTGACTTTCTACTTGACATTAATATAAAACATTGAAGTAAATAAGCATCAGACATGTGAGAGATGTAATGCCTATTGATGCAACAGTATGCACAACCATCTATATACTGTGTCAAAAAAGTATTTTGAGCAACTATTCATTCCCTTACACTATGAACCCATCTTAATAGCAAGCACACAGGTATGCAATGATAGGCAAAGTTTACATACTAATAGGCAGAGCTTGCAAGCAGTGTAGCACAATGCATGTACAACTATCATGATTCTACCTTTTACAATACAATATGTAACAATCACCAACAGCTGTGTTAACAAATACATATTCCCACATCCATGTGTTCCCATGTACTTGATTTATACACCATACTGAAGAACAAATGGCCACAGATAGAAGGGTCTGAGTACCAACCAGGGGAACATACAAAGTCTGTCATTTTATGACATATTGTCTGGGTAATAAGACCTGTCAGATGTCACTATAATCAGCCCATTTATTTAAAAAAGCACACCGCATACACAAAAGTAAATATCCCAGCCCCCTAAAAATACTTCAGCATATCACAACTACAACAAATTAAATGTAGCATCATTTGAAAAATTTAAAAGGTTAAACTAAACTGATAAAAATACAATCAAACAATAATTGCAGTTATTCAATCAGAAAATAGTATTACTGGTAAAATAGACCCAAAATTAAAAACCTCTTCTAAATAACAATAAACTTAATAAAACACAGTACTATACCACATTGCTAATGAATTTAGCATAACCCAAACTCTGCACCATAAAAATACATCCAACAAGTTACTAAAATAGTAGAAAAGTATTAAAATTTGTGTTAGAACTGTAGCAGAAAACAATCCACAAGATATTTAGTCATAGAAAGCTCTGGAGCTTAAGTAAACTACCATTCAATTGGTAAACTATGTAATTGCAGCATCCTGTAAAAATAAATAGAAAATGGTAATCTAAAATAAAAAAAGAAATGTCAGACTCCTGTGTGTGTGTGTGTGTGTGTGTGTGTGTGTGTGTGTGTGTGTGTGTGTGTGTGTGTGTATGTGTGTGTGTGTGTGTACATTTATCTAGCACTACATAATTGCTATGACATGAACTATGAATTTATTTGTGATATAGGCTTTGCTATTTACATTCTATGCTTCTGTATATTAGGCCCAGGTCACATTATTAAAGGGTCCTAGAACAAGTTAGCTTACCTATTTACAAATCCATCACAAACACACATAGATTACATAAAAATTAGTCAGATACACATGCAAATGGCTCCATACTTCTACTCACCCCACCTCCATCCTGAAACTTAGATGAGACATACACCATAACGCTGGACCCACACATCAACTACCCAAAATGGCCATCCCATTACTTTCTAATGCTCCCAACACAATTTTTCTATCTGGTAATGAATCTAACCTCATTTTTAACATTAACCTCAGAAGCATCTGCAACAAAATTCATGATATCGATGCATGTCAAGATTTTTACTCCCTAGACAGACAAATCACCACAGAAACCTGGCTAAAACAAGAAATAACTGACAATGAAATTATTTCCCCAGATTTTAACATACTCAGAATGGTTAGAAAACTTAAAAGAGCAGATGACATTGCTATTATTTATAAAACAGCTTAGAAATAACTCCAGCTCATCTAAATATCCCAAAATATAATACTGCTGAACTTCTGATTGCATCCCTCAAAATTAACCAAAAGAAATCTATATGTATCTCAGAAGTATACATCCCACCAGGGAACAACATTACCACAGCCAAAAATATCCCACACTGGATATCTGACAACATTTCCCAGGAAACCTTCATCTTAGGTGGCCTAAATATAGACTGGCAATCCATAAACAACAATAACACCAAGGACTCTATTCATCTATTTGGCTTCACCCAACTAATAAGCTCCACCACAAGAATCAACAAAAGCACCAACAAGCAGTCCATGCTGGACATTGACAAACAAGCCCCATAATATAAAATCCTTTGTTTGCTTACCAGATACTGTAAGTGACCACCTCACAACCTATGTAATCAGACAATAACATAGTTCACCCAAACAAATAATCTATAAACAAGTACACAATTTAACCAAAGTTGACAAAAATACATTTATTAAAGCCCTGTCCCACTACAACTGGAATGTATTAAAAGTAATGCCCCCTAGATGAAGTAGTTACTCAATTCAATTACACCTTACTAAAAATACTAAATGATTTAGCAGCAGTTAGGGCAAGAAGGGTAAAATGTAACACAGCACCATGGTTAACAAAAGAGACCAAACAGCTCATACTGCAAAAAGATAAAGCACAGAAAGAATGGTAAAAATATAAAACACAACATCCAAGTAAAATGGGGGTGTGACCTTACAGCTTCAAAGAACATCACTCTAAACCAGATAAAAAGCTCACGGAGGGTGAAACCAGGGAAAATGCATCCAGTTGTCAGCCTTCAAAGTAGAAACAAATTTCACAAATAGTTTGACCACTTATAAGAATCAAATTTAATACTGAAATGTTCCAAAACATACACATCCAATAAAACTTAAGTAAAACATTCCAGTCCACAAGTTCTCTGGTTCAATAAAACTTAAGTAGAACATAACACTCCACAGGTTCTCTGGTTGTACACATCCAATAAAACTTAAGTAAAATGTAACAATCCACAAATGATCTGGTTTGATAAAACTTAATAAAACATAGCAGTCCACAGGTTCTCTGGATAAGCCCTTTCATCCTTTCTACATTTTAGGACTTCATCAGAACCCTCTTTCCATTCTGTTGTTGTTGTGTCTTTCGGCTTTTCCCGGTTAGGGGTCGCCACAGTGGAACTCCGGTCCGCTAATGATTGGCAGTAGATTTTTACGTGCTGGCTTGCCGGGCTTAATGCACAACCTTCAACAAAGGAACGTCCATTCACGCATGTCGCCACACAGAAGACGCTCTAACTGAGAATTGAATGGGCAACGTCTAACTGTGAGGCGACAATGCTACCGCAGCACCATTTAAATAATGTGATCTATTAATCATGTTACTGAAATAAATTCCATATAATTCATGTGAAATGAATTAAAGGCAAATGGATCTATGGACATAGTTATGATTTCATGAGAAAAAAAATTAAAGAGTTCCTTATAGACACACAAGTTGACCTGCAATGATTTTATGAAATTCAAGTTTGGTATTTTGGAAACTGTCCCACATAATGAATAAGGAGAGTCTTGGGAAACTGTATTAGAATATAGAGAATTAGTGTGGCAACTAAGACTAAATGCATCTAATCCTCCTGGACAAAATTAACAGATTTCTATTATTCTGGCCCTAAAATTAGCGTGAGCAAATGATAAGAATGAGTGCTTAAATGGTACGCTTAATGTACACAGTAAAGGATTAGACACTTTTTATCTTATTGTAATATCACTTAAATATGTATTTAAACCTTAATGTAAGGTTTTTATATTGTAAATAATGCTTTATTACAGTGTTGGTATTGTACCTTTAATTAATTTCACATTAATTATATGGGAATTTATTTCAGTCACATGATTAATAGATTGTATTACTTAAATGAACATCAAAACAGAAAGCGGGTTCTGATAAAGTCCTAAAATGTAGAAAGGATGAAAGCCCTTATCCAGAGAACCTGTGGAATGTTACATTTTACTTAAGTTTTATCAAACCATAGAATTTATGGACTATTACATTTTACTTATGTTTCATTGGATGTGTACAACCAGAGAACCTGTGGACTGGTACATTTTGCTTAAGTTTCATTGGATGATTATGCTTTGCAATGTTTCAATATTACATTTAATTTATATAAGTGGTCTGACTATTTGTGAAAGTTTTTTCTACTTTGACGGCTGATATCTGGATGCATTTTCCCTGGTTTCACACTAAGTGAGATTTGTATCCCATTTAGAATAAAATATAACATGCGTAACACAATTTTAGCTATCTCAGAAACTATATCAAGATCCTTGTTAAATCTGACAAAAAAATCATACTACAATAATTTCCAACAAAATCACCAAAACAACCCCAAGCTTTTTTAGTCCTCTCTAAATAAACTATTACACCCTGGCCATAACACTATACCCTGTCCTTCTACTTCAAACAACAAATAGTCTAGTGTCACTCAGTTCAACACTCATTTTACCCAGTCAGTTATATCACTAATTAATTACCATCTCACTTCACCCCTCCAACTTCCATCTATTCTTGAAAGCAACACACTGTCTTTTAGTTTTCAGCTTGTCCCAACATCAACCATAAAAACTTACAAGCCAAAGTAAAAGCAACAACCTCAGCTGCTGATAACCCTCCTACTGAGTTCCTTAAAATAGATGCAGAAGCACTAGCCTTCCCTGTCTCCATTCTGATCAACTGGTCAATAACTGAAAACTATGTCCCATCCATCTGGAAAAAAAATCCATCATTATACCCCTTCATAAAGGAGGTACTTCAACAGAGTTAATAAACTACAGACCTATTGCTATGCTATCACCCCTCTCTAAAATCTGTGAGAAATATATTCACTCTCAGCTGATGAAAAATATAACCAATCACAACCTCCTCCCCAACACCCAGCATGGTTCAGGCCCAACCACTGTACTAACTACTGCCTTCCTCGACTTCACCAACATAGAAAATCGATACAGAAATTAGGGCAACCATGTTTATTCACTATTCCTTGACCTTTCCAAAGCATTTGACACAGTGTCCCACAAAAAGCTCCTTTCTGAACTTGGAGCTCTAGGTCTACCTAACTCCTCCCTCTCCTGGTTTCACAGTTATTTATAGAATCATCAGCAGGAAACTAAATGGCAACAAAACCGTTCAGCATTTCAGCCAGTCCCTGTTTGTGTTCTGCAAGGGTCAATACTTGACCTCCTTCTATTTAATATTTTCGTAAATAAACATCATACCACTATAACACTCGCCACTCTCGTACAATATGGAGGCAATTCAGCCCTTATCTGCTCTACCCCATACAGACCAAAATTACAGGAAATCACTCAAAAATCTTTCACTGGCATTGAAATGTGTCTAAAGAATTATAACTTGCTGTTTAATGTAAAAAAATAAAATAAAATAAAAACAAGCATATGTTATTTACTCCAAAACAACACCTTAACCAGAAACACATATTTCATATTACCTCAAGTAATAACACAAAAATAGAAACCATAAGCCAAATTAAACTACCCAGAGTCATAATAGATGACAACCTCAAATTTGATTACCACATATTTCATTCCATCAAGAAAATTCACCAAAATACATGGCTCCCTCTACAGGGCCAAACGCTACCTAAGCCTGACAGATCAAGCAAGGATTACATTAGTAGTAATATACCTTCTTCCCCTATTATATGCTTCTAGTCTTACAAATATTAACACTATGTATAAAACTAAACTAGCCTCCTGCTACTAAAAATAGCTAAATTTGAAACCAACCTTATAAAACACACCACTGTCTTGCATTAAAATCTGTTGACATACTTCCAACTAATAATTGCCCACAATCTATTGTACTCTCCAGACAAATGCCCAGCATTACAAAATACTCCACAGTACTATTTATCTACTAGAGACCTTCTCTCTAGCAATAAACTCTTACTATGTATCAGTAAGACATTTAACACTGCTGGAGACTCTTTGTTCATAGGTTCATAGGTTCATAGGTTCATACTAGGCTATCTGCCCTAGGGCATTTATAAGCCTAGCCAGAGTGTGTGTGGCTTTTACCACCCCTTAGGATGAGAATACTATACCCATTAGTTTGCTGTGCCTCTGTCCAGCAGTGACACAGAGATGATTCCCGGGGTAAACCTACGATCTCCCATCCACTCGTCAAGATTTCTCTTGAACAGAGTCAGTGAGGGGCTCTGCCTCACATGGACTGGGATTCTGTTCCATAGTGTAGGGAGTCTCTGGGTGATGAATCTGTCCCTCCAGCATGTCCTATTTATATCTGTGTTGAGGTTTAAGTCTCTTGCTCTCGTGGCTCTGGTGGATTTGGATTTTTTGAGGTGGAGCATGTCCATTAATTCCGGGTTGGACATGGCCTTGTATGTCAGGCACAGATCACCTCTGAGCAGATGGTATGCGACTGAATAGAGCTGGAGTTTCTTCAGTCGGGCAGCGTATGACATATGTTTGAGCCCCTTTATCCTTTTGATGAGGAACTTTTGGGGTCTTTCCAACTGCTGCAGGTGTCGGGTAAGGTACATTCCGAATGGGGCGTTGTACTCAATCATTGGTCTGATAAGTGAAGAGTACAGGGGTACAATGACCTCTCCTGATCTGGATGTGAATCCCTTCATGATCAGGTGGGCAATGTAGAAGGTCTTCCTAACCACTTTGGCAATGTGAGTGTCAACAGAGAGGTTACTGTCAACTTGGGTCCCCAGGTCCCTGATAACTTCTTCCGTGTTTAATGGATTACCACTTATGTGGTAATGAGGGGTTACCTTGTTTTTCCCAAAGGGTATGACTATACATTTTTGGCATTTAGCTTAAGGCCATGGCTCTGGCACCAGTTATCCATTTCTATGAGATCTCTCTGGAGGATGTCTGTGTCTGATGGAGTGTCAATTATGGTGCCCAGTTTGCAGTCATCTGCAAATTATGTCAGCCACAATCCCCCTATGTTTGCCTGCACTTCAGAAAAATAAATGCCGAACAAGAGAGGTCCCAGGACTGAGCCCTGTGGGACACTGCTCGTGACCGGCTTAGAGTCTGACATGGCACCAGCAACTTTAACCCTGTGGGTTCTGTCCTTGAGCCAGTTTGCAACCCATCTTGTGACATATGGGTTTACATCTAAGCTGGTGAGCTTTTCTATGATGCCCGAGTGGGGTATTGTGTCGAACACTTTTGCTAGGTCAAGGTAGGCTGTGTGAACTGCCTTACCCTCATCAATGGCCTTAGTGACTGTTTCGAAAAAGTCGACCAAGTTCAAGAGGTAGGATCTGCCCTTGACAAAGCCAAATTGGGTAGGATCCAGTGTCTGTAGGTCCCCAAAGTCTTTATTTATGAGTTCCATTATGATCCTCTCCATAGCTTTGCAGACAAGGCTCATCAAGCTTATGGGGTGGTAATTTCCAGGGTCCGTAGAAGCACCGCCTTTGTGGAGTGGGACCACAGTTGCCGTACGCCATTCTTTGGGTACGTATCCTGTAGTAAGGCTAAGATTAAACAGCAGCCTTATGTGTGGGTTTAGTTCCTCATTGAGTTCATGTAGCACACAGCCGGGGACACCGTCCGGTCCCATTGATGCTGTGTTTTTTGCTTTAGAGAGAGCAGCTCTCACCTGGGCATCTGAGATGTTTGGGAGGCTAGACTCTGGTGGGATAGATATTTCTCCTTTTGGGGGGGTGGGAGGAGAGAAATTTGCACTGAACCTGTCTGCCAGTATGTTGGCAATGTCTGTGGGTTCAGTGATTTTTGTATCATTTTGGACTAATTCTGAGCATATCTGGGAGTTTCCACCCAGGTTTCTAACATAGCTAAAGAAGGCCTTATGATTGTCTTTTGTGTCTTTAGCGATTTTTCTCTCAATGTTGGCCTTGGATGATTTTATGAGTGATCGTAGTTTTTTGCTAGTGTTGATCAGAGATGCCTTCCCTTTTAGGGATTTTGCTCTGTCATGTAGTAGCTTTCTCCTCTTGTTGTAGAGTTTGTTTATGGCTGGGGTCCACCAGACTGGGCACCTGCCTTTGGTGGAAAGGGTCTTGATTTTATTAGGGATTGCTTGATCCATACATTCCTGAAGGTGCTTGTAGAAGGCATTTGTAAGGGTTTCAGCAGCGTGGGTTGTGGTTTCCACTGGCTCGGGGGCCTTGAAGGATACCACTCCAGTCTTAAGAAGTGTGAAGTTTGCTTTTGAGAAGTTCTTCACTGTGGTCTTTTTTGCTGGGGTTGGGGGCGGGATGTGGATCTCCAGTGAGATTAATTTATGATCTGATCTCACCAATGAGGGATATACTTCCGGTGTGGAGCATTTTGTCCCCATGTTTGTGATGATCAAGTCTAGTATATTTTCTCCTCTTGTAGGAATGGTGACTAGTTGTTCCATAGCATTGGCGTTTATGAACTCCAGGAACCTTTGGGCTAGGGTGTTGGGGCTTGAGTAATGTTCCCAGTCTATGTTTGGGTAGTTGAAGTCACCCAGTATGATGGTGTTTGGAGAGACATTCATACTCTCCAGTGTCTTCAGGAAGGCTGTGTGGGTTTCCTGAGTTTGAGAGGGTGGTCTGTAGCATGCTACAAACTGTAGGGCAGTTTTACCTATGGTTAATTGCACCTGGATGGTCTCCGATGCTTTGTGCGTTGCCACTAACCTGGAGGTGTGGGTATCCTTTATGAATATGGATACTCCCCCTCCTTTTGTGATTCGGTCCGGATTTTGGGGCCGGAACGCATGATATGAGGTATAACCTGATAGTGCTGGGGTGCTCTCAGGAGCCTTGAACCAGGTTTCAGTCACAGCACAGACATCGATATTCTCCATACTGAGGAGGGCTTCGAGGGCGTGCATCTTGAGGTTTAGACTTCTGGCATTGAGCAGTATTACCCTTAGTTTTTTCCATTTTTGTTTTCTAGGGCGGTAGGTTTATCATTTGAGCCTTGCCTAAAAAAGGCACTATGGGGGTGGCAAGAGCCTTTGCCAATATCCAGAGGCCCAGGGGTGACAGGTGCAAGCCGTCCCTTGTGATGCAGCGTGGCTTGTCAAGCATGTCATCCCAGGCAGACAGATATTGGATCCCCTTAGAATGACACCAGTAATTAAGACAATTATTAAAGCTGATCATTTTGTCTCTGTATTGTGGCATCATTCTTGGTGAGGGTAGGATACTGCTCAGGGTCAGGGTCATACCGGCCTGGGCTACATAATCCGAGAGCTCCTCTATGTCTCTTTTCATGTAGTCCAGGGAGCTACGTCTCAGGTCGTTCACACCGGCATGGACAATGACTGAGTCATACTTGTACTTGCTGTGGAGTGACCTGAGTGCTTGTGTTATGTGGCGGATTCTAGCGCCCGACAGGCAGCTTACTGTGATCTTTTCCTTGTTCAGTCTGGTGAGTGGGATGTCAGTGTGTCTGGTTATGGAGTCACCTATAACAAGTGTGTCTGGCATTGTGTTTGGCCTTAAGGGCTGTGACTGTTTAGCACACTGACTTTGAGAACTATGTGTTGTATGTCTTATGTCTTGAGGTGGCAGTTGCTTGGGTGTCTGCTTTGGAGGCCTCTGTAGTTTTGGTAGATTTTTGATCAGTGCCTCCGAGTATGTCTTTGTGTGTTTATGTGTTTGTTTTGCAGTTGTGTTAGTTCTATGTGAAACTGGGTTTGTGGTGTGCGTGCTTTCCTTCTCCTCCTGTCTGGTCTTGTCAGTCCTGAGTTGAGAGAGCTCAGCCTCCAGTTTGGCTATATAGTTGCATCTCTCACATGTATTTGTGTTTTGTGGGAGAAGGAGTGGGTTGTCTGTGTACATGAGGCAATTGCAACATTGCCTCAAGATGCCCAGATTCACCAGCTGAACAGGAGAGGACGCTAGCAACTGACCCTTCGACATGCTAGAAAAAATGAAAAAGTTTGCTGTGTAACTGAGTCAGAAGGGACCTATAGGGAAATGGGTACTCAAGGGGATTCTAGGCTAATGTAGTACTTTGTTTAGTATATAAGTACTTTACCTATATAAAAATGCTTTAGGAGCAAGTGCTGAGCTTTTGAGATAGAGAATAGACTGTTTAGATTGCAAGTAGAGAAGTTCTAAGGGAAAAATTGAAGAGCAGACTTCACGGAGCCAGAAATAGTTTAACCTTGTTTAACCGGCACTGCCCGATGGTGCTCTATGGGCAACTCCGCGCTAAATCACCCAAAAGCACGCTAAAGCGGGCTTTATAGCAGGGGGTTGAAAAGAGCTAGGAATTGACCCAAAATGGACAATAGACTACAAGTTTCTGGCTGGAACCACTGCTCTAGGGACAAATAGGCTGCTCAGTGCTCCCCACTCCCACTGGTGAACAAAGAAGCTTCCCTTTATCCAAATAAGCATACGGAATAGCACAGGAACCAAGACAAAGCCCAGAGATCAGCAAACTCTGAAGACTGGACTATTCTAGTTCAGTAAGGCAGGAAAACAAGATTTTTTTTTTTTTTTGCAGAAAACAGAGGAAAAACAGACAGTAAATGCTATAAATGCTTTTAAACGGCTAGCGCACTTGAGTGTGTTAGCCTACAGGTAAAATTAAGCAACAAATAACTTTTTAAAAGTGCAAAACAGTTAAGCAACACAAAAACAGTTTAAATAGAATGCAGAGCTGTATAAACAGGCGAAAATGCAGTCGCTAAGCAGTAAATAATCAAAAAGCCAGAAAAAAATACTTAAATCAGGAAAAAGTCACTCTTTTGCTCTCTGCTGCTTGTAGAACTCTGCAGGACACCACGAGGAGCTGTGCTGAGTTGAATACAAGCGAAAAAAAGCGCTAAAGTGGGCTTTATAGCAGGGGGTTGAAAAGAGCTAGGAATTGACCCAAAATGGCCAATAGACTACAAGTTTCTGGCTATTACCACTCCTCTAGGGACAAATAGGCTGCTCAATGCTCCCCACTCCCACTTGTGAACAAAGAAGCTTCCTTTTATCCAAATAAGGATATGGAATAGCACAGGAACCAAGACAAAGCCCAGAGATCAGCAAACTCTGAAGACTGGACTATTCTAGTTCAGTAAGGCGGGAAAACAAGATTTTTTTGTTTTTTTTTGTTTTTGTCTTTTTTGCAGAAAACAGAGGAAAAACAGACAGTAAATGCTATAAATGCTTTTAAACGGCTACCGCACTTGAGTTTATTAGCCTACAGGTAAAATTAAGCAACAAATAACTTTTTAAAAGTGCAAAACAGTTAATCAACACAAAAACAGTTTAAATAGAATGCAGAGCTGTATTAACAGGCGAGAATGCAGTCGCTAAGCAGTAAATAATCAAAAAGCCAGAAAAAAATACTTAAATCAGTTATAGCAAATACAGTTATAACAAATGCTCTGAAATATACTGTATATTTCCAAAATGTTTGAGAAGGACAGTCAGAACACAAGAAGGTTCAGGCGAAAGAGAACCTTGTACTTCCTTTATGTGTCAAAACTCTGGAATGAAATCTAAATACAGTTAAAACAGAAAGAAAATGTTATTTCAAAACTTTGTGTAAAGAGTGCCTATGCCAAAAATGGCTCTGACCTTCTGGGCTTGCCTGGCTGTCTTTACTCAGAGTACTTTTCTTCAACTCTTACTGCCACTTTGCTTCCCAATCTTTTATACCTTATCACTCTTCCTCTTACTGCACTAATTTTCTACACTCATACTCTTCCTCCTTCTCTCACATCCCACCACTAACTACTATTCCTCGTTTGTACGTTTATCTTCCTGTTCATTTCCATCATTTATCCTTTCATATCTCTCTTAATATCACTTTTTAAGTTGCATTACTATTTGTCGATCTGTAAATTATTACTAACTTCAAAAGCACCCCAGTCTGATCTTTTCCCTGCAGCCATCATGGTATAAATACATTAAATGTTATTATACAATGACTCCCTATTACTATTCCGAAACATGCAGGCTGATTGGCCCAGCCCAACCAGCGTGCCTGTTGTAAATCTCACAATATACCAACAGAAAAAGGTTCGGTCGCCCAGACTTTTTTCCGTTGGTATAAAGTGCCGCAAAACCTTTTTTTTTTTTTTTTTTTTTACAATTAAAAAAAAAAAGAGAGAAAACGGAGCAACAGAGACTTTCTTTTCTCCTTTGCTTCTGTTTCACAGCATTGATGTACTGGGTATGCGTGGGAATGCAAGTCCTATATGCATGTGCAGTACATCAAAACAAGGAAGAAGTATACCACAACTGGCAGAAGAACAGTAATCTGCCATTATACAAAGACATTATTTAAGAAAAGTAAGTATTTTTTTCTTAAATAATGTCATTGTATAATAGCAATAACCAACTCCGTGGTTGTGGTATATTGAAGATTTACCCACGGTTGCCTTTGTTTAATCACTTGGGCTTCGCCCTCGTGATTAAACCACACCAATCGTGGGTAAAACTTCAATATACCACACCACGTCATCGGATATTGCTTTATTGCATTTTATTTTTCTATTCAGTGACTAGCCAATTCATGTTGCTGTCTCTTTTTTTTCTGTGTTGAAATATTATGCTCATGTAAGAAATATTTAAAAATCATGTAAAGAGGCTCATGTATAGCTATTTTTACCCTGCAATTATAAATGTGCATCTTGTGTAACATAAATGTGGAGCTTTTCTCCCCAGGCCTCCATGAAAATGGGTTTTTACCCAAATAAATAAATAATAAATACTGTCTTAATATTATCATATATATATATATATATATATATATTAATTTCTGCCTTCCTCTTACCCACAACCCCTGAGAATGAGATGGACTACTCAAGACTCTTTAATTGTAGCAAAGAAAATGGAAAGCATTCATTATGGCTTTTTGTTCTGTATTCCTAGTCCCTCACTTCCATACTTTTGAAATGCTGCACATGTTATTTCAGTGTAAGCTCCACCTTACATCTCTATGTCACCTGAGAGCATACATGCCATGCATTGGTTAAGGTCAAGTTATGCTGTGACTTACTGCCCAAAGGTATGCAAAATGCATGCATGGCCAACATAATTCATTCCATCTGGGGCAGTTTTCTGGACCCCCTCCTTTTGTATATATTTGTGAGATATTAAGGCTGTTATCAAGGAATTATGGCTAGCCATGTTTGGTATTGATGACTGCAAATTGGAAGAAGTTATCGAATGCCATTCTGATACTCAAATTCTCCAGCAAAGGGTGAACGAAACAAATGCTTAGTGTATTAATCATGAGAATACCCTCAACACCAAGAAATGAAATGCAGTTTCCTTTGGTAAATCAAGCATTACTGCTGCTTGCCATATAGCTAGCATCCCACTTAAATCTGACATCCATGTTTCTGTGGTGGACAGAAAAGCCTTATACCTTGCAGAGCGTATCCCTCATGGCATCTCCTCAAGGTCCCTTATTAGTTCCATCTTAAATATAATGCACCATTCAGGATAAACTTTCTTAATGGACTAAACCATCTTGAGAGACCTCAAAATTTCCTCACCAAAATTTATCTCAGGTCTCAGCACCCTTAGCTAGAGGTGATAGCCTAAAAGCCCTTTCCTTCTACACAGTGTCATATAGACTCATGAAGAGTGATCTCTGCTTAGCCTTCCATGTTGTAAACAAGCCAGCTCTCTTTGAACTCCTTCACATAAACAGAACCAGTGGTAAAGCTCAACTACACCCCAACTACTCTCTAACTACTAAACCCACAGCTAGAAAAACATAGTAAACATATCCTATCCACTCTCCTACCCACCTACCTCTCCTACCATGACTACCTTCTCCTCCCTAAAGCACATAATGCTATCCCTGCAAGGTTTATTTATCATAACCCTCTTAATTGCAGCACACATTACCTCCTACCATCAAAACATTAACCCCAAATCACTAAGACAATCTTCCACTTAAACCCTTCCTCAATGTAAGCCATCCTTATTAATTATCTCACCCTGATTTTATAATTCTTCTAACCTAAATATGGCCACATTCAAAGTTCCCCAGTACCAAACCAAAGTCCACATCTCCCTACATTATGACAAATTCATATCTAAATACCTATTGGCTAGCGTTCATATAGCATCCCAACTCATAATCACTGGTGACGTACACCCATATCCTGGCCCCGAAAACAACCCCAACACCATCACCAATCTAAAAAGAAATATAATAAACTCCAAGAGAAAACCAACAGACCTCCTAATTCTCAATATTAACTTAAGAAGTATACTTAATAAAACAGCTGAACTACACACTACCCTATCACTGTACTCCCCTGATACAGTTCTTGTCACAGAGACCTGGCTCAAACAACAAATTAAGGATAGTGAAATACTTCCTCCAGGCTATAACATACTCAAAAAAGACCAAACATCTAAGAGAGGTGGGGGTATTGTCCTACTTTTCAAAAACAATGTTACTATTGAGATTATAGACAATCATTCCTTACCTTCAATAATGCAGAGACTTTATTTGCCAAACTACAAGTCAATTAAAAAAAAACAGCTAAACATCATTGGTGCATATATTCCCCCCAATAATAACATTGCTACCATTGAATCCATCCTCTACCAGGTGTCACATACCCTTCCCCAAGAAACAGTTATACTGGGTGACTTTAATATAAACTGATCATCCATCAATTCACCCCTCCCCACTAACCAAATAAATCTCCATGGGTTTACTCAATTAATCCAAACTTCCACCAGAATACATAAATCATCCAAAAAGACTCCACATTGGATTGGATCCTCACCAATCATCCCTGCCTGTCACACTAGATTCTGGCTCCCTCCCTGACACCTTTTGCGACAACCTCCCTACCTTCATATTAAGGCACCAAGTTAAACCAATTAAAGGAACCACCCTCCAACAAATACATTATACAAAGAATTTCAAACCTCAAGACTTCATATCCACACTAAATCACTGCAATTGGGGACCTCTATCAAATCTCTCCCTAGACAATGCAATAGATTACTTTAACAATACTCTTCTGAGCATTCTAAATCACCTAGCCCCCACCAGAACAGTAAGAACAAAGTCCAATTATGCCCCCTGGCTCACCAAAAGTACCTGACTACTCCTAAAACAAAGCAATGTCATGGGATGCATGGCATCAGAATAAAACAAACACAACTAGGCAGAAGTACCTCAGACTAAGAAATAAAGCCAAAAAACAAGTTAGAGCACACAAAAAAAAATCACTACTCCAAAATCCAATCAAAACACAAAACTAACTCACAAAAATTCTGAGCAGCCATCAATAAAATCCTGCAACCAGGAAAAATCAGTACACCACCACTAACCAAAACAATTTATAAATACTTGACAAAACTAAAACCCATAACCCTGGCAGCTGATAGAATACCAGCAAAATGCAGCAAAATCGCAGCCAACGCCATCTCATACCCTGTATCCCTACTAATTAATAGATTAATCTTAGAATAATACGTCCCAACCCTTTGGAAAATGTCATATATAATACCACTTCAGAAAGACGGTAACTCAACTGAACTATCTAACTACCGACTGATTGCCATTTTATTCTCCCTGTCAAAAATCCTAGAGAAATACATACACTCCCAAGTTCTAAACTATCTTCTAACTAACACTCTCTTGGATAACACAAAACACGGTTTTTGTCTCAATCACAGTACTACCACAGCCCTTATTAGCTTTACCAACACTGTAAATCAGCAACGGAACAATGATAACCCAGTATCTACAATAAAAGCAAATAAAAGTAAATAAAAAAAAAACCACGTGAACTGAGTGCTTTCACCCCTTATAGGGCTTCTTCAGGACTATGTTTTTTATTTACTTTTATTTGTTTTTATTGTGAATAAAGTGGTATTACTGCTTCATTGCTGAGCAGGTATTTGTTTTTCTTCATTTTGCAACATTGTGGAAGTTTGATAACCTAGTATCTCCTGTCTTTCTAGATCTCTCCAAGGCTTTCGACATGGTCTCACATGACAAACTCCTAACTGTACTCTCAAAATTCAGCCTAAGCAACACCTCAATATCATGGCTCAGGGCAAAATTCCTTATCCCTTAAGCATCCCACAACAATTCATACTTGGTCATCTCAACTTCACCATATCTACCCATGACCTCCACAAAGCCACCCTCCATGCCAGCCTGGTCTAATACGCTGATGACTCCACCCTAATCTGCTCTGCCCCCTCTCTCCAACTATTGAGAAAATTACCCAAGAATCCTTTACTACTGTTGAATCTTGGTTAGACGACTCACAGCTAATACTCAACCTCAGAAAAACACAACTCATGTTATTTCATCCCACAAAACCCATAGACCCTGTTCCCCCCTTTAAAATAATCTCTTCAAACAATATCCCCCATCACACCAGTCTCAAAGACCAAACTACTAACAGTTATCATAGATTACAACATGAAATTCGACAAGCATATAGCACAAGCAATAACAAAAATACACAAAAAATTCAGAACCCTTTACAAATGCAAAAACTACCTCACCAACAACAGTAAATCCATCATTGCAAGAACCCACCTAATTTCTACATTAGTCTACACTTCTCCCATACTAATTAATGTAAACAAAGGTGACTTAAACAAACTAACCAACTGCAAAAAATGATTTTGCAAAGTTTGTCCCTAACTCAGCCTTCAGGACCCATCATTTTCTAGCCCTCAGACAATTATCCTGGCTGGAGTTACCAAACTTACTTACCTTTAACCAAGTTACAACCGCCCACCAAATCCTATACCACCTCTAAAAAACCCAGCCATACAAGGTCTACTAAATCACTATACAAACAAATGTCTACTAAGATCTATCAACAAAGTGCTAGTTGAAATAACCAAAAGCAAAAATAGCTCAGATGACTCCCTCTACTCCAGTGTTATTGCTAAAATATGGAAAACCCTTTCTCTGGATATCTGCATTTTAGACAGTAAGCTTAACTTTAAAAAACCTTCTTCAGTCCCGCTTAGCCAGCCCTTGGAAGTGTACCTGCTCAGACTCATGATAACCTCCTACTAAAGCAAGTATTACGCCTTAGTTCACATATACTCCCCACTATCATAACACAGACATCCCTGCTGGAACCTCCTCCTGTCCTCTAAAACAGCACACCTATCTTCTGCACTGAATGCTAGACCTTCTATTCTATCCTTCTAGTTCAAGATACCCCCAGAATGTACTAATCACTGATTTATTCTACTGTATCTTTATCTCCCAGGTTGCTGTATGGTATATGCTCAGAAACTCACAAAGTCTCACCCCAGAATGTACTAATCACTGATTTATTCTACTGTATCGTTACCTCACAGGTTGCTGTATGGTATACACTCAGAAACTCCCAAAGTCTACACTGACACTGTACCAAATACTTATTTCTGTACAAATATCTGTATGTAATACCCACCTATTTGTAATGTAAATTATTGTATAACAGCTATATCCATTTTACTGTACTCTCCTCAATTTTTATGCATATTGTTTTTATTCATATTGTTATATTTCAACTGAGCTAGTAATATAAAGTATTGATAACAGTTATATCCATGTTAATGTTTTCTACTCAAGATTTTTATATGTATTGTTTTTAAGACTACTCTTTGTATCTTAATGGAGCTTTTCTCCCCTGGCCCCTACTGAAAATGGGCTTCTTGCCCAGTCAGACTTTCCTGGTAAACAAATGTAAAATAAATAAATGAATATGTTCTACAGAGATAACCCTATGCTACCGCAGCAACAACACCAGAAAATGTGAAAGATACCTAAACCAAGACACACACACACACACACACACACACACACACACACACACACACACACACACACACACACACACACACACACACACTTTCTGGAATAGGCTGCCCTTAACTTTACCCTTTAAAGTCAGTCTGGATGACTGGATGGGTGACTGCAAATCTTTACCATGGATATGTGGAGAAGGTCTACTTAGTGGGAGGTCATTGCTAGTCTCCCAATGGTACTGCATGAGGTGGCTAACCTTCTTGATGAACTCCTTGGCCGTAAGCTTACTAAGAATCTATGAACCTATGAACCTATTACCAATAGGGCTACATTCCTGCCATTCACAAATACTACACAGATTCTTGTCCCCAGTATTATAAACTGGAACATGTCTTAAAGGGTTTATAAATCTAATATTACTGACTCCGTTACAAAGGAGAACAAAATGGAGCACACTCTATGATTTCCTGCTAAAGTTCAAACATTTATTCACAAGACCCTTTAAACAGTTTATTTTTTATTTTTTTTTTGGTGATTAATACATTGTGTAAGTCTATTGCAACATCATCAGGTCTTCCCCTGTCTGGCTCATGCATATACCACAACAAAAAGAGAGATACATTCTGGTGTACCTTAGTAATTACTCATCACATTTCACATTTAATGTAAATTTATCTGAATGGATCTGGAGACAACTCTACTCTGAACAGAAGACCATCAAGCTCAGGGGTATCTTTTGTTAGACTCAATAAGTTTTCTCTAGAGTTATGGGATGTAAAGGGCACTTCATTTATTTATTTAACATTTGTTGACCTGGAAAGTTTGACTTGGACAGAGCCTATTTTTAGCGGAGGCTCAGGGAGAAACTCTCCAAATGCATGTCTTTAGACTGTGGGCAGATACCCAGAGGAACCCCACACAAATGCAGTGAGAATATAAAACTCCACACAGAAGTTACCCCAGCTGAGGATTGAACCAGAGAACCTCTTGCTATGAGGAGACAATGTTAACCGCTGCACCACTGCGCCACCCCAGTTCACCAGGTCTGCATCCTATATTTTCAACTACACCTCCCAATCCAGAGATTTTTCTCCTGGGAGTGCTGTCTAGACAGACGCTTCAAAGTGGGTCTGGAATCTGGTTAGTGGAAATCCTCAGGGGCAATGGTACACTTCTCTAAATCAGTGGATAAACCTTTCCACCTTCATTTACCAATGCTACAAAGCTAAAGAACATTGGGTGGCTAGAAAACTCTCAAACCATTTACATTTTAATACTCTGGAATTAAAGTCCACCTTAGTATCTAAACTTTTCTCTATTTCCAGCTTACCTTTTTGTACCTTTTTTGTGTTTCTTTTCTGTTTCTTTGAAATTAAAATCAGAGTCTTCCTGCAAAAATTCCAACCAGTATTCCTAAACAAGATTTCCATTCATTTCAATGCAAATTATCTTTGTTTAACTTACAATGTGACCCCTCAGTGATAGCTGAAATAGTTCACATTAATCCTAACTACACTGCCCTTCTGAACAGTCTTGATTACCCCAAATCATTACATAACCTATGAACTATTTTGTGAATAGTCTTTATTACCCCAGATCCCTACATAACCTATGAACTATTTTAAAATCCAGAACTAAGGCCACATCTACCTGTTTCATCAGCCTCACGTAAGTCTGAAAAGTTGCCCAAAGCAGAAGCCTCCAAAGTCTGAATACTGCCTGAACATTTGATTTTTCAATAGCCAGATTCCAGCTTCCAGCCAGTAACAAAAGCCATTCAAAGAAACAAAGAACAACTCCAATCATGGTTCTAAACTCATTCTGAATGGAGAAAGGAGGTACTTAAATACTCACTATATTAATCTTTAGGACCCCAGCAACTTTTTATAGTCATAAATCAGTTATACTGAAGGTCTCCTGTAACCTGTCTAGGACAATTTGTTGCCAATATGAGGATCACAGTTTTTCCCACAGAGGGGTTGAAAGAACAACGGCTCTCCTGATAACCATACAGCATGAGTTTTAGATGTTCCTCTCTTTTCAAAAACACTACTGGGAAGCACACGACCTATGGACAGTAATGCTGAGTATAAGAAAATACCCTTTTGCACTTAATCAAGTTGGTCAAGTAACTCACACTCCAAAAATAAGAGTCCAATATCATAGAATATTATTGTTACATTTCCTTCTGAGAGCCTTTAGCACATGCAACACGCTCTGCATATGTGTCCACTAGTCCTTGTCTGTGTCTTACATCAGCAAGGAAGCAGCCAACCAACAACTGTGTAGCTTTTCTCCCTGGGTCTCCACTGAAAACAGGCAGACTTGCCCATTTGGACACTCCTGGTATACAAATGTAAAATAAATAAAGTCATAATGGAGAATTGTAAAAAGGGGAAGAATCTAAGTATGGCTTGGCTAGATTACAAAAAAGCTTTTGACAGCATCCCATATTCATGGGTAAAGGAGGGCTTACAAATGTATAAGATACACCCTACATTGATCGATTACATTACAGTGACCATGAAAGAGTAGCAAACCACTTTGCAGCTAAGCCGGATAAAGGATGAATTATTATCCCAAGAATAAAAATTCAAAGGGGGATATTCCAGGGTGACTTTTTGTCATTGCTGCTCTTTTGTCTTGCCCTTAATCAATTAATCTGTCTACTTAACAGATTAGGTCATGGTTACAAGTTGTCTCCCAGACAACAACAAAGTGTAAAGACTTATCTTCTTTTTTGAGGATGATTTAAAACTGTACAGTTCATAAGATGAGGAGCTGAAAGCACAAATGAAAGTGGTCAAAACTTTCTCAGATGACATAAGAATGTCATTTGGTCTTGATAAATGTGCATAAGCAACATTTAAATCAGGAAAGCTGCAGCATCAAGAAAATATCAGTCTGGGATAGGAATGTGATATAAAGGAACTAGAGCAGAAGGGAGAATATAAGTATTTGGGAACTGATGAAGGATCAACATTAAAATATGAATAAATATGAACAAAACTCAGTGAGGAACATTTTAGAAGACTAAAATTAATACTGAAAACACCCCTGACATCTAGGAAAAGTCCAAGCTATAAACCAATTTTGCTCTTTCTGTTCTTACAGTTTTGGGGTGATTGACTAGCCCCAAAAGATATTGGATCAGTTGGACAGGAAAGTAAGCAATGCAGAAATCACAAACCAATGAAGAATGTCCACTCCACAACCAGAAAAGTATCCAAAACTTATAATCCAACCTTTTATTTCCACAAGTTTTTATTTCGACAAGTTTAGCACTTTCTTCCCTCAGGCGGGACTCCTCAGTTCTGAGGAAGTCCAGAATGAGGGAAGAAAGCACTAAACGTGTGGAAATAAAAACTTGTGGAAATAAAAAGTTGGATTATAAGTTTTGGATACTTTTCTGGTTGTGGAGTGGACATTCTTCATCAGTTGGACAGGAAAACAAGAAAAATGCTTCATGCTTATCAAATGATGTATAAAAATCAGTGTATACCAAGATTATATATTCCTCATTCTTAAAGAGGTATGGGCCTCCACAAAACTGATTATATGTATAGATCTGCAATTGTAGGACTGCATACATATCTACTAACCTCATCAGATCCAAACATAGTGAAAGATTTGAAACATGAAGAGAACAAGATGACTTCAATGTTTAGTTTAGCCAAAGCATGTTGGTCTTAAGTGGAAATGGAAACCAAACCAGAAGGAGACATAAGACAGGCAGCAACTGAATGTGTCAAAAAAAAAATAAAGAATATAAGGAGTGAGATCCAATGAGAAGGCAAGCAATGTGGAATAGGCATAAATATATTTGCCAGTACAGAAAATTCCTGTAACAACCTCATGTTGATCAGGATCTAACACAGGAATGGTTAAGGAAAGGTGAATTTAAACCAAAAGATGAAAGGTTAATATTAGCAGCCCAGGATAGTGGGCCATGCACACATTGGTTTACAAAGTCCATTGAAAATGTGAGAGAAATAGATAAATTCAGGTTCAGTAAAACAGAATTGTAAACAGTCGCACATCTTGTTTCTGGGTGTGATACACTAATGGCATTCGGCCTCTATACTGAAAGATATAATAATGTGGCAAGACTGTTGCATTGGGGATTGTGCAAACATTACAGTGTTGAAGTAGCTGAGAAGCATTGGAAGTATGAGCCACAAAACATTACAGAAAATGATGAAGAGTGTATCACATGGGATCACCTACTGCCAACAGTTCAAAAAATAGATGAGACAAAAGCAGATATAGTAGTTTGTGAAAAGAAGACAAAAGCAGCATTGTTATAAGAATGACATTTGGTCTTGATTATGGTGTCTTACATACAGAGAGACACAAAGTCATAGAATACCAGGATTTGTAGGCAAAAATGAGATCAATGTGGAAGAAGGATACCCAGACAGTTCCAATAGTAGTATGAGCAATGGGTCTTATAAAAAAGAATTTACAGTCTTATTTAGATATGTTATCAATACACATATCTGCATATGAATAGTGGAAGAAGTTGGCTCTGGGCAAAGTGCAGGTTCTGTGAAGAACACTTTTGGCTAACATCAAAGACTAAATCAATACTAATTTCATAAACGTTAATCATGCTTTGTCTTAGGAGTGGGGCCCATTCCTGACATGGTTTTAGAAACCCAAAAGACCTGGAGAAATGAATTCCCTGACTACATTGACACATTCTCTGTGGAAAGGTGTCCAGGTTCCTTGTGTCAGTGCCAGAGGTTGTCATCTCCATGCATGGTTCATTGATGGTACTTCCACCAGAGATGCAGCTGTAACAGACCAACATACCAAATCAGGTTATGTACATATGATAACAAGATGATGATGATGCGGCAAAGAATGCCCATTATGTTACACCTTAACCACTGCAGTGACACAAGCGTATATGCCATTTCACTTATTGTACAGTATTATTGGGCACATGAGGAGAACACTGCTGTAACAATTACCACATACCCGTGACACTTGTATGAGGGATGTACATACAGTGATGGGGAGCTGTGAAATGTCACAACATAGGCATGTTATTCTCATGTTCTCATTGTATAAATCATGTGTTGGTGGTGCCTTCTTTATATCCTTCTAGCCTCCATCACAACCAGATGTTGTGCAACATGGAGCAGACCCGGAACATCTGTGCTGTCTTCTCCCATAAGTACCGAATCACATGCCTTAAGGAGTAAGGGCATCTGAATCACCTCTTCAAGATGCCAAGCACATGATTTACCCCTCTACATGTTTGGTTCTTTGTAGTAAGCAAAGAGGTAGAGGATCTACCTATAGAATGTAATGGACTCACTGCAAGCAGGTGGAATGATCTGCATTTTGAACTTAAAGAGCACATGGACAATTTACAATTAGAGACACTAAATGCCGATTTGGACATTATTAATTTATCAAATGTTTGTTTGTGTGAAAATTTCAAATCTGTATTGTTGCAAGGTCTGAAGTTTGTTCCAACAGTTATACCCAAGTGGGCTGACTTTGAGGTAGACCTGTTAGATTTATTCATAAGTTGCATTTAAAAGTTTATTTAAATAATAATAATATCATAGCAAATGATTTTTAAAATTATGATGATACAGATATTATTGATTCTGGTTTATTGAACCTGTCTATTCATGATAATTGGTTAGACAGTGGGGATATTGTTGTACAATATAATATGCCTAATCAACAAGGATATATGTTGGATGGTGGATATTCAAAATAGACAGTTTGAAACCTAAGTATAAAAGCACAATTATTCCACCATTAACTAATTCAGTAATGTGAGATTTTATAAAGTACTGTTGAAGGAAATGTTTGAAATTTATTCTAAATGTACTAAGTGGCAGAATAAATATAATTTAACTAAAGAACAACAGTCATCTTTATATGAATTAAAAAAAAAATGATAATGATGTGGTGATAAAAATAGCTGGGTGCAAATATTGTCATCATGAAAAAATGAAACGTTTGATAGAATGGGTATGACAATTTTGGAGATCGAAGAGAAATATAAAAAAACTTATATATAATCCTACTGAATTATTTTAGGCACACGACTTGGAAATTTTAACTAAAAGACTTAGATTGAATTTGTTAAATAAACAATAAGTGAAATGGCTTAAGGATGAGAATCCCGTTACTCCAGTGCTCTGTCCTAAAATGCATAAAGAATGAATTTAATCCTTCTGGTAAGTTACAGTGACAGGAATTGGGAATATGTTGGAACTACTTGGACAAGTACTCATTAATATTTCACATCCATATGTTAAGAGATTAGATAGTTTTGATTTGTTGCATAAACTAAAGGGTATTGAATGACAAGAAGACTATTTATGGTTAGCATGTGAAGTTAAAGATCTATATGTGATTATTACACACCATCACGGTTTGGAAATTGTGCGTGAATTTTTTTGGGGGGAGTCTCCACTGTGTGTGTGTGTGTGTGTGTGTGTGTGTGTGTGTGTGTGTGTGTGTGTGTGTGTGTGTATATATATATATATATATATATATATAGAATAGCTTTTGGAATTTGCATTGACTCATAATTATTTTAAATTTGATCAGCAATATTTTTGAAGATATAACAGTTATGAGGGGAATGTTTTGCTCCAGAATGCGCTTAGTTATGAGAAAATATGAGATGGACTATATGACAGATAATCAAAATACTGATTTTAAGATTATTTCATACTATACATTGATATATGTTGTGTTATTTATTGTTCAAGGTTTAGAGGGAATGTTGCAATTTGTGGATTGGTTACAAAATAATACTTATGGCTTTGAATTTACTTTTCAAGTAGAGATTCATAGACTATGTTATTTGGAAAAACAGAAATACCTGAGGTATAAAACTAATAAAACAAAAGAATCCACGACACTAACAAGAACACTCAAGCCATTTATTAAAACACACTAAGCGCTTTCATCCGTACATCTCTTGGGCTTCTTCAGAGTGGAAACAATAATACAAACCTACACAATTATAGAAAAAACAGGTGACTAATCAATCAACCAATGTAGATTAAAATTAAAAGCATTGTCATACAAAGTGTGACTTGTGTTTCAAAATGTTGGAAATAGAAATGCTTTCATTAATACCTGGTGGTTTGGTTGCATCCAGCCATAGCTGCCATAAGCACTCTTATTTCCATCCTGTCTTTGATGTTACTTGTTATTTGATTGAGGTTTTTACATTATTGGTTTCTGCAATATTTTTATTTTTTTCAATAGTTTACTTTTTATTGTTTGTATTTTAGCAGTAGTAAGCCTTCTTGGTTTTTATACTGAATGATTTTTAGGTACAACTTGTTCATCATTGGTTAATTACACAATAGGTTGATTGAGTAGTCACCATTTTTTTCTATAAAAGTGTAGGTTTGTATTATTGTTTCCACTCTGAAGAAGTCAGCAAATGTACAGCAGTCAGATGGCAAATAATAGAGTAGACCTGCTTTCCATTCACATCTGCTATCCTCTCCTTACTCAATGGGGTATTATTAGCTGTGTAGGTGCAGCTGACTTGACTGAGTACCATTCTTATACCTGCCACAATGTGGAATGTTTACATGGCAGTTGGTGCTCTGAGAGGGCAGTGATGGCGAATGAGATGCAGTCTCCCTCATGCTACAGCATGCAGATGACTACATCCAGTATCCTGGATTTAAAAGACTGGGACACATGTAGTATATTACCTATATAAAATCAGAATATCTCTGTGGCTAGTATATAGAATGTTACTCCTACCTTGGGGATCACTAGGATGAACTAGTCCAGAGGTCTGGTTGGTGTGAGGTCCACATAGCACATGCTATAAATGGTGTCCAGCACAGCTCTCTCCATACTATCCAAGAACCTATTTCTAAGTGAGAACAGTGAGGTTCTTTCATGCACACTTTTACTGACTTCAAATGGCCAGGCTGGATGTGTGGCAGTTGCAATTACAGCATTTCTTCTGTTTATCATTGCTAGAGTACATAGTATTTTCACTGCTCCATATATGTTATTACTTTCTTTGCCTAGTACATGCTAACATTTTTAAGTGCATCTCTTCTGGTGTGCGTGGCTATGCAAGTCTTTATGGTGCTTATGAACTGACTGGTGTTTGATGACACCCTGATTTACGGTTCTGCAATCCCCATTATCATACCACTTGTACAACACACTACTATTATGCACATATGTATAACATGGTTTCATTTTGTTCTGGAAATCACAATGCCTGAAAATCATTTGGATTTTATTTTTTTGGTCATTATGCTGTTTTGATTTGCATGCATTTACATAATTCTTTAAATGTTATTGATGCCCATTTAATTACCATAATAAACTGCTGCCTACAAATCACCACAAATGAAAAGATGGATTATTTTATTAATCTAATAAAACACATTACAGGAAATCTCAGAGCCAGGAACCATTTTTCTGCAACCTTTTACTGGAAAAATACTGCTGCCATGAAAATAAAATTGAAAGCAAACAGAAAAGCAAAAATAGACATTACAATGTACAAGTTGTATAATAGCAATAAATACTCATTAAGTGTAGGTAGTTGAAGTTTTACCCACAAGAGATGTGGACATGGAGGCACATACTAAGTCGTTGAGATTAAATTGACACTAGTTTTGTATAAAATCTTCATTACTGACAAAAGATGAAAGATTACTTACTTTAATAATTGGCTTAGTTTCTGGTGTCATTCTAAATGGGAGCAATATTTGTCAGTGTGGGAGGAGATGGTCAACAGACCACACTGCTTTGCCAGCGATGATCTGTACCTCTCTCCTCTAGGATTTTAAATATTAGCTAAAACATTTTCTTCCCCCTTAGTACCTTTTTTTAGGCAATGCCAAACTGAAAATACTTCTGACTTAGCAAATCAAAACCAAGGAAATCTTAAGATGTAACTCTTAAACAAATACAAGACCATCCAGAATACCCTAAATCCAAAACAAAACACACTAAAATAAGTTCCTTCAATAACCTAATCTTAGCTGGAGACATTCACCCCAACCCCGGACCTAACCCACCCACAAATCACAATTACCCTACCCTTCCTCTAACCTTTCAACTCCCTACAATACTCTTAAATTTTTCACACTCAATGCCCAGAGTCTCAACAACAAAGCACATCAGTTTCAAGCATGGCTAATAACCAGCCTGACATTGTAGCCATCTCTGAAACTTGGCTCAAACCCCACATCTCTGACTCTGAAATCTTACCCTCTGGATTTCACACTCTTAGATGTGACTGCCCAGAGAAAAAAGGCAGAAGCATTGCATTAATCTATTCCAATCTATTTACCTTAATTCCCCTACCAAAACCCATTCCTAAATTCACCAATACAGAACTAACAGTCAGTCTATTAAAAATGAATAATCACAAAATGAATAATCACAAAAGCCTCTGTATCATCACCCTTTATATCCCACCTGGAAATAACGGCTCAACCCATGAAGACATACTCCAATGGGCATCAGCTGAAATTAACCTTGAAACTTGCATACTAGGCGATGTAAACATCGACTGGAATAAAATCAACAGTCCCAAACCCTCCCTGTCCATTAACCTCTTTAACTTTACTCAAGTAACCCACTCCATCACCAGATCCCATAAAACAAATCCCCCAGGATCCATTCTTGACTGGATCTTAGTCATCCATCCAAATAAAATTACCAACCCTGAAACCATTCCTGACTCTATTAGTGACCACCTCCCAGCTTTCATTTACCATGCAACCACCTCTCATCCACACCAACATCAATATATTCAGACCCCAACCCTAGTAAATTTGACCCCAAAACCTTCTCTAACTATCTTAAACAAATGAATTGGAACATTCTAAAAACCATTCCACTTGATAAAGCCATAGACCGCTTTAATTCTACTTTCCCAGATGTTCTAAATTCCCTAGCTCCACCAAAGAAGAAAAAGAATACATACTATAACTGCCCCTTGGCTAACCAAAGAAACAACGCAAATTATGCATCAAAGAGACAAATCCGGGAAGCTTTACCAAAAGAATATTCTTCCTGAAATCCTTCTCCAATATACACAGCTCTGTAACTTTCCAAAAAAAAACAATTCTTCAAAGACAAAATATCCTACTACACTAAGCTTCAGCCCAACCATCCCCCAAACCCTAGTTTTTTTTGGAACTCCATAAACTCACTCCTCAACCCAGGCTCCAAAAATAACCCTTGTATGGACCCAAGTAAATCTGACCTCAAATTAGCCTCACTATTCTACTCTTTCTTTATAGAGTCAATATCCGACCTAACGAAAACCTTTCCCAAAAATGACCCATCTCTCCTACATTCCACCTCATCTAAGTCCCTAAATAATTTCCCCCCTATGTTTGAGCTTAATCCTGACTCCATTAACTACATAAAAATACTTCAATCCAAACTTAAACACTACTCCAGTGCACCTGACAACATCTCCTCTTCCTTTCTCAAGTCTGCTACTGATGGTACAGCTCTCCCAATTAGTATCCTAATTAATAGATCCATAAAGGAATCCTATGTCCCTAAACTCTGGAATTCTGCCTTTATTCTTTCTCTCCACAAGGGAGGCAAAAACACTAACATTTCAAACTTCTGCCCTATAGCTCTTTTCTCTCCAATCTCCAAAGTCCTAGAAAAATGCATCCACCTCCAACTTATGCCTTTTTTGACTAAAAACCAACTTCTTACCCCTACCCAACATGGCTTCTGACCAGGACATAGCACCATAACAGCTCTACTCTCATTCTCAGAAACTGTCAATCAAGCACAAGATTCTGGGAACTTAGTCTCCACAGTGCTCCTAGGTCTCACTAAAGCATTTGATACTGTTCCCCATAAGCACCTTCTAAGTCACCTCTCAAACCTAAATGCCACCCAAACTACTCTTTCTTGGTTCTCAAGCTATCTGTCAGATAGATGCCAGATTGTGAAATGGAAAAAAGGCACTTCACTTTTCTTACCCACCCCTACCGGAGTATCACAGTGATCCATCCTCGGACCAACGCTGTTTAATATCTTTATCAATAACTTTCACTCTGTTATTCCTAATGCCAAAGTCATCCAATATGCAGATGACTCTACAGTTGTCTGCTCTGCCTCTAACCTTGCTGAACTCCTATCTAAAACTCAGACTGCCTTCTCAACTACTGAGATCTGGATGCACCAAAATCACCTTTCTCTCATTGCTAACAAATCTAAAATATTACTATTCACACCCTCAAAATCTTTCTCTTTTGAGAAAAATTCCTTCCAAGTCCTTAGCCAAAACAACTCTCCAATTGAAGTTATATCCTTTGCCAAACTACTCGGTGTAACTATAGACAAACACCTCAACTTTGACATCCATATTCAGTAAAATATAAAGAAAACCCACCAAAAACTAGGCATGCTATACAGGAACAACCACTTCCTCTCTACTTCTACCACACATACTCTGGCCTACTCTTACCTCCTTCCCTCCCTTCTGTATGGTGCCCAGCTACTAACTAACCTAGCCTCTTCCATCACTTCCAAACTTGAAAGCTGTTATAACAAAATTTCTAAATTTGCCACCAAAGCTAAACATTCCACTCATCACTGTGTTACCCTCCAATCCCTCAACTGGTTAGAATTCACAAATTAACTGGAGTTCCTCCAGCTCACTACAGCACATAGACTAATATTTAATCCAACCAAATGCCCCGCTCTAACTAACATCCTTCCCCCATACACTTCAAATAGAACTCTCAGATCTGAACACCAAAACTTAATTACTGTCCACAAACCTAAATGTCCTGCTGGACAACTTCTCCTCTCCTTCTCCTTAGGTAAGAAATGGAACTCTCTCCCTTCCACACTAAGGACAATGTCAAACACAAAGAACTTCAAAACTCAGCTTTACACCTACCTCTCCTCCAAATGGAAATGTAACTGCATTCTCCCTACCTAGGACTCTTTAACAAAAGCCCATGGGAGAGTATCATCCTGAGTTCCTAAGCACTTTATAGCTGGCTATAACTTTCTGTAGCTAATTCCCATACAATCTCTCACACTCTATAAATATTGTAAGTAGCTTTTGACTTTAACTGTGTGAATTTGTTAGAATGTATCTGCACGATATTTTTCCACTATGGGCAATATTGCTCACACTTTGTATTATTTGATATGTATTTGGACTTGTACTTTTATTTTTATTGTCTGCTATCTTTACTGTAATCTGTTTCATGGAGCTTTTCTCCCCAGGCCTCCACTGAAAACAGGCTCTCTGGACCCTGTGGACTTCCCGGTAATCAAACAGAAAATAAATAATAATAAATTAATTAATTAATTAATAACTGTTCAGTAATAGGGGTCTAAACAAAAAACACCACTCCCTACAAGTTTTCCTCACCCTAGAGAATGCTGACATCTGTGCAGTCACTGAAACATGGTTGAAAGCAGCAGAGAACACAGTAGCAGTGCAAGGCTATAATGGCTTCAACACATTTAGACCAGATATTAAACACACAGGGACAAAAGGTGGCAGTGTCTCGATTTACTTCAAAAATAAATATAACCCAAGGCTGGTCAAACAGGACAATGCACTTCAACTTTTCCGTGTACAAATCATCATAAGCAAAATCCCATACCACTTCCTTGCAAGCTATATGTCCCTCTCTATGACCCAGGATACCCATACCATGTATTGAAACTTACTGGAAACACTCACCATCCAGCCCAATCCCATATTCATGGATGATTTTAATTACTCCACTATTAACTGGGAATTATATATGACACTAAATGTACAAGCACAGAGATTCCAGGATTTTGTAAACGCAAATTTCTTGAACCAGATTGTCAATATACCAACCGGGAGTGTAACCATACTGGATCTGGTCTTCACTAAAATATTAAATTGCTGTACACCCCCTAGCTTAATGTCTTCTCTTGTAAGGTCAGACCACAAAATGGTCTCCTTTGAAGTAAAATTAAAACCTGGAACTCCAGTTAAACCTGGAATATTCAGGAACTACTCCAAGGCTAACTTACTACTATTGAGTGAAAACCTGGCAAAATTTCAAGCCCCTATATACCCTGAGAAAACTGCTGCCTAATCAGAACTGTTCACAGCAACCCTATACAAACACATTAATAGCTGCATAGAGTCAGCTGTACCCACCAGGAAGAAGCACAGACCTAACTCGAAAAACAAGCCACCCTGTGGAATCAATAAGCTGTATAACAGAAGGAAGACAATCACTGAAAAAATTAGGAGGTGCAGCCCTCAGCAGTATAAAAATACTCTCATCAAACTAAACAAACAACTCAGATGACAAATAAAGTCTGCCAAAGCCATATGTCAGGTAAGTTTGGCCTTCCAAGCTGAGGACAACCTCAAGGCATTCTTTAGCTATGTCCACCTCTTCAAAGGCAATGCACAGTTGTGTGCAGAACTCATTGTTATTGGAGCCACCTACACTGAACATATAGCAAACCTACCGGCAGACAAATTTAGCTCCAACATTACCTCTCTCTACTCCTCAACCTTTCCTCAGGAAATACCATCAAACATAACTCCCCCTGCTGTCACTAGGGAACAAGTCCTTAATGCTCTCTCTATGGCAAAGAACACTGCATCAGTGGGCCATTACAATATCCCAGGACGCCTTCTAAATAGCATAGCACATGACCTATCAGCCCCTCGGGAATTGCTTTTTAACTGGAGCCTCCTAACAGACATCATGCCTCATGAGTGGAGAACAGCAACAGTCATCCCTCTCCACAAAAACGGACCATCTACAGACTCTTGAAACTACAGACACACAAGTCTCACTAGTCTCATACGCAAAGCCATGGAAAGACTTATCATGGAAATGATAAGTAATGACATAGGAAACCTTCAGACATTGGATCTAACCCAGTTTTTTTTCATCAAGGGCAGGTCATGCCTACTCATCCTGGTGGACTTCTTTGAGAAGGTTATCAAAGTAATGGATGAGGGCAAATGTTTCATGCTGCCTACCTTGACCTGGCCAAGGCATTTGACACAATATCTCACTCATGCCAAGAAGTGCATAATGGTATCCTTCAGGAAGACATACACTACTGGTAACTATCATATTGTTAACACAGCTGTGAGAGTTGACCCAGTAGTCAGGGACATGGGGACAGTAATCTAGCCTTTGACCATCACATACCTACAGTAGTGAGGTAATCTTTCTGTGTGTGCAACTTATAAAAAAGGTATATCATCTAGATTAAAATAAGTCATTGTTCCATTGTATTCAACATTCATCTGACCTACCATTGAGTATAATGCCCACTTTGCTATATACCTAACCTGGCATATTCAACAAGTGCAAAGTACAGGGCATAAGAAACATGTCCTGTGCAGATCTCCTCAAGGCCCTATCCCTTTATTTTGTCTCCTACAGGCTGTTTTGGGGAGATCTATGCCTAGCATACAAGGAATTATCAGACCCTACTCTGACGGACATCTTGCTTATCTGCAAAACAAACAGCAGCAGAATTACCCATTCTAAAGACTTAAGCCTGGTCTGTGATATAAATAGGACCTGCTGGAGAGACTGGAATGTATCACAGAAACTATTCCTTCTCTGGAACACAGAAAATTCATCCCTGATTTGGCATCCGTCTCTCAAATGGACACAGGCAACCTGTAAATGGTTCATCTCCCAGGGTCCTGCTTGTAAATGTTTCATCTCCCCAGCCCCTGCCTACACTTATCAAGGGTACCAGAACTTGTCAGAGACTCGGGATGCATGGCTAGGCTTAAAAAGTCCCCTTTGGTCATTAACCTAGTAAACACCTATGAACATATGATCTTATAAAAAAGATTTGCTTTAATATACATTAATACAGTATAAGAATAACTTTCCTGCTACAGATAATTAGATACCAGTCACTAGAAGAAACAAAGAATAAAACACATTGTTACACAATATTATCTAAAAGATATATGCAAGCACAAATATAATGACAGATTTTACAAACCTATATAGTCTGCCTGTGTATTGCAAGTATCACCCACAAGTGCCTCACATGTTATTCCCAACATTATTTCCTCCATGCAATGACAAATTAATGCTCTTCTCCCAAGTTGTAAGAACTCTTCAAGCAAGCAGCCAGCTCCAATTTCCTAATACAGTTTTTGAGAAATATTACTTCCTCATAGTCATTCTGACTTTAGCTCCATCTGTCTGCTAACCACATCCTTTCTACCCCCTCTTTTCTCCTGAACTCTAATCACTTAACCATTTCTTCCCCTCACTGTGCTCTGTATCTGTATTACTCTCTCCTCTCCTTTTCTCTAAGGTAAGCATGTCCGGTCATTATATGATCCCTGATCCATTCCACAAATCATTTTCACAACTCTTCTCTGTTCTTTCCTTACTGGCTTCATTTTTTTCCTTAAATATAGCTCAGAATGCATGCATTATTTCTGATATGATGCTAACAAAGCCCTCTAAAGCTGAATTACAGCCTCATCATCTCTGAATGCACCCCCATGATACATGAATGCAACAGTGTCCTTTACCACTGCTTTCTTACTTTGCTGCTGGTAATGCTTTCTAGGTGTAGAAGTGACTCCTGGGTCCTTTTTGTCCTGGTTTTCAACAATTTCCCTTCCATATTACTTTAGGGCTATACTAATTAAAGTACATAACTTTGCACATGTCTACATTGTAACCTAACAGTCATCTTTAGAGCCACTCAGACAGCCTAAGTAGATCAGTTTTTGTTAGCTATTTTGTCTCCCTCCTAACTGACCATGAGCTGCTTCTAGAGCCTCTCATTTATTGATGGGTCTACCAATACCTCCCACCTCCTGTCACACTTGGATCTGACTACAGATCAGGGCCAGGAAGGAGATCAAGGTGTCCTGGAGCAGTGACTATGTTATCAATTTTTTTCCTTATGTCTGCACTTGATTAGTAATACCTCAAGTGCGGGATGTTCAATAGACATCAGCATTGAACCACCCCTCATGTCTGCATGGGGTTGATATCAGCAAGATACTCCATTCTCCCTCAGGCAGTACCACATGGTTGTTTCCTCAGTCACCACTAAGGAAACCAAACCTTAATAATGTATCCCAAGCATGCACCCTCCCCTCCTACTTGCCTGTACCAAAACCAGAGCCATTGTTTGAACTCAGAAAACCTATTAGTCAGGGCTATATCCCTGAATGCCAGCAACATATGCACTAAGTACATGCATTTTAAACTCTCTTCTCAGTCCCCAAAGGTTGGCTCAAATTTTATGTCACCAGTGTATAAAACAATCATTCCCAGTGTCAAAAGTTATGTAGTGCATGCTGATTATGCTCTGATATTCAGAAAAAGACAAACCAGTTAAGCATCAGAATGGCATGCGACCCGACCTTAACAAATGTTAAGCACCCTCTGTGAAAGTTATTAAGGTTGCATCCCTACCCTAGTCAATAAAATCTGCCAATTCAGGTGAGCAGCACAACAAAATATTTCTTTCTGCCTGCTCTCCATATGCTTAACATGTCCTTAACTTATTGTAAAAAAAAAAAATTAAAAGAGAGTTGCTAGAATAACAGGATGTGTGTTCACCTACATAATATAAAGAATGTGAACACTGAAACTCAAATGTATGTCATTATTTAGTGACCTCAGGCCTCAGTGGTTTGTCTGAGGAACAGACTATAAATATGAAGTAATTGTCTGGATGCCTTCCAAAAAATGAAATAGTTGAGAGATACAGGGGTAAGTGTAAACGTAATGGACCGTGTTACACTACCTCTCTTACAGTGCTCACAAAGTGGTTTACTGCTTTGAAAGCCACTTTAACTAGTAGTACATGGAGTAGACAAAGCTCCATGTACTACAAAGAATTATGATTGTCTCAACAAACATAACCCCTTATTATGTGTTCTTGACAAGGATACCAAGATTCACTACTTGAGCTTTGCTGTCAAAGTGAATTTCTTGGCATCTATGTCTCAAACACATAATAAGCGTGTTATGATCTGTGAGACAATCATAATCCTCTATATCCACCACAGTTATATTAAATAACATTGGATCCAGAACCAAATATTAACACAAATTAATATAGTTAATGCTGTAAACAAAAAAAAAAATCACACCTTAGTTACTGATATTAGCATTCATTTTTATTAGAGAACGGAAATGACATACATTTCTGAAATGCTGGATGCTAAAGACAAAACTGGAGATATTTCCTAAACAGTTAGCTCTTGTATCAGATTGGTAGTGTGTGCATTTTTAACCTACTGTAATTAGAATGAACCAACAGGCATCTATCATTATTATAGCTGAGATGATAAGCACTTCATAATAACCTCTGCAGAAGCTGCATTTTTGATTAACACTTAAAATCTCCTGTGGATTATTAAATCCTTTAGTTCAGTACAGTCTAAACAATTGGTGATTGTCTGGGGTTTTCATTTTAACAGATATCTTAGCACAGATTCCTGTACTTCATTTTCACTTTCATAGCAAATGTATTTATAATACTTATCAAAGAAATTCTTAAGAATAAAAGCTGCTTAAACTGAACAGTGGGTGAAAGAAAATAACCTGATGTCTTAGAAAAGAGATTGTTTACTGCTGCAAGCAACAATGTGCTAAGTGTTCTTTCCAGCTGCTTAATTTGCCATAAAAATATGAAACATTGAGGACTTAGTCCCCTTATTTTACAGTCAGTAACTTAAGGATTATGAAAAATATTTGCATATATTAGTTTACTGCCTGCCCGTATTTTTTTTTTCTATGACTTTTGTTGATGTGCTTTGATCAGTGCCCAATAAATAAATAATCTAGGTTCATGGTATACTCAGATCTAAACAGGCTTCCAAGTCTTTGGCAGCTGCTGCATTTTTTTCATATTTCTAAGATATTGCATTACATCACTAACATTATTCCATGTTATTCATCTGAAGGTTGTGTTACGGTGCGAATGAAATGAAATGATATTCAAAGACCATGAAAAGAAAAAAAATACAGCTGTTAGAGAGAGAAAGTCTAAGGATACCTACAAAGTCAAAACTACTTGACTGTTATTTTGACAAAAATATTAAACATGTTAGAATATTGCAGAGGCAATTAAAGAAGACCCAAGAGTTACCTACAAGTATATAAGAACCGCTGTCAGTTAGAATATCAGTTTCCATCTACATCACACAAATCTGCTGGTACATCTGTCCTGCAATTCATTACATGGCAGCTAATTCTACTTTGTATGTTTTGTAAACCAGTAATCAAAAGAGAACAAAACATAAAGGACTCTTTCCTGGTCTTGAAAGGTTTACAGTAAAGCATGAAACAGTCATGCTCTGGATCCACATGTACATGTAATAAATGTAATTTTCTGTAAAAATAAATAAATAAAAGATAACATTCACTTCTAATGATAACAGTAGCAAGAACAGCTAATCTTTTAACAGCCACAAAACAGAGGATCATTTCATTTGTCAGTAGAGAGTATTGCAAGTAACAAGATAGCATGTGCCTTGATCATAGACATGAAAATGGAAGCAAAATTCATAGGTTCATAGGCTGGTACTAGGCTATCAGCCCTAGGGCCTATACAAGCCTAGCCATAACAATTCCCTGGCTATTTCTTCCAACACTATTTACTTCCCTGGATCCCTGTCTAGCAGGGCAACTGATGTGATCCCCGGGGTGAATTTCCTTTCTCCCATCCAATCATCAAGGTTCCTTTTGAAGATGTCCAAAGAGGCGCTCTGCTTGACATGTATGGGCAGTCTATTCCAGAGTCTGGGGAGTCTCTGGGTCAGGAACCTATCCCTAAATATAGATTAGTACTAGGATAATTGCCCTTGTGGGCCATTTTAAGCCTAATCAAGTACCTCATGTGAGAATCAAACCCTACACCTTGTGTCTATAAGGTAAACACCTTAACCATTATGCCAGCCTCCCACCCTTAGAGTAGTACTAGGCTAGCTGCCTTTGGGGGCCATTTTAAACCTAGCTAATTACCCCAAGTGAATATCAAACCCTGAACCTTATGGCTGTAAGGTAAACACTTTAACCATTATGCCAACCTCCCACCCTGGAAATAATTCAGGACAAGTTCAACATTCCACGCTTGTACCAAGCATACCTCTCTAATTTTTGGTTCAGGAATTATGGACAAGGCCAAAATACAAGGGAGGTGCAAGGTAGACAAATGTCCAGAAAAATCAAAGAAATTTTTACATATTTCTCTAATTCACTTAAAGTTAATAGAACAACAGGCTTTCACTCAACACACATTTTCTGAAAAATAAGAAAGCATGAATCTCTAATGTCTGGCATTATCGATTGATTGTAACCCACAGTGATTTAACAGAAAGCCAAATATTTTATGAAACACGGGGCAAAAATATGAGGCACATTCAAGAACATTCTGTAAAATCAGAGAAAGTTGAGAGGTATGCAGATGAGGTGTTACGGGCATCATGGAAAATCTTATTTGGTAAGACCTCCATATCCTGACTTCTGCACAGTCCGGCCACTACATCATCCTAGGAACACCAAACAGGACACTCAATATTCTCTGTTCTAATGCTAATGAGGTGCACAAGGGTTCTGCTTAAGGCCTATATGAACTATTAGATAACCTCTTAAATCTATGTGTACTATTTATTGTATGAACAATCGTCTTAATCCTAGTGGGAGGAGCCTGGACAAGGAAAACTAACAAGCAAGCAAACACAATAAAACATTTTATTGAAAAAAAAAAAAACAAGCAAGCAAACACATATATACATAGAAAATTAAAATCTTGCAACAGGCTCATTCCCTACCCTTGTAGCCCGTAAAGTTCTTCAGACTCCTATGTGTCCAGTTGGTGTGAGTGTTCTGCCTCCCCTTGCTTTAGGCTTATCTCAGTCCTTATTTAACTCCATTAATCTAAGCCTCTTTACTGGTTGCATTCCTGAGGCCTGGAAAACAGCCATTGTAATACCATTATACAATAGTGGCCTCAAACTCTGTTAACTTTAAACTCATTAGTTACAATAGCCACACATGTAAAGCTATGGACAGCTATGGAATGTGTTATCTCAGACCTCATTAATCTGGACATTAAAAATCTATTAACTATGGACCATCCTCAGTTTGGCTTTGAAAGGTCCTGCTTCTTTAACCTCCTTAACTTATTTGAAAAAGTAACCAAGGCAGCGGGTAACAGTTATACAGTACATGCACCATTTTTCTGGACTTGGCCAAGGCCTTTGACACTACTCCCCATACGGGCAGTATTGACACACTTGTAAATCTGAATATAAATACTTCTAGTGTGTGTTGGGTAGACAGAACTCATGTGGTTACAGTCACAAGTACCACTTCTGAAACAAAAACTTTACCTGTGGTGTATCACAGGCTCAGCTCTGGGCTCTCTCCTAACTAACATCTATTTTTCAGACCTTCAGGCTGAAATCATGCCTAGGATTATCTAAGTTTGCAGCCAACTGTTAAAGGGGTATTATTATTCAATCCCCCACTGACTCTCAATTGTTCCAACATAGGTTAGACCATGTTAACAATCAGTGCAAGGACAATGGTTTCAAATTAATTGTGAAAAAAATGTAGTGTAGTTCATTTTGGTAAAGAAAACACCATATAGGTAACATACCCCTCCAATCAGACACTGACATAAGGGATCAAACAACCAGAAAAAATAAATAAATAAACTATGAGTAATCCATTAAAAAACACTGGATCTTTAAGGGATCTAGGCTGCCTTGTTAATAGTCCCTAATTGTTTGACCATCATACCGCTGCAGTAATTCAGAAAGTCTTCTATCAGACTTATGCAAATTTCAAACGTATCTGCTCTACATTCAGAAAAGTCTTAATTCTCTATTCACCATACCTCTTCAGACCCATTATTGCATATAATGCATCTTTCGGCATGTATTTGTCAAAATAAATCCTCAGGTTGAGAGATCTGAGAGAGACATAACTAAAAAGATCAGTCTCCTTAAAAATATTAGTTGTCAAAGTAGAGTGGGATCTGACTCTCTCTCTTTCTCTCTCTTTCACTGTTCTCAGTCTCTTATAGACTCCTCTGAGGGCATCTGTGTTTAGTATCCTCCAACTCTAGAGCAAACTTCCACCTCATGTCAGGCAGAGTGGCAACCTTGCCATCTTAAAGGTAAACCTATATAACTGGAACGGAAGCCTCAAATTCTGTCCTGGTCTATCTTGTTTTGCCCTCTTTGAGGCCTGAGTAAACTTTTAAATATGGTTTATTGGCTAGCATTGTAACAGTCTGCAGACTGATTGCCTAGTACTTACATATGAACCTAATCGTGCTTCCTTTGTATTGTGGTGAGTGTTCTGTTTGGCGAGACATACTAAATTCTCATCACAGTGCTGCCCCATTCATCTTCATCTTCAACTTTATTCGTGTCAGTGCTTAACCCTTTGCACTTTACATAAATATTAGTACAATCAGTAATTCAATGAAATATAAAATACAGTATATTGCAGATATGAAGTTTAATCATAACAAGGGTACTCTGAATAAATTAAAATAAAAATACACTGATGTAGTATACAAAACAGTTCATTTTAGCGCAAATTCCAATACAAAAGCTAACAGAATCAGAATTGTCTTCAGGAGTTCACCATGGTTAACAAATAAGAAGCAGTTCAAATACATATCATAATTCTGGGAAATTCACTGCTAATCAGTCATAAATCTTCAAACTATCTTCCCATCTTCAAATGCCAGAGAATCGTTAAAACTTCTCTTGGGCACAAAGTAAGAAATGAGAAACAAGAAAAGTAAACTCAAAGTAAGAAAGGAGAAACAAGAAAAGTAAACTCAAAGTAAGAAAGGAGAAACAAGAAAAGTAAACTCTCACTTAACCAGAACTCAAGTGACTAGAAAACAATCGAAGAAATACCGTACAATTTTCATGTGTTGCACTTTCTGCCTCCCCCCCTGCAGAAATATATCTTACGTTTTTAGAGTTTTAGAGTTTTAAAAAGGAAGATAGGAATAAATTCCCTTTCTCCCCAACCTGAGAACAAGTCAAACCAAACAAATAGTATAGGGTACAGTATTAGTCAGGTCTATTTTTAATAGTAACTCTCAAGCAATCAGAAACTACAGTTATCCGGCATCTACCAATCCCCATGGGTGCTGGTTAACCAAGAGTTTACTGTAATATTATTCAAAGTTTGCTGAAGCGGGAAGGACCACACACACACTTTATACACCAAGCATGTTGCAACACTGAAACAGTGTAGCAACAAAATAAATGATGTACCCAGGATGATTAATAAATTGAAAGCCACAAAGCCACCATCCACAGTCACTAAGCAAAAGAGCACACAAAGCCCAAAGACCAGATCTGTTGCAACAATGTTAAACAATGATGTAATGATTTAAAACAATTTAAAGTACTAGAAAGGAATGACAAAGAATATTTATGAATTTACTGGCAAATCTGTCCAAAAGCTGACCCCACTGGGCTGTCTGAGCAAATTAAATTATTTTCAGCAACAAAAGTAGGAAATCAATAACTGAATGCATGAGGTATAATGTTCACCTCTAGAATGTATATTTATTTGTTTATTCTCATAGCCCACCCATACATACACTGCTGGGCTTCTAGTAATTTGGACTATATTACTTGAATATAACCTGTGGTTTTCTTGTAAAAAGTGGTGGTTTCACTAGAATGCAAAACATAAGTCTTTTCCAGGATCAGGTATAATAAATGTCAGGTAATTTAACTGCAACCATCTGATATAAAATAAATCCTTTTTCTTGTTTCAAAAGCTTGGCTATCATTTATTTTTTAATATTACTGAAGTAGTCCATACAGATCAATATGTCAAAACAGATGTGATGCATGACTTGTAACACTAAGGCATTTGTTAATGGTGGAAGTTTAGTCATTATATGTTTTTGCACATATATAGTCTCTCCATCTTTGAAATATCCAGGTTTTGTAGATTGCCTGATCAATTGTTAACTGCTTAAATAATCCATTAATTTTAAAAAGTTATAGCTTACATTATAATTCGGTAAAGCAACGGTGGTGCAGCGGTAGTGTTGTAGCCTCACAGCAAGAGGTTCTTCCGTTCAATTCTCGGCTGGAGTGCCTTCTGTGTGGAGTCTGCATGCCCTCCCCATAGTCAAGAGGCATTCGAAAGACATGCGTGAATGGGCGTGACTTTGTTGAAGGTTGGCTGTTGGTCTGGCACCTCAGCACTGTAAAAATCTACTGCCAGTCATTAGCGGACCGGAGTTCCTCTGTGGCGACCCCTAACTGGGAAAAGCTGAAAGAAGAACATAGCTTACATTGTAATTATTATGTTTACAAAATATAAAAAGCTCAGTAACTGTGTTGTAGCTTTTGCTGTAGAATCCATCTTTAAACCAGCTCTTAATAAAAAAAAAATGTGTGGCATTTATTCACAGTAGTCCATATGCTGAGTTTGTTTTCAAAAGCCTTGTTAACTGGATAACCAGAAGCATTCATCACCCTTATAATTAAACACCTCTGTGAATTATACAGTTTTTTGATTACCTAGTTAAATGCCAGTTACAAAAAAGAGCCACTTTGAACCACAACCTTATTCTTGGTGAGACATGGGGAAGGGTAGTGTGCATGTGTTAAGACCAAAGGAAAAAAAATCGTATAAAATAGATCCATGTACAATAAAAGTAGCACTTTGGGAAACTAGTAGGTAAATAGTGCATGTAACACAACAAAGTAAAAAGAGAAACATATGATCAATTGGATATACTTGGAGAGAGGTTAAAGGATAATAGCATGGAGAACTGTCCCTACTGTTTAAATGCAATGAGTCATGATACTTACTTATAAACAGTATTGAGACAATTATTTGGATATTTGGTAGAAGTGGTGAAGGGATAAAACAAGCAGTAGCTGCCACACAATAAGAGGACAGACAAGAGGTAGAAAGAAAGACAGAGATGAAAGAAATTAGTATCCCCTGCAAATATGAACCAAAAGGTCAATGTCTTGCTAGTGCCTTAGCAGACTAAGTGGTACAACAGATAGCATATTTGTGTTTGCTGCAGAAGGCTGTGGCTGTGGGTTCTATTCCCTCACCAAGTATATCAATTACTGATATTGCAGTACTGCAAGGGAGGGTGCTGTACTCTTGACTGTGCCATCTTTTGGATGAGATGTTAAACCAACACCTCATTTGCTTGAGTTGGGGGTAACTCAAGTGGATGTAAAAGATCCCATGACACGTATTGAAAAGAGTAGAGGTCCTTTATTTATACACAAAAATAACCCTTGTTTACAAAATATTTACATATTTACAAATATTTACAAGTGTACAACATACCTCTCAAATGTACAGATTTTTGCAGAATGTCCAGTTTTTTGCCTCATATTTTTGGTCCATTTTTCATAAAATTGTGTTTTTTTTCTGGCAAACTAGTGGCAAATCATTTAAGATTGAAGTTAGAAAATGCTGACAGACATTTAAGTTTCAGGCTTCATACCCTTCAGAAAACTCATGCTAATGCAAAACCTGTTATTCTATCAACATTCTAAGTTTGTAAGAGTAATATTTAAAATTTTTGGGCCTTTATCCCACTTTTATTTATGGCTTTGTCCAGATTTCTTGCTGTAAGACGGAGAGATATGGTATATATATATATATATATATATATATATATATATATAGGTATACACACACACACACACACACACACACACACACACACACACGTGTGTGTGTGTGTGTGTGTGTGTGTGTGTGTATATGTGTGTGTGTGTGTGTGTGTGTGTGTGTGTGTGTGTGTGTGTGTGTGCATCATACACAAACCTATTTACACAATCATACTAAATTTTCATCCCTGTTAGACCCCCACTCCTCCATCCTTGTTAGACCCCCACTCCTTTTTCCATAACCACCATCTGATTTTACATAATATTCTTGCAAAAATCCATTTACCATTAAACATAATTTAATTTATTCTTTCTTTCCATATAACCCATATAACATAAAATAACATTTTATCTATTCTTTTAACATATTATTTAATTTTATTCTTATAATATCCATATTTAATCATATCCGTGTTTATTTTAGCCACTGCTGTTATATCTTCAAAAAAACCCATTCACATAGTTTTCCCAATAACATTTTTACTCTTTTACATTTCAAAAACAAATGTTCCATAATGTCTTCTTCCTAACAATGTAAACATATTCTATCACTTTTCTTCTTATATCATATTTCCTTTTACTGGCAATTTATCTAATACTAGTCTCCATAAAAAAAAAAATCTTGACATTCTACTTTCCAGTTACACCATTTGCTTATTTTTTTAGCTTTAATTTTCTCACCTTTTAGATTTTCCCATGGTTTTACATAGTGATGTTTTAACATTACATTCTTATACCATAGTTTTCTATCTTTTTCTATATCATCAATTTTTATTTTCCAGAAAAATATTTTTGTTGGTAATATTTTATTTCCTCATTTATACACTCTTTTTCTTCTTTTTACCATACTCCAAAATTTATCATGCTTTAGATTTAATGCACTTTTATTACTAATCTTGCATCTTTTTCATTTACTCACTTTATTCACTTTAATACTTCATACAAATTTAATGAAGCAGCATATACCACTGGGTGAATTAATCCAAAACCTCTTTCTACTTTACTTACATACTAAACTTATCTTTTTACTGGGTTTAATCTAGAACCCCATGTAAATGGAAAATAAATTATCTGCAATAATTCCATTTCAAATACAGTTGGCAACATAAATTCACTTGCTAAGTATGTTTTTTCTCCATCAGTACTGAATTTATCAAATAACCCTTTTTTCTGAATGATTTTATTTCTTCTATTGCTGTTTCCCATTGAATTCTACTTACATCTTTATTCCCAAATGTTATACCTAACACAGAAATCTCACTCATTTTAAAATATATACCCCCTACCTTTACTACATCACCTAAACCTTTCCTTTTCTATTTAAAGCAATCTCTGTCATCTCATTTGTGCAAATTACTTCTTTTATCCAAATTTTTCTGCAATTATTATAATGTCATCTGCATATGTTAACAGAACTGGAATTATTAACCCTTCTGGTGTTATATACCCTACCTCTTTCATTTGTAATTTATTTCACAGGCTATCACATTCACAACTAATGCAAACAGTAGGGTTCCTATCATGTCATCGAACTTTTACAAGTTCGAACCACATATGGTCGAGACCATATGTTCGAATTTGTAAAAGTTTGAGCATTTCAATGGAAATCTCCATAGGTGGAGGTTTCCATTCACTTCAGTGTGGTGCAATCTCGGAGTTGGTATATTTAAGTAGCAGGGGTGTGGGGGGTGCAGGGATGCTTGCCCACCTGCTTACAACAGTTTATTTTGTTATCCATTGTGTTTTTTAGGTAGTTATGTAACTTCGAACATAATGGTTCAACCATTACATGTTCGAAGTTGCATAACTTCGACTATGTGATATAGACCCCAAAGAGTATACAGCTCATTGTACATCCCTGTCTTACACCACTCTTAATATGTACCTCTTGGCTTAACCAGCCATTTACAAGAATTTTTACTTTATTATTACTGTATGCTGACATACATAATTTCCTAACTTTCTCACTTATATTATATTCTTTCATTATTTTCCATAAGATTCATGTCCAGTTGTGTCACATGCCTTATTAAAGTCTTCTATGATGATTTTTGCTTCTTCTTTTCTGTTCATACTATCATCCACAATTTCTCTATCATTAATAATTCTTGACAACCCTTTCCCTTTATACTATATATGCATTCTTCCACAATTTTTTTTTTGTATTATTTTCATAAATATCTTCTTCTTCTTATTATTATTATTATTATTATTCAATATTATTGGTCTCCAGTTTTTTTAATTATTTTCTATCTTCCTTCTTAAATATGAATATAAGAATTCCACTATATAAGCCTTTATACATTAAACCTTCATTTAACCATTCATTCAATTTTTTTTTTTGCCAATGCCTTTTTTTTTATACATTTCACACCCTATTCCACCTGGGCCTGCAGCAGAATCTCTATTTACTTGTCCTAATACTTTATCTAGCTTATTTAAAGACATCTCCTTTTCCAACTCTTTATTCTCTTTTTCTGTTAACTTTTTTACTTTCCTTGTTTTTCACTATCTTCTTTTTGTTTAAACATTTCTTGTACATATTGTACTACACTATTCATAATCTTTTCCTGAGTTCTTTCTATTTCTCCTTTTTATGTTTTTTTATTTATGTCATTACCTACTGTCTTCCTTTACTAATCTGCTTAAGAAACTCAATACTGCTTCTCTTTTTCCTTGTAAAAATATCTTTGCTTATATAATAATTCTTGTATTTTTTCTTGATTTTTTTCATATAATTATTTTTCTTTCTCAAAGTACCTTCTATGATTATGTTCAAAATGTTCCAATGCATTGTTATATATTCTTTTATATCTTTCTTCCCTACTTTTCTCACATCATATTGCCACTGTAAACATTTTTTTATACTTTTTCCTTAAATAACATCCATCATTCAGACCAATGTTTATTAAATGTTCTCATAGTAATATGATTTTTCAATAATTGTATAACTAATCTCTTTCCTTCTTCATTCCATGCTTTCTCATGTATCCTTTTTATTCCTTTGCTTACTTTTATTGATTGATTTATATATTGATTGTTTTCCTTTATCTCTTGCCATATTGCAAGATGATCAGGAAATCCTGTTTCAACTACCTCCCTTTCTCTTATAGCTAAACCTTTTGATACTATAAAATCATCTATTTCAGTTCTATACATACCCCTTTTGTAAGTTCATGAATTTTTGTCCTAAAGTTTTAACTTGCCACATCTTATAACTTCTAACATTTTTCTTACATAATTTCCTTTATTTTTTATGCTTGCCTCTTAAATCACAATCAAAGTCTCCTGTTATTATAATATTCATATTCATCACTACATAGTGTAAAATCTGATGAGATAAGCTTTTCTTTTCTTTGCAATCAGTATAAACATATCAGGGGCGGCCTGTGCTATTGGACTGCAGGACTGCAGCCCTCCCAGCTGTAAAATAAGAAATTTAAACAAAATATAAAATAAAAATAACAAAAAGAAAATAATAAAATGAACCGCAAGTCCCAGAACATCGCTCATGCGCACTCACAGCATTTCCAATACTCGGACTGCTGGTGAACCAGTCTGGAGCATGCACACAGAATCCAGAATGTCTCCACAAGCAGTCTGGACTACAACATGTGCCTCCACATTTACCCAGCAGTCTATGCAGTAATTCTAATTGCATAGACTGGAAGGGGATCGGACTGCAATATCCCCAGGCAGGGTGGTCTCGCGGGACAGAGAGAATGAGCCTTAGGTTCTCTCTCAGGTTAACAGCTCCTTGGGCACGGCAATGATGGTGCAGGATACAACAAAGGTGTGTGTGTGTGTGTGTGTGTGTGTGTGTGTGTGTGAAATGCCCCAGTCACTACATGGTAGTGGGTAGGTAATAAGGCTTGAACCCTGTACCTTGGTCCCAAATGGCAAGAGCCTGAATTCCCTACCCACCACCATTTGTAAAAAAAAAAATGCAGATTTTTGCCTCATATTTGTTCTGTTCCTCATAAAACCTGTTCCTCATAAAATCTGTGGTTTCTATATGTTTGTTTCACAACACAGCCAGTTGTGCAGTGGTGCAATGGTGCCATTGTTGCCTAACAGCTACAGGTTGTCTGGTTTGATTCTTGGCTAGGGTGACTTCTATGTGGAGTCTGCATGTTCTTCCTGTGTTTGCGTGGGTTTGCTCTGGTGTCCTCTCATCTTACAAAGACATGTCTGGAGTGTTTCTTCCTCTGTCAAAAATTGCCTTTTGTTCCAAGTCAGACTTCCCTGGTTAACAAATGTTAAATAAATAAAAATGGCAAGCACTGGAATTTCAGACTTCATATTCTTCAGAAAGTACATGGTAACACCAAATCTATTATTATAGCAAGTTTATAAGTTTATAAGATGGATATTTGACATTTGTCCCTATTTTTGGTACTGTATTCCCCCATTATTGGCTTTGTCCAGGTTTTTTGTGCCAAGGCTGAGAGCTATGGTGATAACTGAACTCACTGAATATGTTTGGGGGCTGTATTCCCCCATAATTGGCTTTGTTCAGCTGTTTTGTGCTAAGATGTTGACAGCTATGGTGAGAACTGAATTCACTGAATGTAGCCATTTAAGTTTCAGTCTTCCTCTTTCATAAAATAGATGATTGATTTGGCATAGTGGTATGTTGCTGTGACTGTTTTGCACAGGGTCCTGGGTTCAATGCTTGGCAGTGAAATGTATGGTGGTAACAGAGCATTTTATTCTAGTAACTTTCCAACATCATACAAGCAATGTTTAAAATGTGTCCCTGTTTTTTTGGTCTATTGCCCCCCCCCCCAAAATTTTGGCTTTTTCCAGATTTCTTGTGTTGCAAAGTTCAGAGATACAGCTGAGTGTCAAGTAGATTTTACAAAAAGCTGAGAGCTGCAGGGGAACAAAAGTTTAGTGATGCTTATGCTGAGTCTGCTTGCATTGTTAATAGCACAACCAGTAGTGTACTTGCTTTTGATGCAGAAGGCTGTGGGTTTTACTCCTGCAGTAGGTAGATGCATTGCTGATACTGTACTGTATTGTAAAGGAGGTGGATGCTGCAGTCCTTTGTGGTGAAGATACCTAGTAACTCTGAACCTGTTATCAGTTTGCCATCCATTCCCTATTGCAATTATTAGATGACTTTTACTTCTTCAGAGATTGTGCATATTTACTGATACGTTGATCATGTTTTCCCCATGAAACAAGTAGATAGTTATTGTCAGGCTTATCATTTTTTAATAAAACATAGGCTATTTATTCCTCAAGGGTAACAGACACTTTATTTGTAGATGAAACAATGACATATAAAGTTGTTTGCTAGCAGCAACCTCTTCATTAGTTACAGATTTCTTTAATGTGGAATTATTTAGATGACTTTTACTTCTTCAGAGATTGTGCATATTTACTGATACTGGTGGACTGTAGATGTTTGAATAGACTTTTATGATAGAGATGTTCTGAATTGGGCAGTTTTGTCATTATTGGTGCATGCATTTTGTTTCATTGTTTACTGGAAAAATGTTCAAAACAAATTTAAAACACCCTCTACATCTGTACTAAAAAAAGCTCCATCTCGCATATGAATAACATTGTACAGTATATCTTGGTATAGAATGCTAACTAGATAACATACAAACTATTGTAATAAAAGCTCCAATCATACAGACAATAAACAGGGTAGTCATAACTCCGTATGTAATACATAGGTAACAGATAATAACAATTCTAATAAGCATTAAAAGACTAATAATGTTATAGGGCATTAGGAAAAAAATCATAGTTAGTCCAGTAAAAGGGAAAGGTATTGGAAAGTGAGAATTAGTTTAGGATATCCCCTGATTAACTTTGACCTAGTAATAAATGTATGGTAGTGTAGGGTAAAAAAAAGATAAGAAATATATGAGTAAGGAGGATGGGTGGGAGGGTAGAAATAGAAAGCACGGTGAGGTGAAAAGTCATGTGTTACATATATTTCTCTTAGAGAGAGGAGAGATAAGTTCTTGATTGAGTAGTTAAGAGAATTAGTCAGGTGTCAATTGTTTTGATCTAGTCTGGATCCCTCCAGATATGGTTTGCAGAAGTCCTTTAATACAAACAGGAAACAAGCTGTAGATCATTTTGTGACTGGTAGAGACGTTAAGAAACACAATATCATATAATGATTTCAGATCATTGTTTCTGTCCAATGAAATCAGTTCAGAAATCACTGGTCGGGTTCATTTTTGAAAACTGTGGCTAATACTGCAGGAAGTAATGGTACTACATATGGATGCCAACAAGCAATTGACACTGACATGTTTGCATCTGGCATGCCATTGAAAGGAAAGATTAGTCTGCTAAAGGTTTCCTGCCAATCCACATATCTGAGAACAAAGGAGAGCTCTTGACCAGAGGCATCATTCATGGGTACCATTGATTTTGCCTGAGACCTTTATTGTTTGCTGTGCCTCTGATACAATAAGAGTCTTCCAACACTGTCTTATACAAAATAAGAATAAGCAAAAGCCATGGAACACCTGGAATTCCCCCAAAAGGATGCAACTGCTAATGATTGCCATTGCAGATTATGAGTTGGACACCTGGATTACTCTAGTTATTTATAAAGAGCTATTGTTGATGTAACCAACTATGCAGCCATGTCAGAGGCTAATACACAGAGCCATTCATAGAAAACTGATATGTGTGAGTCATACAAATCAAAGAACAGGCAGTCAACAAAATGTTCTAGTTGCCCTACATGTGATCTACAACCAACTTTCAGATATTCCTTCTTACCTACCCACTGGTCTGTTCAGGATATACCCGTATATACCAGTATAATCCTGTTTAACTTGCGAAAGAAAGAAAGAAAGAAAGAAAGAAAGAAAGAAAGAAAGAAAGAAAAACAGAGAGACAGCAAGATAATTATGATTACAACTTGTAATTGGAATGGGTGGTTGATAAATGAACATACATAACAGGACAGGGTAAGATGGGGAAATAAGCAATTCAGATTCAGATCAGGAGAAGAAGCTACAGATGAGGAAAGAGTCCAACTGGGCATTCCTGGACTTGGAAAAAACATATCATAAGGTCTCAAAAAAGCTGATTTTTGGCAGTTGTGTGATGGTTTAAACATTGGTAGAATTTGTGCAGGCTGTATACAAGGATCTAATGACATACATAGAAACAGTGTTCATACTCAGAGATAGGTTCCAGGTGGCAGTGAGTGTGCATCTGTGTTAAGCTCTGAGCCCACTGCTGTTTATACTGGTAAAGTTCAGAGGATACAGATCAACAAAGCTGCTGTGTGCAGATAATGTGATACTACAAGCAAACTCTGAACAGGAACTTCAGCAAATGATGGAGAAATATACTGCAAAACTGAAAGTGCACAGAATGAATCTAGGTACAGACAAGAAAGTTGTCAAGCAGCAAATGGGGAAATCAGAAGAAATTGACATATGAAACAGAGAGGAAAATGGTGGAACAGATTAACAGCTTCAAACATCTGGGAGGGGTGGGTAAGAGGAAGAAGAGAAATCTGAATTAGGAAGTTAAAGTTAGAATCAGAGGGGCTGCAGCCAGCTGGTGAGTGTCAGGGGTACTGTGTGACAGAAGAATGACAAAGAAGCTGAAAAGCAAGGTGTACAAAACAGTGGTACGACCAATGCTACTGTATGGTACAGAAAACCTGGGCAGTGAAGGCAGAGTAGTTGAGGAAGGTAGAGCTGATGGAGATGAGGTGCCTGAGATGGATGGTAGGATGCACATTGTGGGGCAGATGAAGAAATAAGGATATCAGAGCAGAAGCTAAAGTAACTCCAATTACAGAGAAGGTCAAAGAGAAAAGATTGCAGTAATACAGGCATATGTGCAGGAATGTAGAAAATAATTTAGTAAACGGGTTTGGGAGACACAGGAAGAAGGCAAGAGAAACCGATGACATCCAGCAAACTACATGAGAGAAGACATGTCATAGTCAAGCATGAATCTTGATGAAATTAGAAGAGTGGCACCGAACTGAAAGAGTTGGAAACAATTTATGGCACCCCAACCCCATGTTAGAAAAATGGGAAAAAGGGGGTTGATGATGATAGCGATGATGAATGATGAAGAGGTAAATGTGAAGGCATTTAGCTGGATCTGAAGAAACAAATAAGAAATTTCACTCCTTGCAAGCTTTCCTGACCTTAGAAAAATATTGATATCTGCATCATTACTAAAATGTGGTTCCAATTTAATGATAGTGGTAACACACCCTCCTTACCCGGATCCAATGCCAATCACTTGTTCAGACCCAGCTCTAGGAATGAATGTGTACAAGTGGTGGTTACACATCCATATTCCTAGGAAATATTATCACCTCAAGACTTATACGGTAAAAAAATGAAGTTGAGCTCTTCTATATCTCAATTATTATCAATAAGACCTCTTCACAAATCCTAGCAAACTACAGAATCTACTCTGTAACATCCTCTGATCACAAGTCATACTTAAACAAACTAGAGTCCCTCACCATCAAACTTAACCTTATTTTTCTTGGGGACTTAAACTATCGATATAGCGGGAAACTTACACTACTACAACTAAATATGGACAATGTTTCCCAGATTTCATGAATGCAAACTCTGTAGATCAGATAGTGTATTCCCAAATTTTCAAAATCCTAAAATTAGGCCACTGCCCACACCTAAGAGAATCACTGCACATTCAGCAGCAGAACTAGTCAGTCAAGGAAGATCCAGAAGAAACTTTATCCGTAATAAGACCTGGAAGAAATGGCTTTCACTAAACTTGCTCTTCTATTTGGAACAAAATGCTAGCAAGTATCAAGAAAAAACACCCTTCCTTTGAGAAACATAAGCACCCATGTACGTACCACATAAATGATGTTAAACACTAAAAAATGCAATATTGTATTCTTTGGGAAAGACAAACACCCATGTACATACCACATAAATGGCACCACCCTTCAAATCTGACATGGTCATTAGGGGCATGAGCACACACACACACACACACACACACACACACACACACACACACACACACACACACACACACACACCTGGGTGGGTTTGATATGCTGTGGTGTGTGTTTTTATTGTTTGTTGGCGAAGTATGCCTTATAAATTGCATAAAACATGACCTATCAGGGCATCTGGAATTACTATTTAACTGTAGCCTCCAAGCAGGCTTCATGCCTCATGAATGGAGAAAGGCAACAATTATCCCTCTGCACAAAGATGGGCCATCTACAGACCCTGGAAACTACTGACCCATAAGTCTCACTAGACATATATGTAAAGTTATTGAAAGAATTATTATGGAGATGATCAATAGAGATATAGTAAACCTCCAGACACTGGACCCAACCCAGTTTGGTTTTGTCAATGGCAGATCATGCCTACTCAACCTGGTAGACGTCTTTGAGAAGGTCACCAAAGCAATGGATGAGGGAAAAATAATTCACACTGCCTACCTTGACCTGGCCAAGGCATTTGACACAATACCCCACTCAGGCATTGCTGACAAACTCAAGAGGTTAGGTACAAATCCATATGTCACCTGATGGATAGACAACTGGCTCACAGACAGGATCCAGGAAGTTAGAAATGGGGAGTCCACCTCTACAAAGAGGCCAGTCACAAATGGAGTCCCTCAGCGATCATTTCCTGGACTACTCCTTTTTGGCATTTACTTCTCAGAAGTCAAGGCCAATGTCAGTGGTCTCTGGCTGACTAAATTTGCACATGATTGCAAATTAGGAGCTGTCATTGAATCTCACACTGACACAAATGCTCTCCAGGAGAGGCTGACACAGACAAACAACTCATGTCAGAGCCATGGACTAAAGCTAAATGCCAAGAAATGCATAACAGTATCCTTTGGGAAGTCACCCATCCCTGGTAACTCCACCATAATAGAAACAAAACCTGCTGGGGGTAAATTCCTCTCTTGAATAATTTTTTTTCCTCTGGAACAGACTTCGCCTTTGTATTTAGAAAAATAGCTGCCTAACCCTCTTCAAATACTACCTAGATGAGTGGATGGGTAACCCTAAATTCACTCCAGGACTGACCCCCCTCAACCCCACATGGAAAAAGGGAGTAAGTGGTGAAATTTATGGCAACTAGCATACAAATGATCAAGCCAATCAGCTCCTCAGTAATACATTAGGAACATGTGAACCTATGAAAGACAGGTGTAACCTACATGATCCTATAGGCATTGCAGACCAAGAAGGCATGAACAAACACTTGGACTCCTAGCATTCATCAAATATCACTTACATGCCTGTCATTAATCCACTGCCAGTCTTTCAGTGGATGCTCCAGTAGAAGATCATGGGTATTGTCATGGGGTATATATGCAGTCACATTTATTTGAAATGATTGGGCAGACATGCACTCCAATTATAACTAAATGTCTAGGAAATTTTATTTGCGATTAATTTAAATACAAATTTTGAAATATAGTTATTGATTCAGTTGATGGTAACTCACATGAAGCCACCTCTCATTTATTACACCAAGCCATGAATTATGTGGTCCCATCCAACTATTCAGTGACTTTGAAAATACAGCTGACCCAGGAGGTTAACACTGGATTAGCTGTTTGGTTAGATAATACAGATACTGGCAAACGGGGTCAAATGATTGTTAATTTCCACAAACAAAAAGTAAGTCTGATTGTTTATTTATTTATGTTTAGTTACTGGGATTGGGCCCTGAAAGATCCCTTTCATGGAAGACCTGGGTTGAGAAAAGCTCCGAAAATGAGAAAACTTTACTTCATAGGAAGATTATCTAGTCTCATGGACTGAAATGTATGAATACATTAAAGATTGAAAAAAAAAAATAAAACAATTAAACAAGAAAACCTATAATTTTTGACGTACAAAAGCATAAATAAAAATTGCATTGCAATAAGTGAATAAGTAATAAATAGAATTGGTCAGATGTATGAGTTAGTTAGAATTGGACAGAAAAAGAGACGTGAAAACAGTGCTTTGAAGGTACAAAGGAAAGGAAAAGAAAATAGCAAAGAAACTAGAATAGTTACAAACCTGTACATAAAAATGAGGAGTGGAGTGGCACATTATGCAAGGTTCGGATACTTTTGTGTGAGTTCACAAATGGTTAAGAGTAAGGAAGGTTAAGGAAAGCAAAAAGTGAATAGGGAAGAGAGAGAGAGAGAAGAGGTAGACAAGACGTTTGTGGTGTTGTTAGCTGCAAGAGGTGAAAGGTGTGAAGACAGCAGACTTTAGTATGGAAAAGGTGAGGTGAAAAAGTCAGGGGAAGAATGGATAAAGACAACATAGAAAGAAGTGGGGAAAATTCCAGTTGTTCAGACAAGATATGGAGGAATAGATGAGGTGGAATCTTATTTACTGAAAATAGTTGTAACGTTGTAATAAGATGATATTAACAAGGTAATAGTGGAGAGGTTCTTAGCCTGCAGAGATTTTGGAAGAGCACAGCCAGGAGTTGAATAAAATGCTTTTACACAATGGCAAACTGTACATTAATACCCTGATTGGAGAATGAGCGTTTTCCATCAGGATATTAATGTACAAGTAATGCCCGCTGAGAAGAACGAGTCTAATGATTCACGGCAGCTTATCAAGCTGATGTGAAGCTCGGACTGAGGAAATGAAATAGCCGCCATTATTTCATGCTTGCTAAGCAGCGTTTTTGCTGTTTAGCAAGTGTAAAATATAAAAAAAAGAAGATAAAAGGGTACATGCTTGTTTATGTCAGTGTGTGAGTGTATGCATGCATGTCAGTGAGAGTGAGCAAGCCATTATTTTACACTCGTTAAGCAGCACTTTTGCTGTTTAGCGAGTGTAAAATAAAAAGAGAAAAAAAAAAGAAAATGCAGTGTGTGTTTGAGAGTGGTGTATGCGTGTATGTAAGTAAGAGAGAGAGAGCGATCGTGTGTGTGTGTGTGTGTGTGTGTGTGTGTGTGTGTGTGTGTGTGTGTGTGTGTGTGTGTGTGTGTGTGTGTGAGACAGAGAGAGAAAGAGAGAGAGAGAGATGGATGGAGAGAGTGAGAGAGAAAGCAAGAGTGATGTGTGAGTGAAGGCATGTATGTAAGCAGAGGAGACTGCCTGTGAGAGACATCGAATGAGAGGGAGACTGAATGTGTTTATGAAAGCAGCTGGATAGTGAGAAATTGAGAAAGAGGGTAAAACAGATATTGTGTGAGTGAATCTGTGTATGAAAGCAGAGGCGACTCTCTGTGTGTGTGTATATGTATGTGTGTGAAAGCAGAAGAGACTGTGTATGTTTGTATGGGAGAGAGAGAATAGACTGTATGTAAAATTGTTGTGTTTAATTTGTTTATTTTTTTTAAGCACTATATTATTATAATATATATATTTGATTTAAAATGCTTCCTCCAACACCATTAACATATATTACAGCAAGTTTGAAACAGTGGGCAGAAGAACTATTTTACATTAAAAATATATAAAAAAAATAATATAGTACTTAAAAAAATAAATAAGCAACTAAAACACAGCAATTTTACAGTGAGCCCATTGTCTAAGCGCAATATTGCCCTCTGGGGTGTGTGTTAATAGGTAATTAACCCCCCCTCCAGGGTTGCAGAGGGCCTCTGCCGGAGGCAGAAGCAGTTGGTGGAAGATAAAAGTCTTAAATTAGTGGGTATGGAATTCCATAGCTTTGAAACATAAATTAAATAGAGGTAATCACCAAATGAGTTACATTCAGTGATTACCTCTATTTAATTTATGTTTCAAAGCTATGGAATTCCATACCCACTAATTTAAGACTTTTATCGAACGCTGAATTACATGTACTTCCGCGGTGGTGCAGCGGTAGCATTGTTGCCTCACAGCAAGAGGTTCTCCCGTTTGATTCTCGGCTGGAGTGCGGGGAGTGCCTTCAGTGTGGAGCTGGCACCTCGGCGTTCGTGAAAATCTACTGCCAATCATTAGCGGACGGAGTTCTGCTGTGGTGACCCCTAACTGGGAAAAGCCGAAAGACAACAACAACAATCGAATGAGTTACACGATTTTGTAACAAGGAGGAGTTTTGTGTCTTTAGATTGAAAGGGTCTTGCTAGGGAGTACCTTTGCAAGACAGGGTTTATGCAAGGGCATTTATTAGGAAATTAGGGAATGTTATGAGCCAGTTTTAACTGTGTATACTTTAAGTAGTTTGGAAATTCAAGCCAGTTTAGTTGTTTGAGGGCTAAACATGGGTGTGTTGAGGTGGGCATTTTAGCTGCAAATTTTACAGTTTTGTTATTGCATTGTTCTAACTTATGGATTGATGTAGTATTCATGCTAGTAAGGATGGGAGAGGCATAAAATACTCTTAAGAGGAGATAGGATGAAGCAGTGTTTTTTCAAGAGTGTGCTGCTGTGAGAAAGTTCAATGCTCTGTAAGCAAGCTAAGCTTTCTTGATTACATTTTGAATATATATGTTGAATTTTAGTGGATCATCTATGGTAACACCTAGAAGCTTTGTTTCAGAGACTCTGAATATGTTGTGTGGAGGCTATTGTGAAATTAAAGTTAATAAGTGTAGTGGATTTAAGGACAATGAGCATTAATTATGTTTTGGAAGGATTTAGGAGACGTTGGGACTTAGTAAGCCAGTTTTATATGGAGGTAAAAGATTTCTTGGTGGCAGTTTGAAGTGAAGTCATAGAGGAAGCAGAACAGATAACAAGATAGAATACTGACAAAGGGTGGGATGACATGAGGCAGAGAAAAGTTTGTTTATGAACTGTTTAAATAATAATGGCCCAAGAATGGATCCTTGAGAATGCCAGATGTTACTGGCATATAAGAGGAGAAGGCTGAGTTGCATTTAGGTACAGTTAGAGAAGTAGCTATTATATCAATGTAGTGCCAAATGGGAGAAACCTAGTTTGGAAAGAATGTGAAGTAATCTGAGGTGAGAGACACTGTCAGAGGCCTTGAGGAGATCTAAAAAAGATGGACAAGACTGGTTTACTATCATATTTGTGAACGTCATTTAGATGAACACAACGATTTCCGACAAATATTGTCAGAAATCAAAACATCGAGCAACCGAAATATCGACTTTGCTGAAGATGCTCACCTCTGCCCACAACTAACATTAACGTTTGCAGGGTGGCAAGCCACCCTGCACCCTCCATGTGGGGGGCTGCACCCCCCACACCCCCCTACCTATATATACAAACTCCGAGATCGCACTACAGTGAGGGTAAGGGTACATTTCCCGATCCCCACTGTAGTGTGATCTGCACTGCAATGTTGAAGCTGACAATAACGACTGTTCACTCATGTCAGCTTCAACATTGTGGTGATTGAACTCTCAGTTCGAGAAAATGATTTTCGCACATATTGAATCGTCTAAATGACAATTGAATATGTGATAGTAAACCGACAAGACTAGTATGTTATTATTTCTTTTTTAGATATAATGTAATAGGGAAGGATAATAAGGCAGTGGTTGTGCTGTGGCAAGGGCAAAAGCCATCCCGAGTAGGTGAGAGAATGTTGTTGTCTAGAATGAAGTGGAGGTCCTGGTTGCATATGCATCATTCTGGGGTTTTAGAAAGAGGTGGGAAGATAGTTATACAATGGAAATTAAACAATTATATGGAATTACCTCCTTTATGGCGTGGGAAGATATAAGATTGCATTCATAATGTGGAGACAGTGGATTCATTTATTGCAGGATTGATTAGTATAGCGATTGGATAAGATAGAGGTTTAGCAGTTAGTATAAGGAACTTGGTGAGAAGATTATCTGCTGCTATAGTGGTTGATTTAAGTTTATTGAGCAGTTTGAAAAATGTATATGGCACATGCAGGGTGTAGAGAGAAAGAAGGCTGTTGTAGTGAATTATATGGGAGGAATATGGAGGGCTGCAAAGATTTTTGTTGAGTTAGGGTTGTTACTGAATTTATACAATTTGAGTCGGAAAGGTATGCAAAAGGGTTAAGTTTTGTATTATCCTGGTTTCAGGAGGTTATTAATAGAGGACCAAATTACAAAGCTCCTTCTAAGACTGAAACATAGACTGTTTTTATGAGTATGCCACAGTTGCCATAACTTATCTCTTTTTTGCATCACTTTCTTTGTGCCTGATTTTAGCCAGGGTGCAGGATTGGATATGTTTTTTATTCTTCTAACTGGAGCAATATTTTTGAGAATGTTGAGGAAGATATAGTTAAAGGTATTTACTGTTTGGGCTAACTGAAGGTACATGATGGGTATCCAGTTACACTGATATAATGAGTTGATGAAAGAGTTGGGATCAAAGTTTGTTAGGTTTCTAACATAGGTAAATTTAATGGTTTTGGGATTGTAGGTTCAGTGGGGGATAATAAATGTTGGTTGATGGTTGCTTAATGTGTCTGTCAAGTTACCTGTTTGTGTTATGTCTGGATTATTAGATGATATCCAGGAAAGAGTGTTTTATTTATTTGCAGATTTATTAAATCGGATTGAAGTATTAACTAGATGTGTGAAATTATGCACATTGACATAGGAGAGGGTAGGTTGTGGGTGATATTCCAGTCATAGTTAAAGTTTCATACTATTATGTTTTCATGGATAACATTGAGTCTAATCCAGAATACAATGCCTTCTATCAAAGTGTGGATATTGTTGGTGGAAAATATGTAGTTTGATAAGACTAAAACAGAGTTAATCTGATTAAAATTCAATAGACTGATGAGGATTTCTGAATTTGAAAAAGTGTGCAGTTTATGGGGGTAGAAATTGATAGTTAGCTTTGTGGAGAGGTTTATAGCTACTTCCCCACCTTTTCAGATTATACAATTAGAGCATATAATGTTATAGCAAGGTAGAAGAAAAGTGCTGCTATTAGTATGAGGTTTAAATAAGGTTTCACTGATGGCAATTACATCAGGGTTGTATTTAACTATCTATGTATGGAATTCACCCATTTTGTTAGAGAAGTACAGATACTGAAATTAAAACAGTGTGGTTTTAGAGGGGTAAAAGGTTGCAGATGCATCTATGAATGCAGGTGGGGAAGTGGTTTGAAGTGAAAAGTTATCAGTGGGGATATCTACCGAAGTTTGAAGGGAATTTATTGAGGTCATAAAGGAGAAACATTTTAAAAATAATGAAATGGAGAGTTTTTGTGAGATATTTCATATTTCATATTGTTTTTGCTTGTTTATGTAGAAGGAATGTTTTTGGGGTCTTACACAGTGTCTACTGGGCACAGAAATAGAATGACTTTTTAGCTGAAATGTTTCTACAGAAAACAGTTTGAGGTAATATATGAGAAATGTAGAGTGTGTAAATATTTGTTTTGTGGGAGAACGGGTAGTGATTGAAGGGACTTATGATATGATGTTGTCCTAGATAAAGCTGATAATAGAAGATTGTGTTAGTAGTAGAATCCTTGTTGGTGGAATGTGCGATCAATGTGTAGCTATATGGATTGTGTCCCTTGTAGTTAGTGAAGATAATGCTGCTATGTCTTTAAAGGGTATTACTGGGGTTCGGAATTCTGGGTAGGGAGAAAGATAGTAAAAGGCTGAATGGGGGGCTGGTGTATTTGGGGTAGGAGTGGAGTAAAGTGACTAGAGAAACTGTCACTTTCCTCAGAGAAAGAGCAAGTCTCTTGTCTGTGAAGAGCTAATCAGTCAGATAAGCAGAGATTAAAACTAAGTGAGAAAGTGTGGCTGGTAGTCTTCTAAACAGCACATATGCAGTATTAAATGAGTGATGTTAAAAAAAGGTGGGCAACTGTATATTTACATACAGTGGATATAAAAAGTGTACACACCCCTGTTAAAATGCCAGGTTTTTTAATATAATGAAATGAGACCACAATAAATTATTTTAAAACTTTTCCTACCTTTAATGTGACCTATAACCTTTACAATTCAATTGAAAAACAAACAAATCTGTTAGCGGAAAAAAATATAAAAAATAAAACGCTTACAATAAGCTGGTTGCATAAGGGTGACACCCTTAAACTAATACTTTGCTGAAGCACCTTTTGATTTAATTATAGCATTCAGTCTTCTTGGGTACACACCTGCCATCAATTAAAGAGACTCTGATTAACCTCAAATAAAGTTCAGCTGTCCTAGTAGGATTTTCCTGACATTTATTCAGTTGCCTACTACAGCAAAAGCCATAGTTTGCAGAGAACTTACAAAGCATCAAAGGGATCTCATTGATGAAAGGTATCAGTCAGGAGAAGGGTACAAAAAAATGTCCACAGCATTGGATATACTATGGAACACAGTGAAGACAGTCATCAAAAAGTGGAGAAAATATGGGACAACAGTGACGTTGCAAAGAACTGGACATCCCTCCAAAACTGATGAAAAAACAAGATGAAAACTGGTCAGGGAGGCTGCCAAGAGACCTACAGCAACACTGAAGGAGCTGCAGGAATTTCTGGCAAGTACTGGTTGTGTACTACATGTGACAACAATCTCCCGTATGGGTTGCAAGACGGAAGCCTTTTTTTACACAGAAAAACATCCAGGCCTGGCTTAAATTTGCAAAATAATACATCAAGTCTCCCAAAAGCATGTGGGAAAATGTGTTTTGGTCTGATGAGACCAAGGTTGAACATTTTGGCCATAATTCCAAAAGGTACATTTGGCGCAAAAACAACACTTTGCATTACCAGAAGAACACCATCCCCACGGTGAAGCATGGTGGTGGCAGTATCATGCTTTGCGGTTGCTTTTCTTCAGCTGGAACTGGGGCTTTAGTCAAGGTGGAGGGAATTATGAATACTTCCAAATACCAGTCCCTTTTGGCCCAAAACCTTCAGGTGTCTGTCTGAAAGATGAAGATGAAGAGGAATTTCACCTTTCAACATGACAATGACCCCAAGCATACATCCAAATCAAGAAAAGAATGGCTTCACCAGAAGGAAATTTATTTTTTGAAATGGCCCAACCATAGCCCAGACCTAAATCTAATAGAAAATCTGTAGGATGACCTAAAGAGGTCTGTGCACAAGAGATGCCCTCATAATCTGATAGATTTGGAGCACTTTTGCAAGGAAGAGTGGGCAAACTTTGCCAAGTCAAGATGCGCCATGCTGATAGGCTCCTACCCAACAAGACTGAATGCTGCAATTAAATCAAAAGGTGCTTCAACAAAGTATTAGTTTATGGGTGTGCACACTTATGCAACCAGCTTATTGTATGTTTTTTTATTTTTTATATTTTTTCCCTAACTAAATTTGTTTTTCAATTGAATTGTACAGGTCACATTAAATGTGGGAAAAGTTTTGAAATGATTTATTGTGGTCTCATTTTTTATATCTCAAAAACCTGGCATTTTAACAGGGGTGTGTACACTTTTTATATCTACTGTAGCTGCTGAATTGTGGAAAACCTAAACAACAAGCAACATACCCTTTTTCTCATTCAAAGAAATGCTTACTACATATAGGTAGATTACAATGTGAGTAGTTAATCTTTAGTACCCTGATTCTGCACTGTTTCTATCCAAAAATCTTCCTGTGAAATTACACTTAGACACAACTTCATTTTTCATACTCAGTAAATGCTGAGCAGCAAGTGTTGGTGCACGTTTATTACTCATGAAACTCAGAATAAGAAATTAAAATTCCCCTCATCTGACAATGGTATAAAAGCTGCAATGCTTTCAGGGGTTTAATCCTGTCTAATTTATGCAATTCATCCTCTTGGATGCCCTCTGGGTCAAACCTGGCCAATTTGTACACACACTCACCAATTGCACATCCCAGATGGGAGACTTTCACCAGTTCGAAGAGTGTATGTTACCCCAAAAAATTGTAAATATGTGTAAAAAGTGGTACACATCATGCTCACATATGGAAATAGTGAGAACTGTTATATTGAGCAATTTTGTTTTTACATAAAGTAGAAATGTTTTTGTTTTCCTCTGTTATGGTGCAAGTTGCTTTAAGATAGCAGCCTTTTGTGTCAGGCACAATATTTTTACTGAATGAAGCAATTATGAATTGATAATTAAGGAGAATGAGGAAAGCTCATGCATAGAGTGCTTGCCTTTTGTGAAGGAAGCTCAGTGACCAGAACACTGGCTATAGGACAAGGCAGCATCCATAGTGAAAGAGGGGACTGGAAATTCTTCTAATAACTCTAAAACATATTTGCTCTCCAGGACTGTTCTCACCATTTTAAATTATGTTTAAGGTGCTGATGTGTTCTTGTTTGCTTGCATAAACCTGCATTTGAGTTTGATTGTTCACAATAAGCTATACTGTTTTTATAACACTGGTTTACCAATTTTGCTAGAATTTTACATTGGTGGAGAAAGTGGGGCATTTTCTGGCACTAGTTAATATTCCAAGTCCTAAGACCTATCCCTGCCAATGTGAGTGTATTTCCCCAAAAGACTGAGACAGTGTTGTGGTGTGCTATTGCAATTTGTCTAAGAGTCTTGTAGTGTGATGTTGGACATGTCCTAAAACACAGACAGATAATGGTAATCTGTTTATGTGGCATGTGCTGGAAGTTTCCTGTGCTTTTGTTGAGTGTACCTATGTGTTCCTGCTAATGGAAATTCAGAAAGCTAAAGTAATCAACTGAATTGTTTCCTGTCATTGCTCTATTTTGCTCTGGAAACCCAGAAAACCAAAATAATCATCTAAACAGTTATTGCAATTTGCTGTATGTGCTCTTAAGTTTTATTTTGTTCTGAGCTATTCCATTCTGTTGGCACTGTATGATCTGCTACATGACAGACTAGGAAAGGTTTTTTTTTCTGTCTTCCAGTGAAATGAACTAGAGTTCTGATTAAACTGATAAGCTATATAAATCTTACTATAAATAGTAATCAGAAAAACAGTGAAGCAATATCTGGCAATATGATTTGAAATTAATTACTTATGGTTTTGTGAGAGACAGAGGATGTTAGAATTTGTTCAACGCCATTTACTAAAATGGTATTCACTAAAAAGGACAATAAGGAAACCTGTAGTAAGACTGTATGCATGAAACAACATATGACAATTGAAACTGTGTGTGGTGTTAAGACTGCATATAGGTGAATCAACTGTATGGTGCATGAGAATGTAGTTAGGCAAGTACAGGATCCAGAAAGAGAATAAACTTTTGTTTATACAAAAAATATTAGTAATAGTGAAAAACATAAGAGGGATGTTAACAATGCAAACGTCTTGGGGTCATGCAAATTTAAAAAATGTTTCTGGGAATGTGTTAGCACCAGTCACTATGTCCCCTGATTTGGGATATGATAACAGGGTTAGAAAGAGGCTTTCCCATATTTAAGAAGTTAAGGCAAAAGCAACAATCAGAAAGAAGCAAATAGCCAAAGATTAAGTACATTGCTAAAGAAGAAGTTAATAAGGGAGAGCAGTTAGGAACGCCTGCTGCTAAGAATTATGTTCCACATTCTAAGAAGATGATTGTGCAAAGTATGATATGAAAATGCTAATCTTAATATAGAGGAGGAAGCAAGTTCTAAAGCAACAATGTTAGGGCCACTAAAACTGCTGTGGCATATATTTGCTGGCGCTAATAAGGAATAAGAAAAGCAACATAATGTACGCTTATGTTTGGGGATCATGCAGGTATATAAACTTGTTTTGAGAATGGAATATCATAGATATGCTATAATGATAGGAGAAGAATTCCTTCTACTTGAAAAGTTATGGGAAAAGCATGGTGACATGTAGATATTGCTTGTAACACTCCCAAGAGCATCAGTCATGGTTGAAAAGGGTGAGTTTGGCCAGCCTAACTGTGTGTTCAACAAGTTGCAAAAACAAGTTGCAAAATAAAAATAAAAGTAAATAAATAAATTATGATAATGGGGAAGAAGTCTAATGCATTGGTAGAAATGCCCACCCATTTAATTAAACGGAGCAGACTAGGGCAAGCAATCGTCTTACCTAGTGTCTGATGCACCTGCTGCAATAGAAATGGGAAGGAGGAATGCTGGTTGGAATTCTTAACAAAAACAGTTTGACTCCCCTAAGGAAATTAGAACTTTTGTTTGGATAGAATATTTGAAAGGTTGAGCACAAATATGTCAGTAAAAAAGTGCAAAAAGACAGAAACATATAGAAGGAAGCAAATACTTCTTTACATGGGCTATGTTATTGCTGTGCAGAAGGGAACAAGCAAATATGCAAGCCTGTTCTTATCATCCTGCCGAATAAGTAAGAATGGCCTTATCATCCTGCCGAATAAGTAAGCCTATCCTTATCATTCTGCCTAAAAAGTTAGCCTGCACTTATCATCCTGCCCAATAAGTAAGAATGGCCTTATCATCCTGCCCAATAAGTAAGCCTGTCTTTAAGGACATTCTGCCCAATAAGTATGTCCTTATCATTCTGCACGATAAGTAAGCCTGTCCTTATCATTCTGCCTAATAGGTAAGCCTGTTTTTAAGAACATTCTCCCCAATAAGTAAGCCTATCCTTATCATTTTGTCCAATAAGTAAGCCTGTCATCATTCTGCCAAATAAGTAAGCCTGTCTTATCATTCTGCCTAATAAGTAAGCCTGTTTTTAAGAACATTCTCCCCAATAAGTAAGCCTATCCTTATCATTTTGTCCAATAAGTAAGCCTGTCATCATTCTGCCAAATAAGTAAGCCTGTCTTATCATTCTGCCCAATAAGTAAGCCAGTCCTTATCATCCTGCCCTATAAGTAAGCCTGTCCTTGTCATTCTACCCAATAATCATGCCCAATACATAAGCCTATCCTTATCATTCTGCCCAATAAGTATGCCTATACTTATGTCTCTATTATCACCTGTGGCTAACAACCTTTAATATACAGAGACTTCATGAGAGTATCGGTAGCCTGACTCTTGTCTTGGGTAAAAATATTAAAAAAATAACTCTAATGTGTACATTGTAAATGGGAATAATCCTTGGTGTGGGACTTGTTTTTCCTGTCATTATTTTTGTTGCTGTCTGCATCACTTGCTGCAGCAGCAGAAGAATTACAACATTAGATTTTCATTGTGCTTTGAGCCATGCTATAGACCTTGAAAAAGCATCGGGGTTGAAGGTCATCTTCTTTATTGTGTTCAAGTTCTGATAACGTTGCTCCTAACCATGGATATCATATATTTATAGCAGAGCTTTTCACAGGTAGTTTCATAGGATATAACATTAATCTGGTTCTTAATTTCACTTGCTTGTGCATCACACATCTCTGCTATTTCTTCCACAACTGGCTTCACCTATGTAATTTGGTCAGTGCTAACATGTGAACATGACTGGTCACTTACTGCATTTGCTTCTACAAACATTAACAAGTTTGAGTTCTGACAAATCTTTCTAATGTCCTTACTTACATATCTCAGCAATCATATATAAAGCATTTTTCACAGACAGCGGGTGTGCAACTTCTAAAACACTTCTAATATCTTAACTAATTTTGTAGAATTTGCTGCAAGCAGAAACTTTTGATCTGTATAATAAGGGCCGAATAGGCCTCTAGGAGTCATGTATTGCTTGTTCTTATTTGCATTAATAATTCCAAAACCATGCTACATACAAGGTATCAGAAGATTCCATTTTAAAGCAAACATGATGCAAGCACAACTGCATTGATAATTGACCTCTACCTAATGCAGCTAAAGAGGTAGTACATATTATGTTTATTTGTATTGTAATACTTTTCATATTTCTCTAATACCTCAACATTCGATAACACAGACAGAACTGCATAGCTTCATATGAAAGCTCACAGCTGTATGAAGAAACACCTGCTAGCAGTATGTGCCTTGCTTGAATAGTACTGAGATATCATAAGCTGTTTATACAACATTACAAAATTAATATTCACTGCCTTTATTTTGGCTTTTAAACCCAAGTTTAAAGCATTAAACTAAATGAATGCCACCAATGTAAAGACCAATTTATCCTGAATGGTTTGCCATTTACAGTTTTCTAGTAACACTTACATTTCCAGAGATATGAATATTTGTTTGAACTGTAAGGTGATAACTTTATTTTTTTAAAGGCTTAAGCCACACCCACTAGGAGTAAAGAGCTGTAATGGAGGGAATGAGTTAACTGTTGCTAGAATTCCAGTTGTTGGTAGGAATTCATAAAGATATACACCTTCAGCAATACTTATGTTATCACCACTGAGGTGGGCTCCTATATTTTCTGTTAAAGGGATAGCTGTCAAAGATAGTGACACATTTTTCAAGTGCAGTTTCTCCTTTTGAACAAAGTTAGAGAAAATATTTTTTAAATATTACTTAATGCCCAAATATTTCTCTGGAAAGTCCAAGTCATTTGGGCATATTCCCATAGTTAAACCATATGGATGATTCACACTGCTGATACTTGAAAGGAATAATTTTTGTGCGGCAGATTCATTACAGGCTGAAGGAGCACTTTTTTTTTTACTTTATTATGTATTTGTTTGTTTTCTAACCAGGTATGATTTTCTTCTGACTGATGTCTGCATCCTTTCAGGCACTAACCTCAATACATATCAGTTTCACTTCCATTACTCTGGGTATTTAGAGAAAGTTGCTCACTGTTTCAGTCCGACTTAAAGGAGACAATAAGATAATTGGTGCGGTATATTAACTCAGCTTTCACACAAAGCTGTCTACTTTCCCTGACAATGTTGTCTATGATCTGGCAAATCCAAGATGTCTAATTTTGTTTTCAAAATGAGCACTGAATGCATGTATTATGTGACTGCAGACAAGGTTGTCAGACATGAATTAGTAGGAGAGATACTTACTGTAATGGGGAGTGATGATTGGTGGTACATGTTCCATAATATGCATGCATACATGGTCTTACAGTTACAGAAAAAGGAAGACAATGGGGAGCTACTGTTTACCTTATAGTGTGTGTGTGTGTGTGTGTGTGTGTGTGTGTGTGTGTGTGTGTGTGTGTGTGTGTGTGTGTGTGTGTGTGTGTTGGGGGGTTTATACAAATATTTCAGATTAAATATCTAAGATATATGTTTATTCAAAGGTATATATATCTATATCAGAACAAAGAAAAGCACACTAATAAACTAGTAACTGAAAATACAAAGGAAACTGGGAGTGAACTAAGTCAAACTCAAACTTATATTCATGAAATTAAGCACTTTCATCCTGGTACATGGACTTCATCAGAATAAATAAATTAGGTTTTTATTGCACAGCAAACACCTCCTATGTAGTCCCACGGAATCAGGTCAAAAATATCACATTCCAAAGAGCAAAACTTCAATCCAAAACATTTAAGCAAAAGGGTTTATTGGCAATTCCACTGATAGAATAAAGGATTGTTAAGTGCTTTCATCCTCAGCATAAGCAAGGGGACTTCTTCAGAACAGCCATTACAAACAAAAAAATTCCTTTTATACTAGATCAATTACCTAATTAATTAATTAAATTCAACATGTAAAGTGACAAAACATTTGTACCTAATTCTTCACACTAATTTACATAAAAAGTACCCAAAACATTGACTAAAAGAAAACAAAAAATGCATCAAAAATGTTATGTATTATTAAAATCAGTAATAAAATTTGTAGTGAAATTTGTGCTTATATAGTTTCATAGTTTCATAGTTTAGTACTAGGCTATCTGCCCTGGGTCATTTATAAGCCTAGCCATAGTGATGTGACTTTCGCCACCCCATGTAATGGTACAAAAGTGTACAGATTAGATTTAGAATACTGTGCCTCTGTCTAGTAGTGACACAGAGATGACCCCTGGGGTAAACCTATGATCTCCCATCCACTCGTCAAGATTTCTCTTGAAGAGAGTCAGTGAGGGGCTCTGCCTAACATGAACTGGGATTCTGTTCCAGGGTATGGGAAGCCTCTGAGTTATGAATCTGTCCCTCCAGCATGTCCTATTCATATTTGTGCTGAGGTTTAAATCTTTAGCTGTCGTGGTTCTGATGGATTTGGATTTTTTGAGGTGGAGCATGTCCATCAATTCCTGATTGGACATGGCCTTGTATGTCAGGCACAGATCACCTCTCTGTAGGCGGTATGCTACTGAATAGAGCTGGAGTTTCTTTAGTCTGGCAGCATATGACATATGTTGGAGACCCTTGATCCTCTTGGTGAGGTACTTTGGGGTCTCTCTAGCTGTTGCAAGTGCCGGGTGAGGTACATACCAAATGGGGCATTGGACTCAATCATGGGCCTGATAAGGGAGGAGTATAGGGGTACAATGACCTCCTTTGATCTGGATGTGAATCCCTTTATGATAAGGTGGGCAAGGTAGAAAGTCTTTCTAACCACTTTGGCAACATGGGTGTCAAATGAGAGGTCACTATCGACTTGGGTCCCCAGGTCTCTGATTACTTTTTCCGTACTCAGTGGGTTACTGTCTATGTGATAATTTGTGGGTACTTTGTTTTTCCCAAAGGGGATGACTATACATTTTTTGGCATTTAGTTTAAGGCCATGACTCCGGCACCAGTTGTCCGTTTCAGTGAGGCCTTTCTGTAGGATGTATGTGTCAGCTGGGTGTATCGACTATGGCGCCTAATTTGCAGTCATCTGCGAACTTTGTCAGCCACAACCCTCCCATGTTTGCTTTCACATTTGAGAAATAAATGCCGAATAAGAGGGGTCCCAGGACAGAGCCCTGTGGGACACCACTTGTGACTGGCTTTGAGTCTGACATGGCTCCAGCGATTTTGACTTTATGGGTTCTATCCTTTAGCCAGTTTGCAACCCATCTTGTGACATATGGATTTACATTTAAGCTGTTGAACTTGTCTATGATGCCAGAGTGGGGTATTGTGTCGAAAGCTTTAGCCAAGTCCAGGTAGGCTGTATGGACTGCTTTGCCCTCGTCAATGGCTCTAGTGACTGTTTCACATGAACACGTATAAAATGTGATTGTATAAAATGTTTATGCTTGGATAAAAAGTTTGTTCTTAAATACAAAAAAAGAACTTATTATTTTTATAATTTTATAATTTTAATGCCCTTTTTTTGAGTATTGGTAGTAGGGAAATGCTGTCATTAATACCAGGGGCATTAACTGCGTTCAACCTAATTTCCCATTGTAATTCAGTCAACTCTAAATTCAACTCCCACCATCCACCTCTAGTGTGTTTAGAGACTACCTCCAATATACCAAATTTAAATACAGAAAAATTTGGGCATTCAATACTGTGTCTAAATAGGTCATTACTAGTGTTCACTATCTGTATAGTGTACACGTGTTCATGTGTTATTTTTTTAAATTGTCTTTCTGTGTTACCAACATAGTAATGCCCACATCCTACACATATTCCAATATACACAACACCTCTTGTGTTACAATTTCCCTTTTGTAAACTTATTTCAAAAGGTATTCTTTCTACAACTAAAATAGTATCCTTTAATATATACTGACTTGGATTACAAACTTCACAACTAGTGGCCCCCTTGATAAGTACAATGTCTCTAATTATAGTTTGCTCAAACAATGATTTACAATTCCTACCTGTCTTGTATATAAAACTAGGCTCCCACCAACATATTTCATAATTTCTAAGTTCCCCTTGAAAATAGTCCATTTTTTTACCACTATTTCTTTGACTTCCTTACTAGTTGATGCATAAGGATTACTAACCCCATTTTTGTATACTGCCCTTCTTTATCAGCATTATTCTCCTTTCTTACTAACTCCCTACTACCTAAAAGTGGCTTAAATTTTGTTCCCCAACCACTTTTTAACTCTCTACTAATATCAGTTATTAATTTTCTAGGATATCCCCTTTCTGTGAACATTGAACTAATTTTAGTTATTTCTATTTCAAATAGTTCCAACTCGGAGCACATACATGCCACCCTGAATAATTGCCCCTTGTAGATATTTTGCTTTGTATATCCAGGGTGACAGCTCTGAAAATCTAAATAATTGATCGAAAAGGTCTCCTTTCATTATATTGTTGTAAATTTCTTCCTAACATTGTCCTTACTAAGGGTAATATCCAAATAGCTGATAGCCCCAACATTAAAGTTGCCTGTAAACTTAAGAAAGGATGGAATGCTGTTAATGTATTATTAAAAAGATTCATTATTCTGATCCTTGTTCCTCCAAATTATAAGAATGTCATCTAGGAAATGAAAATAACTTAGCCATTTGTTAGAAAAATTACTCTTAAATATACATCTGGCCTCCCGTACATATAAATCCAAGTTCACGAATATGTGTGCACAACTTGCACCCATAGCCACTCCCTTTAGCTGTTTTAAATAAACCCCTTCAAAGGTAAAGTAGTTGTTAGCCAAAATCACTTCCATAGCCAGAATAATAAATGTATTCAGAGTTTCATCTAACCTAGTAAGGCTCTGAATTGCTTCTTCGAACAAATGTAAACCTTTCTGATGGGGGATAGATGTAAATAAGTCAATAATGTCAATTTTCGCAAAACCCACTTGTTCACTGTACCACCCATGTTCTATTTAAGAAAATAGGTCCCAAGAATCCTTAAGCATATAATCAATCAGTGCTATGGCATTTTTAACTATCCTATCTATAAACACCCCCATTGAGTATGTGGGACCATTCTGTGCTGATATTATTACTCTAAAAGGAGGCTGCTCTATATTTTTGAGAACCTTAGGTATGCTAAAAGCCACCAGAATGAGTATATGTTCACTCTTTAAAAACTCAAATGCTTCTTCCAAAATAACTCCTTGGAATAAAAAATCCTCCAACAGTAATTGAATTTTTCTATGAGCTATGTATATTTCATTCTTGGAGACCTCATGATATAAATCAGTATCATAAAAAATCTCAAGTAGACAAATTGTATAGTCCATTTTATTAAATAATACTACACCCTCCCCATATCAGGCTTCATCACTCTTATTTCATCATTATTGTGAAACATTTTAATAAGCTCACTTTCATCTTTGGTAATATTATAATATTTCTTTAACTTCTTACTGTTTTTACCATACATTGAGGAATACAAATCTGCTGAATATGCCCCTTCAAAAGCCAATATTGTCAGGTGCATAGGGAGGGTGAAATAACATTTATTTTTAAGTTAATCCCTGAATTCATAATAATTTAATTATTTTGATCTTTAAAAAATACTCTCAAATTTAACCTCCTAGTGAGCAATTTTAATTCATTCATGACATCTACTAAACTAGTCATATAATAGGGTACAAATTTGAACCCTTAACTTAACAAAGTAAAAAAGTTCCTATCCACTTTTAAATCAGTATAGTTGAAGATCTTAAAGTTTCCATACCTCAACACCCTTCCCTCCTTAATAATATTCTCCTCATTTCCATTCATGGACCTCACTTCAGGGTTAAATTCATTATTTAATTCTCAAACCTTGATCGTCTCCCCCTTCCTCACCCACCCCCTCGGGGTCCAGGGTTGGTGAAAAAAAGTATTTTGCCGTTTTTTGTTTTCTAACCATTCTGACCTTCATAAAGGTGGATATCCCCTCTCATATTCATCTGCCTCCTCATCAGACCTAAAATTATTTCTCCCTTCATATTCCTGTTCTTGTTCAGAATACGACCTACTGTAATCATTCCCCATACTATTTTGCTCAAAATATGCATTTGGTAATGTATACGCTGTTTTTTTATTGTATTCACTTTCGTCCCTGGCCATTTTTTTCTTTTTCCTATCTACATAAACCTTTGCATAATTTTCAACTTTTTTTGACCACATTGTCATATTTGGCAACATTATGATCAAACATTAAATCACTCGTAATTTCCTCATTAAGCACATTTAACTCATCTAATAATATATTAATTTTCACATCATTGTTCCTTATAATAAAAGACATTAATTCATATCCAAATCTAACAAACGTTAATTAATTAATCTTTTTCCACACTTCCTGCCTTCAAACCATTTGGAAATTTATAAAGCCTCAATCCCCTAGGAACCTGTTTATTTTTGAGGCTTTCAGTTAAATACACATCACAACCCTTGCATTTTAAACAGTTTGCTCTCAAAATATTTTATTTTATTATCAAACATTTTAGGATGTTGCTTATTGATGTTCATTCTTTCATGGCTAGAAAAACAAATGTCTGTTTTAATCTACTGTTCAAAATTGAAACCATCTTTGTTACAATGACCCAATTCCACTTGGCATCTTCTGAAAGTGGTGTTCACCTTTGGCCTTCCCCTCCATTCAAATGATGACTCAGAGAAGCCTCCCTGATTAGTTAATACTTTCGACAATACGTTGGGCCATTTGTTTCCGAATTTTTCTTGCCTTATTGCCAGCAGTTGGATTTGTTATTCAGTTGTTACATTAGGCTGTTTACCAGCCCCACTGCCTCCTGGGTTTTGTAGTTTGTTTAATTGGGTCTGAATTTCACCAACTTGCTGCGTTAACACAGCCACTAGTTGTGCAAGATTGATAATCTCATTGTTCTGCGTATCAGAGTTTGGATCCTGCATTGTTAATGAAAATTACAGGATTTAGAATAACCAAATATGTAGTACTATAAAACCACCAATTCTTGATTTACTAATTGAAATGTAGGGAAGCCGTAAAGCTCACAGCTCAAGCTTACCCAAAAATGTAGTACTACAAAGTCAACAGTTTTTACCTTCATGATACTTTAGGCAAGCTTATAAAGTCAATCTCAAGCTTACTCAGAACACCATTTTTCTTTTACGAAAAGTGAATTTCTTTATTTAGTCACAAATACCCTTTTGATTTGGAACTATTTGAAATAGAAATAACTAAAATTAGTTCAATGTTCATAGAAAGGGGATATCGTAGAAAAGTAATAGCTGATATTAGTAGAGAGTTAAAAAGTGGTTGGGGAACAAAATTCAAGCCATTTTAGGTAGTAGGGAGTTAGTAAGAAAGGAGAATAATGCTGATAAACAAGGGTAGTATACAAAAATGGGGTTAGTAATCCCTTATGTGTCAAATAGTAAGAAAGTCAAAGAAATAGTGGTAAAAAATGGACTATTTTCAAGGGGAACTTAGAAATTATGAAATATGTTGGTGGGGAGCCTAGTTTTATATACAAGGCAGGTAGGAATTATACATCATTCTTTGAGCAAAATATAATTAGAGATTGTACCTATCAAGGGGACCACTAGTTGTGGAGCTTGTAATCAATGTCATTATATATTAAAAGATACTATTTTAGTTGTAGAAAGAATACCCTTTGAAATAAGGTTACAAAGGGCAATTGTAACATGAGAGGTGTTGTGTACATTGGAATATGTGTAGGCTATGAACATTATTATGTCAGTAAGACAGAAAGACAATTAAAAAAAAAGAATGTATGAACAATTGTACATTCTACAGAGAGTAAACACTAGTAATGCCCTATTTAGACACAGTATTGAATGCCCAAATTTTTCTAGATTTAAATTTGGTATATTGGAGGTAGTCCCTAAAAACCTTAGAGGTAGATGGTGGGAATTGAATTTATAGTTGACTGAATTACAATAGCAAATTAGGTTGAATGCAGTTAATGCCTCCAGTATTAATGACAACATTTCCCTACTACCAATACTCAAAAAGAGGTCATTAAAATTATAAAAATACTAAGTTCTTCCTGTTGGATTTTGTGTTTAAGCACAAACGTTTTATTCATGCATAAACATTTTATAGAAGCACATTTTATATAAGCAAAAATTTTACTACAAATTTTATTACTGATTTTAATAATACATACTTTTCTGTGCATTTTCTTGTTGTTTTTAGTCAAAGTTTGGGGTAGTCTTTTATGTAAATTATTGCAAAAAATTAGGAACAAATGTATTGCTACTTCAAATGTTGAATTGGATGAATTAATTAGGTAATTGATCTAGTATAAAAGAAAGATTTTTGCTTGTAATGGCTGTTCTGAAGAAGTCCCCTTGCTTATGCTGAGGGACGAAAGTACTTAACAATGGAATTGCCAATAAACCCTTTTGCTTAAAAGTTTTGGATTGAAGTTCTGCTCTTTGGAATGTGATGTTTTTGACCTGATTCTGTGGGATTACATAGGAGGTGTTTGCTGTTCAATGTGTTTTTGTTGCCCCCTTTTTGCTGGATATAGTAGGATTTTATTGCAAAATGACTCCCTTTCTTTTCCATCTCATCTATTGTGATTGCTTAAAAGCATAGTCATAGTGATCTAGAGCATTAATTAATCAATTAAGTTAAAATATCATTGAAAATACAATGTAGCCAATAACTCATGTAACAAACTTTTCCAGCATATGTAATAAAAAGTTAAAAAAAATCATAACAATTAAACACTGAGTTCTTAAATTAAATTATATCCTTATGATATGATAAATAATTAAAACCCACATTTGGTACACAGCTGATAATTACAAAAAAAAAAAGATGATTACAAACTAAAAATACTACTAATAGACACCATGTTATTCAAGCCGCTGCCATTGGTAGAATGCATCCTATATTGCCACCTAAGCTCCTTTTGTTCTAATAAGTCACCAAAAGGACTACCCTCACATCTAGTGATACAGTATCTATAGCATAACATTTAAAACTATGTGAATTCATGCTTTTAATTGTGTTCATATAAAGTGTTATGCTCGTCCTTTCTTGTGATGTCATACAAAAAAATATCAATATTAAAAAAATCATATCAATTAAACACTGAGTTCTTAAATTAAATTATATCCTTATGATATGATAAATAACTAAAACACACATTTGGTACACAGCTGATAATTAAAAAAGTAAAGATGATTACAAACTAAGAATACTACTAATAGACACCATGTTATTCAAGCCGCTGTCATTGGTAGAATTGGTCCTATATTGCCACCTAAGCTCCTTTTGTTCTAATAAGTCACCAAAAGGACTACCTTCACATCTAGTGATACAGTATCCATAGCATAACATTTAAAACTATGTAGATTAATGCATTTAATTGTGTTTATATAAAGTACCAAAAACTGTTCCCAGAACAAACCACGATCCACGAATATGTCACAAAGAACTTCTTTTATTGAAATACAAAACGAAGGTTGAGCGCTTTCATCTATCCAATGTAAATTTCATCAGAACACTGAATATATCAAACCTTGTCTCTTAAATGCTTTAAAATTCCCGCCTAAAACACCACCTAACCAATTAAACTACCATTAAGTTTTAAAGACATAAGAACATAGATTTGGTAAAACCCATATATACAGCCTTCTAAATATTATCAGTATTAATAATGGTTAAAAAATGCCTAAAACAGCATCAAAATTCAATCATATAATAAAAATTCTCTATCGGTGGAATATGAACCATACCCCAACTTTAATAATACATACTAGATGAATATTTCATATAAAATATGACAAATGCATGGAGTGCATAAAGGGAACAATATCAAATGTAAGAAAAATCCTACAGTAAATACTAATTACATAACAAATACAATATATAGTTATGACCTGCCTAAATATATTGTGCATTACCAAAGTATATAAATGCCTATATTTAACAATGAAAAATTATTTTATATACATATTTGATTGAGTGTATATGTATATATGTCTATATGTCTCTCTCTGACAAAACTACAACATTGTTAATTTCTTATAAGGGGCTTAGTATGAATATTTTCATTGATACCTGGTGGAATTGCCACATTTAGCTTTAACTGCTATTTGATCTCTTTTTCCCCCAAAATTGCCTTGATGTTACCCCCCCCCCCCGGGGTTGTTCCTAACTACTTCAAGAATGGCAAATTTGAAGGTGTTACAACCAGCACTACCAGCTAAATGTCTGTATAGTGCATTATTCATATCCTTCTTTTTTATACAATACAAATGATCGTAAATTCTATTACGTAATTTCTTGTCCGTTTTTCCAACATAGAAACTTGGACAGGACATGCACTTTCCTATATAGACAACATGTTGGGTCTGGCAATTTCCCTTACAAAGATAAATCCTACTTCTAATAATATTCTCTAAACTAATACACTCCACTTGTAAAATGGAAGGGCACTGGTTGCAATGTCCACATTGCTTAGTCCCTGTCCTATGGGTGTTCCCGGAATTATCTCTGTGATTAGACCTAATGTCAATCATTTTTTTGAAATTCATCCCTGTTTTATATACATATGTTGGTTTCTCACCCACTCTATCACAAATTCCTTCATCACTAGTAAGAATATTCCAATTACTATCTACACAAATTGTGTTATGTATGACCTGTGATATCCTGATCAGTGTTCTGATGAAATCTACATTGGGTAGATGAAAGCGCTCAACCTTCGTTTTGTATTTCAATAAAAGAAGTTCTTTGTGACATATTCGTGGATCGTGGTTTGTTCTGGGAACAGTTTTTGGAGCTGTCTTTCTTCTATTGTTGAGTTCCTTGAACCTTCGTTGTTGGTATTTGTCGTCAGCCATGGATTCCATTGGGGATATATCCTGCAATTTCTCTCCTGTCAGGAGAGATGAAGTGGACAAAATACACTCAGAACTGGTGATTCTAAAGGGTATAATCACCCAGTTGTTGGAAATGATGACACCGCCTATCACTTCACGTAACACAGCTTCGGAGAAAATTGAAATGGAGGGGATGACATCACCACGTTCCGGCATAGGAAGTGGTAGTTCCGAGGAGATTCCAAATGGTCAAGAAGCCCTGAAAAGGAACAATTCACAGTCCAACGGCACTTTCTATGGTAACGGAACCGTTGGCAATCACATGCATCAGTTTAATCTTTCTACTGCATCTGGTGAGGTTTCGGAGGATGTGTATGTTTTGTCAGGAGCTAAACCTAAATGTATGCAACCCACATGCACCTATTCTTCCCAAGTGGGTTCAGACTTGGTAAATATGAAAGAAACTGCCACATCCAACAGGCCAAAGACGTTAGAACCTATGGATGGTATGAATAACAAATTTACTTTCAATTTAGATAATTTTTTAAAACTGCCTTATGATTTCCGGTCCGTGGATAATCATAAGAAACATAGTACTGTACAAGAACAAGACATTACTTTAAAGGACATGATTTTTAGCTTCGGAAAGAAGCTTAACCGGATAAAAGCCTTGCAGATGGATAATTTATATTTACGCAAATGTGTGGACTGTGGCATTGTCCCTATGGGTCTACGTTTTTTTAAACAGCCCATTGGGGTAGAACTAAATGAGACCAATATATTGACTTGTAATAAAATGTTTGACGGTTTTGGTAGGCAATTTATGGAGTTCATAATATCCTGCAATGACAACAAGTTGAGTACATTATTAAAAGATGTAGAAGAACTCAATGTTGCTATAACCAATGATTTATTGTACCCACAGTGGGTGAAATTGCATGCTAAGCAATTTCACTATGTAGAAAGTAGTAGTAAAAAAATGTTTGATAGAAAATGCAAAAAATTTCTAAGGGATACAAGACAATATGAAAATGAAACTGCCTACAATTGGAACAAAGAATTAATGTTAACCCTGATAGACGTGATAGGGGCAATGATGTGGACTACATGTCCAATGATCTTGCTAGAGAGGAATGCCATGGGGAAGATTTTTTAGAGCAAGAAAAAAAGTGGAAGGGCAACTACAAATGGCAAGAAAACAGATGGAGACAAGGGGATCGAAGAACAAGGAATCCTCACAGGGGTTACTAGTACAGGAAGGTGAACCTACTGGCATTAGGGTCACTGATGGGGTGGTATATAGTGTAGGAGACTTCAAAATATATAATTACACACAATACCCTATAAACATTGAACACTTTGATACATTTTTGAAAGGTATGAAATATATTCCTAGAAGGAAGTTTGATCTGGTTGATACTTTAGTCGAGTTCAAGTTATTCTTGAGAAAGATAAATTTGGGTATATTTTTTCAAAATTCATTTGATAAGCATTTAAAAATGGACTGCTTAAAGAAGAAAAGTAATTTCACTCCACCCATGCACAATACCCTATCAACCTTTGAAAAGGTGGTCAGTAAGAAAATATATGAACTATATGGTAATTTACAAAAATTAGGTGATTCTTCCCGGTGGAATGTAGCAGTCAAAAAGCTATTAGATTCTATATATTCTCAAAATATTAGGATTATAACTGCAGACAAGGGGGGTGGAGTGGTATTGTATGATATGGATAATTATATTGCCAAAATATTTGACATTCTGAATAATTCCGAACAATATGAAGTAACTTCTATCAATCAGATAAATATTGCCCATAGAAGAATTGACCTGTATCTAGAAGAATTTCTATTGGATGATCGAATCACGTTTGAACTGTACAATTTTCTAAAAGTAGAGTACCCCATAATGGCAACTATAGTAGGAATTCCCAAAATACACAAAAACATCAGGGATCCTCCTTTTAGACCCATTATCTCAGGAAGTCGTAGAAGGCCTTTCCATTTGGTAAGGTCATTGATCAATGGTTAAAGCATATCTACAAGTTGATACCACACATTATTAAGGACGCCTGGGAACTTTTAGGAAAGTTCAAACAAGATATATGGGACCCCAATTTATTATTTGTCACCATAGATGTAAAGGATTTGTTTTCGTGAATACCTAAAGCGGATGGGGTGACTCGATTTATTAACAGTCTGAATAAATACAGTCAATTACAGTGGGACAAGATCGATATACTAACAGAATTCATCAATATTGTGTTAGATAATAACTTCATATTCTTTGAAGGGGAGTATTGCAAACAAATAGCGGGTGTAGCTATGGGGGCTGCTTGTGCCCCCATATATGCCAATCTCGTCCTATTGGATTGGGAGGAGGAATTTGTATTGGAATCACCCTGGAAGGAGTACATATGTTGTTATGTCAGGTACCTGGATGACTTATTCATCCTTTGGAAGGGGGATGAGGAGAAATTGATGAATTTCATTGATTACATCAATGGTAGTACTTCCTACTTGCAATTTACTTATAACATCAGTAAGACAGGAATAAATTATCTTGACACTTACATATTCAGCGATGGACACACTTTTCAGTCTAAGATCTATAGGAAAGACACTTTTTGCAATGCCTATTTAGAGTTTTCCAGTAATCATCCCTATACGCAGAAAAGAAGTATTTTAAAGGGGCAATGCATAAGGGCTGCTAGGATGACCTCCAGAAAGGAAGATATGATTCTTGTGATGGCCTTTATCTGCAAACTATTTAGACAGAGAGGTTATCCTGAGGCCATGATCAAGGACATCACCGAATATGTTATACGAGAATGGGGTAATAAATATATACCCATCTTGGGCAAGAGTTTATTGTCAACCAGCGCAAATGAATGTAGTACATCAGGATATCACAGGTCATACATAATACAATTTGGACATCACGTAGGGGAAGTGAGAAAGATTGTAGATAGTAATTGGAATATTCTTACTAGTGATGAAGGAATTTGTGATAGAGTGGGTGAGAAACCAACATATGTATATAAAACAGGGATGAATTTCAAAAAAATGATTGGCATTAGGTCTAATCACAGAGATAATTCCGGGAACACCCATAGGACAGGGACTAAGCAATGTGGACATTGCAACCAGTGCCCTTCCATTTTACAAGTGGAGTGTATTAGTTTAGAGAATATTATTAGAAGTAGGATTTATCTTTGTAAGGGAAATTGCCAGACCCAACATGTTGTCTATATAGGAAAGTGCATGTCCTGTCCAAGTTTTTAAGTTGGAAAAACGGACAGGAAATTACGTAATAGAATTTACGATCATTTGTATTGTATAAAAAAGAAGGATATGAATAATGCACTATACAGACATTTAGCTGGTAGTGCTGGTTGTAACACCTTCAAATTTGCCATTCTTGAATTAGTTAGGAACAACCCCAGGGGGGGGTAACATCAAGGCAATTTTGGGGGAAAAAGAGATCAAATAGCAGTTAAAGCTAAATGTGGCAATTCCACCAGGTATCAATGAAAATATTCATACTAAGCCCCTTATAAGAAATTAACAATGTTGTAGTTTTGTCAGAGAGAGACATATAGACATATATACATATACACTCAATCAAATATGTATATAAAATAATTTTTCATTGTTAAATATAGGCATTTATATACTTTGGTAATGCACAATATATTTAGGCAGGTCATAACTATATATTGTATTTGTTATGTAATTAGTATTTACTGTAGGATTTTTCTTACATTTGATATTGTTCCCTTTATGCACTCCATGCATTTGTCATATTTTATATGAAATATTCATCTAGTATGTATTATTAAAGTTGGAGTATGGTTCATATTCCACCAACAGAGAATTTTTATTATATGATTGAATTTTGATGCTGTTTTAGGCATTTTTTAACCATTATTAATACTGATAATATTTAGAAGGCTGTATATATGGGTTTTACCAAATCTATGTTCTTATGTCTTTAAAACTTAATGGTAGTTTAATTGGTTAGGTGGTGTTTTAGGCGGGAATTTTAAAGTATTTAAGAGACAAGGTTTGATATATTCAGTGTTCTGATGAAATCTATATTGGGTAGATGAAAGCGCTCAACCTTCGTTTTGTATTTCAATAAAAGAAGTTCTTTGTGACATATTCGTGGATCGTGGTTTGTTCTGGGAACAGTTTTTGGTGCTGTCTTTCTTCTAGTGTTGAGTTCCTTGAACCTTCGTTGTTGGTGTTTATATAAAGTGTTATGCTTGTCCTTTCTTTTGATGTCATAAGTATGTTGGTAAATTCTCTCCCTTAAAGGTTTTTACATCTTATCAATATAAAAATGAGGGCAGTCCTGACAATGCACTAATTTTACATTTTTTGGCATTCAGATACTCATATGACATCAATCTTACATCTTCTTCTTTCGGCTTTTCCCGGTTAGGAGTTGCCACAGCGGAACTCCGGTCCGCTAATGAGTGGCAGTAGATTTTTATGGTGCCGAGGTGCCAGCTCGATGCCCAACCTTCAACGAAGGCACGCCCATTCACACATGTCTTTCGAATGCCACTCGACCACAGGGAGGATATGGAGACTCCACACAGAAGGTGCTCCAGCCGAGAATCGAATGGGAGAACCTCTTGCTGTGAGGCAACAACGCTACGGCTGCACCACCGCGGCTGGAAGTGAATATTTATTTATTTATTTATTGAATTTTTAATCAGGTAGAACATTGATCCCAAAGAACCAATTTCAGATTTGTCTGGGTACTAATTATATTCAATACAATTTTTAACACCTTTATTGAATTATCAGGTCTATATTAGAACATCGAAAGTTTAATAGTTCGAATCACTAAAGGTCGACCTTTAATGATTGAACTATTAAAATTTCAAATGATCACAAAAATAACCTTAACGATTGGATAGGAGAAAGGAAATTCACCCCAGGGATCATGTCAGTCGCCCTGCTAGACAGGGGTCCAGGGAAGTAAATAGTGTGGGAAGAAATAGCCAGGGAATTGTTATGGCTAGGCTTGTATAGGCCCTAGGGCTGATAGCCTAGTACCAACCTATGAACGTATGAACCTATGAACCTATAAATTAAAAAAAAAAGAAAATCTAAAGGGCAAGCCCTCCTGCACCCCCCACACCCCCCGCTACTTAAATATACCAACTCCGGGACCGCACTACATTGAAGTAAATGGAAATCTCCCCTTACGGAGATTTCCGTTTACCCATTCGATGTTCTGCACTTTCGCTATTCTTGTGTCGACAATGTCGGATTCAACATTGTCAGCTTTTGAGAATATAATATAGACCCAAATTATCCCTTAAGACATAGGCAAACATACATTTATGTAAAAAAAACATATTAACATATTCCCCTTTGCAACCATTATACATCACATATATTATTTTGTATAATTATCATCAATTCAACATTACATTGCTCAATTCCTGCCTTCCCTTAAATCTCACTTCTTCAGAAGCATTATTCTGCATGCATTGTTCCCCCAATTTTCATTTTTTTTCTATTTAATTTGCTCCTACCCTTTTCTAAAGATCCCAGTTTCAGTTCTTTTGTCTCTGTTAAAATATTTAATACTTCAAATACAGCTGGTTTGGACTTTGATTTCCATTTTCTAGTAATTGCTTTGTTGGTAGCCAACAGAATTAAACTTTAAAAGGCAGCACTATGTCTAGGTAATTCAGATCTTGTATTCCAGCTCAAAAAAATAATTTCCATAGTTACACCCATTTGCTCACTGAATATTTCTGACAGATTACATTGTAGAGATTTTTTTAAAGTTGGCTAACTCATTACATTCACAAAACATATGTCCCCAGTTACCTCTTTCTTCCCTATCGGCCTTCCAATATTTGCCATCTACCTGAGAAAAAATTCTTTGGAGTCTGCTTGGAGTATAAAAGTACCTATGTAAATACTTCCAAGCAAAAATTCCAAAACTTCTAAACGTTGTTGCATATTTAAAAGCCTTACATATGTTCTCCTATTGTTTCCCATTGTTTCCTTGTGAATTAGTTATTCAGTCTCTTCCCAATCTTTTTAACCTCCTCAGATTGATTCATATAGTTATTCTGCAATACTTTATATGCCCTACTAATTACCCATTTCTAATGATAACTTCTTTTCTAGATTCAACTAAAACTCTACCAGACCAGGTTTTTCACTAAGGATTCCCTAATCCCTTTTTTCTTTGCCGATACTCTGATATTAATCCCTGATAGGGAAAGGCAGTCTTTTGCCTGCAGTTCAAATGTCTTCTTGGTCTCTTCCCATTCTATTTCATTTCCCTCACTATTTACTCCCAATACCTTGTTTCCTTTTGTCAATTTTCTCCAGTAAATTCCAGCCTGTTCTTGCCTAGCCTGTGTATCCCTATTTGCACCCATCCCTGTCAAAAAATCTCCTTTGTCCTTTCTCATGTTGGCTTAGTTCTTAGAATACTTTCTACTATTTTATAAATATAATATTCTGTATAGCAGTTGTTATCTTTCTTAAGAATCTACATCCAAAATCCCAATCTCTGCCTATTTCTCCCTCCTTCATCATCATCCCTATCCATTTTGAATTACAACTTTCTACTTGTGTTATGTATATGAGCCTTAACTGTGTAACTATAAAATATCCATTCAAATCAGCTAGTCTTCAACCATCTTGCTCCATTGGAAGCATCATCTTATCCCACTTGATAAAATCCTTCAACTCTTTATTAATTATTGTCCACAGCTTCTTCTCTGATTAACAGAAATATGCCTGACCTGTGTATAAAATTAAAGGGACTAAAATATTTTTACTTGTATCTTGCTATCCATATCCATAAACAAGAGCTTCTAGTTTCTCAGTTTTTGTATTATCTTTTGTTTAGTCTCTTCCCACATATTATTAGCTGACATAACAGAATCCTTTTCAATCCTTATTCCTAAATATTTCATTTTATTGTGCTCACATAAATATGGGTATTGATGAACCAGTTCATGTGAGGATACATAGTTTACAGCTATAGCCTTTGTTTTCACTTCATTAATTATATATCCAAAAAGACTCAAAACTTTCTCAACATGTTCCATGACACTGGTTTGTCCTTTTCTGTTTTTTTCAAGTACAAAAGAATATTGTCTGCAAATAAAGCCACCTTTTCTTGATTATCCTTGAATTTCTGACTCATTTATTTTCTTTTTCAATGGCTCTAAATGTAACACAAATAACAAAAAGGAAACAGGATACCCCTGCAAGGTTCCTCTGTTCAGACAGGACTTATCAGAGAGGAACTCTCCTACATTAATTTTTGTCTCTGATCTCTCCTGTATCCTCCTAATTAACCTTATTATTGCATCAGGAAGTGCAAATGCTTCCATTGCCCTACAATTATATTCAATAAAATTGAAAAGAAAATCAGAGAAACAATAATATACACAAAAGATATGTATATTTGCAGTTTTAATAAATTATCTGCATTCACAGTGAATTGAAAAGGAGAGCTAATTGCTGAGTGCTGTATTTTGAAGTTTTTTAATTGTTCGAGGTTGTTTATTTTGTGCAGTTAATGTATTTTTAATTTCTGTACTTATTGCATGATGTACTACTTTGAGTTTTTGCCTTATTGTTTTTATGGGATATTTTCCCTTAAATTTGGGAGGGGTATATATAGGCAGCTTTTTTTAACTATATATTGAGTAAAGTATTGCTGTTCTGGGTTCTGATAATGTCATTTTGTGACAAAAGCACTTAACCTGTCATCATTTGTGTGCAGCTAAAAATGAACTCTATTCATGAGTGATTTCAAACACCTGTGCATGTTTTTTTCTTTTTCTTTTATTGTGTATACATGTGTTCTTCTAAGTGTGCAATTTTTTCATCTATTAATTGTTATTGTACACACACACACACATATATATATATATATACATATATATATATATATATATATATATACATATATATATATATATATATATATATATATATATATATATATATATATATATACAGGTTTACTTCTACATTTTGAAGTGTCAGAACCTCGAATTTCTTATGCTCTAAACCATAAGACTGAAGTTTTGAAACTTTGAAATTTAAATATAAAAAATATATAAAAACAAAAAAAACTTTTTTTTATGTTTTTGCAGGGGGGCAAGCCCTCCTGCACCCCCCCTACAATCCCTGCTAACTGATTATACCAACTCTGAGATTGTACTAAAGCAAGGAAAATGGTAGATATACCATCCGTGCTCTATGGCATTTTATCAGTCTCTTGTTAGAAATGGTGTTAGAGCATAATGTGTTTCTTTTTCAAGATCGTTATTTTAGACAATGGAAAGGCGTAGCTATGGGTACGAGCTGCGTGAATATGTATGCCAACTTAGCTATGGTGGCATGGGAAAGAACGATTATGTTAGAAGAGTCCCAAGCTATTTTTTATAGGCGTTTCGTAGACAACCTTTTTTTCCTGTGGAAAGGCACTGTAGATACACTTACATCCTTTTTTACACAAGCCAACACTAGTAGCCCCTTTCTAAAGTTTACTATAGTATATTTTATGACTAGCATTAATTATTTAGATGCTACTGTATACAGAGACAGGCATATTTTTAAAACTACAGTTTACAGAAAATCCTGTTACGGACCAGCTTTCTTACACAGGGATAGCATGCATAATCCAGCAATTTTTAGTAATATAATAAAAGGAAAGGCCATGAGAACATCTAGACTATGCTGTGAGGATGCCCTATTACAAGGTGAACTTAATAAATTAAAGCAAGGTCTTGTGGTTAGGGGCTATGAAGAAGGTGAAATTGATGCTAAATATGTAGAAGTAAATAAGTTGAGAAAACTAGGGCTAAGCCATACTATTCCCTCAGGGAATCAGACTCATTTAAGCAGGTAGACTTAAAGAGGGTAGAATCAATAATTCTTCCATATTGTAGTAATGTTGATAAAGTTAAGGAAGCAATAGCTGTGAACTGGAATATTCTTCTAGTTGATGAAAGTACTAAAGGACTTTTGGGTAGTACACCTACCTTTACTTATAGGAACATGAAGTGTCTGAAACAACATCTATGTTATAGAGTGATGGACACACATAATATCTCCAAAGATACATAAGTCTTTTTAGGAACAAAAAAATGTGGCAAATGTGTACAATGTAGCTTTATAGATGAGTCTCGTTTCTTCAAAAACCCTGATGCAGGATATTTATGGGAACTTAGGAATAATAGTTCATGCAATACTAGGAATGTTGTTTATGTTGCACATTGTAAAGTATGTTTCAGTTACTATGTTGGAAAAACGAATAGATCACTTAGGGAAAGAATTAGGGATCATATTTATTGCCTAGAGAGGTGTCAGGATTACAGTGCTGTGGCGAAGCATACGCTACAGATGGGTAATGATCATACTTTTCTTTTTCAAGTGTTACATGTTCAACCAGTAAATGCTAGGTTAGGAGATATCAACAATGAAACTGAACAGGCAGAGGTTAGATGGATCCTAAGGCTGGCTGTGCATAGAGGTAGGGGGCTAAATGATAGTGCATCCATTAAGCCACTACTTAAAGCCAGGGCACTTAGATAAAATGTTATGATGTTTTATTTACATATTCATATATTTAGTATATTATTTTATTTTTATGCAATGTGATTTCTGATTTTTGTATTACTATTTAGTAATGGTTTTTATTAATATATTTAGATATGTATATCCGAATTTATTATTTATTATTTTTATATGATAAATAGATTTTCATTACATTGGATATATATTTCATGATTATATTTAATAATTTGCATATTTATGTGTTATAGTTTTGTTAGTGCTTTGGTAGAGGAAGATCTTCATAGTATGTATGGGCTTTGGCACCTTAATTGTTAATTAATGCTCCCGGAGCAATTGATTCATATTGAATTGCTAATTGATTTAGCTATATAATAGGAGCATTTGTTAACTTTTTAATACGTCTGATGAAGCGGAGTTGTATCCGCGAAAGCGCTTCGTTTTTGCTCTGTTCTTGTACAATAAAAGGATTTGAAACTTTACTTTACTGCCTTGGACTAATTATCATCCAGTGAGGAGGTTTGAAAGTATTTATTATTATTTGCTCCTTCCTTGCGATTTTTTGTGTATATCTTATTGGGATTCACTGGAAACGGGAACTTTTTTGCAATATATATATATATATATATATATATATATATATATATATATATATATATATATATATATATGGGTCCACTTTCTAATTTAGAAATACTGAAATCTTGAATTTCAGTATTTTGAAATTATAAAGCCAAAAACCCAACCCCAACTCACAAACTCGAAAACAGACAACCGCGAAATTCAAAATCCCGTACCCACACTACACATACAGAACACACATAAACATACACAAAACTCCCCCCCACAATCAAACAAACTAATCTAAACTACATATAAGTAGGGGGGCTGCTCCCCCACACCCTCCTACTTATATATTCTAACTCCGAGATCGCACAAACAGTAACACAAACATAACTCACACACGCACATCTTAAGTCCCTCAAACACACACATAGCAGTCACACTTACAGACACTAAACCCCTAACCAACATACTTACACACATATACTTACCAAAATTAAGCCCAAACATCCACATTCCATACCACCGGAAGCAGAAATTCAAAATATCTGTGATTCAGTATTTTGAATTTCGCGCTTCTGCCAGTTTCAGAAATGTGAGTATTCGGCTTTGTGATTTCGGAATTCTGAAATTCAAGATTTCAGTATTTCAAAATTACAAAGTGGACCCATATATATATATATATATATATATATATATATATATATATATATATATATATATATATATATATATATTTCTAAGTTTCGCTAACTGCATCTCCATCTCTTATTTTTATCTCTTCTTTGTGAATTATTTCACCTGGACAGTACCTGCAAATGGTCAGTTGTGTTCAGTGTACCACCCTGGTAGTCAAATGTAAAATAAAATAAAAAAAAACAACTTTTTTAGCTTTCTGGCTTAGAAATAGTCATAAATCTTGTAATCACAAGTTAGAACCACTATAGTTTATTTCTCATATGTCTGCTGTAAATTTCGCATATCATGTATAATTGCAGACAGTTGCAACTTTAATATATTTTTTTTATGCATTGCAAAGAGAAAAGTCACAACTTCTCACATCTTTTCATGCTACTAAAAATACACATTGTAGATTCAATCACATATTTTAGTTTACTTGCAGCAGGTCTTACTAAGCTTAAGCACATTTCACAGATCTGTTACTGTCTGGCTCATGCAATAGTGGCAGGTTTTTTCTCAGACATGACAAGAAGTTTCAGCTAATAAGATTTATTTGATGTACTTGACCATGTTATAATATTGTTATGCATACATTAAGGAAGATAGATGATTAACTGCTGCATGTGTCATGTCTAATCTGCCACCCAGGATCTGAGCAACAGTATATTTTAATCTTGCAAGTTATCAATTGCTTCATCTTTCTGAAAAAAAAGTGAATGCAAGGCAAGATACTAAAAATATTATCCACAACAGTCATGCAAACAAGTGTAACTAATGCACTGCAGGACAAATATCTCTTCTCTTAAGATGTTGCATGATATTGTCAGCATGGTATTAGAATTAGTGACAAGGAATTCCATAATACACCTTCCACACATATACTATGTCAGAGGTATAAGGATAAGCACAGCTGCAACATGTTAAGATACCAGTCTTAAAAATAACATACATATAAAAACATTGTATCACAAGAGATAGTCAAGAATACAAATTACATTGACATGAGGCAAATATTATTTGTGGGATCTGGAAGAAGAATGTGCGTTTTGGAAAGGCTTGAATGTTTGAAATGTAATTATTTTTCTGAACAACAAATATTTAGAAATGGATATCTCATAACCAATACAGAATGAGATCCAGAGGGGCAGTAGCATTTCACTTACATCAACGGACAGTGGACAGCACTAACAGTAAAGAAATTCAGTCATTTCTTTTGGGGAACTGTTTCAGATTTTAAACAGTTTTACCAAAAGGTTAGATGGTATGGCATATGCAAATACATTCTTGGATGGACATGATGAAGCTCACATTAATTTCCATTATCCTTTTTTTGAGTGCAATCTTGTTATTGGGTAAGACTTAAGAGGCAAACAAGCCACGTTTCAGGTGTGACTCAAGGATATTACACTGGTTAAGAGACTTTGTCCAGTAGCACTTCATGTAAATCAAAAATGAGACAATTAATCCCGGGACTACAGGCTGACACTCACAAGTTACTTGTATCCTCAACCCTCTTTGGTATGTTTCCGGCCTTTTTGTCCTTCTTAATTTTCATGTTTTACATCTAAAGTTCTGCTTTTGCATCTTCCCACATTTTACCTTTTTGTTATTCTGCACGTAATCTTATCAAGTTGTCATCTGTGATGTTTCAGGTTTAGCTACATTTTCTTCATGGTACACAGCTATTGTGTTATCTTGTAGCATTTTCACTAGGCTATTTTACTAGGTGTTGTGCTTTAATGAATGAAAACAAAATGTTACACAGCTGTTAAGACAATGATCATCATGCAGACTTGAAACTCTGACAGAAGCTACACATTGAAGTTTTATGCTGTGCCATATGGTGGCATTAGAACATAATTTTCATCTGAAATGATAGTACTCCAAAGAGCTTCTGTTCAGAAGGCCTTGTGCATCACATTTCCCCAAACTGTGTAAAATGGGAAATTGGTCAAACGCGGAAAACCTCAAATAACAGTCTTCCATGGGCACAAACTGTTAGGAAGTAAACAACCACAAACCTTGTGCCTTATAGCATTGCCATCATATTCAACTTTTGTTGAAGCCTTGTCAAAAATATTATAATAGTTCTATAAATTAATTAGTGTATCAGAGTTCATTTTGCAGCAAAAATAGTTCTAAAATATGATATAGTACATGGAGTACCATGCTTATGCTCTGAAAACAGAAAAAAGGCAAAGTTGTTAAGTACCTTTCTGACATCAGAAAAGTTCTTAAGTTTTTTAAACACCCCAAGTACTGTTAGGATAGGATCTCATGCTAGGGATTAACAGGGGACATTACTGGCTGGCAAAGAGCAGCAGCAGGATGTAAATCAGCTTTGAAAGCTATTAAGATATCTTGCTCTGCCGCACTTGTAAACAAAACAGTATAGTAAAGTATCTTACAGCTTTTAAAGCTGCCCACTCTTCAAACAGACACTTTGTTTGTGTCTACTCTCAGTTTAGCAGCACTAAGAGTTTTATTGGCATTCAAACGCTTTTAAAACTTGTAAAACACTTTGCATTCCTGCACTTTCTATGTTTTCTTTTTTCCTTTATCTGGTAGTACAAGGAACATATAAAGTCAAGATGAATGTATACAGTGCATATTTGTATATAATATGATAAACTTTTGATGTAATGACTGTCTAAATGTTGTATTGTTATGTTATTTCTTAAAACTGTATTTATAATTGTTTTGGGTTCTCACATTCGTATTGTTCATGCATATGCATAACTTTTTCTGTACTGCCTTTTGTATATTCTCCTGGACTGTGTCTGAAAATGCTCCCCGTGGATAACTGCACCATCCCACTCAACAAAGATCAAATAAAAAGAAATGAATAAATAGTAATGTAGTGCCACAAGGAATCTGTCATGAGGAAATGCTATCCTTGACAAATGCTGATACTCCCCCACAGTTGCCAACAGGTTTGAAGACATGATTGGCACCAGGAAATGTGGGCACAGACCACTTTCAATCTCATTTTATGCAACACAGGCAAAGTTAAATATATGTGCTTTACAGTAGCTAGTTCTGTGTGGAGTCTGCATGTCCTCCCCGGGTTTGAGTGGCGTTCCAAAAGACGTGCATGAATGGGCATGCCATCGTTGAAGGTTGGGCATTGAGCTGGCAACTTGGCACTGTAAAAACCTACTGCCAATCATTAGTGGACCGGAGTTCCACTGTGGCGACCCCTAACTGGGAAAAGCCGAAAGACAAACAACAACAACAGTAGCTAGTCGCTTAAAATTTTTCTGCAGGTGGGAAGATACCTGTGTATTCAGACAAAACTCACACAGACACTAACAATATGCAAACTCCACACAGACAAAACCCATCAGGATAGAGCCTTGGATTATGAAGGTGTGATGAAGAAATTCTAATGAATGAGCTATTGTACTACCCTAACATGGCAGCTATCATCATCATCATCATCATCATCATCATCAGATCACTTTTTCAGAAGGCAAGAAATGTTACTATACATTACTAACAAACATCTTTTCAAATATGTAAATACGATTGAGTATTGAAAAGAATTTTACAATATGCCCCACAATTAAATACACTTGTCCTATGACCTTTGGACACATTGTCCCAAAGTGAGTTTGGCATAACTGTCAGAATAACTGGTAAGGACTTATCAAGTTACAAATGTAGGACATTTTCAAACTGTGTAGGGTCAGATACCTCAGAAGTTATCTTACAGACTGAATGCATTTTCACCAGCAGTGTCATCATAATAATCATAGCTTGGTCTTCTTCTAACCACTGTGGCTGGTTACCAACTGAAGGGTTTTATACTTTAGGCTACTATAAAGTAACCAGTGAGGAAAATAGCAGTCAAGTAATGGCATTCACCCTATCATAGTGATCAGGATAAGGGAAGTACAAGACATCTTAATAGCATTTTGTGAATTCACTGTTTTGTGGTCTTTTCAAGCTATATCCTGTTTATTGTTTGTTGGTCTTCTACAGATCTGAAACCAATAACTCCATATATTTTCTTTATAGTTCTAAATGGTTACCCAAGCCAATTTTAAATTCTATTAAACCTGAAAATAATGTATTAATTTGGAAATTTGCTCCATATTTTTTTATTTTGTTTTATTTTATTTTATGTATCATTTATTTATTTATTTATTGTTCATTTTATTTTTTATTTTTTATTTATTTTTTTACTGAAGTATTGGTAGACTTTGCATGATAAATATTTTCCTTATATTGACTATAGTATAACAACTTAGCATAAATGTTTTAACATACAATTAACACATTGACGCCGTGTACAGCTTCTGTCAAACATAAGCCTTTAAAAACACTTGGATTCAATAACATTCTATGCACCAGTCACAGACTGCATCTTAATAATCTATAGGAAACAAAAAAATAGTAATTCACTCTTTAGTTTTGTGCTACAACTGAGATTTGCTATCATTTTAGACACAATATTTGTACAGTCTCTAAATAAATTTGCTATGATTCTAGAAAGAATATTTGTACAGTCTGTAAATAAATGAACCTAGCAGTTCATGAAATATTAACAGAAGGCAACGGTATAATCAGGTGCGGCCTTAGGTCAACTGGTGCCCTTGGCAAAAGGACTCCACACCACCCCCCACCCGGTGCCCCCATCCTGGTCTACCTACACCAAATAAACACTGAAAAAGTGCTTTTGCTAGAGCAGAACCCTAGGCGGCCACCTAGTTGGCCCATGCCTAAGGCCAGCTATGATTTCAATCAATCACTAGTCTCACAACTGAAGTTTACACTGGAAGCAATACTGTCACAGATCAGAATGTTCCCTGACTGAAATGCCACAGTACTACAAATAAATATTCTTTACAACAAAGCAGTTCATCAAGTGCTAAAGACCAGCTAGGAATGTTGTTTTGTATTAAGAAATAATAAAAGCAGACAATGAAAACCTCTATTGTACCAAGGAATATAAATTCTTGCAGGTAGGTGTCCAGAGTGTAATAGGTAATAGTTGACACAAATTGAAGCATTTGTAGAATAATCATACTGTTTTCTAAGGGTCCTTGTGGTCAGATTAACACTGTCTTCTGGTCCATGGGGCAGATATTAGTGGTGTTATAAATGTCTCAATATAAAGTTGTACTGGGATATAAATTCTATTTATCAAAATCTGTTTATCAAAAATGCATTGGTCTGTACACAGCTCACTTATACTAAGTTTACAAATTACACTTAGTTTACAACTTTACAAAGTGGAGATCATTGTAATAAACAGAGGGCTAGAGCAACTTGCTTTACAGTATCCTTTTATAATATTTTACTTAGTTAACTTTGAAGCTGACAAATTGAGTGCAAGTGAATTGCTGATGATTTGGTTATTATCAATTAAATAAGTGAATGTTGCTCTTCTACTTGTGCGCAGTTTTATCAAAAGTACTTTACCTCTACAACAGGTGGACTATACTATGGTGACCACTAAACTCAGTGCTGAATGAAATTATTATGCAAACCAAGGTTAGTAACAACAAAAGCAACAGGTGAACATCTGCATTTGAATATAAAACTCTGTTTCCTTTCACTTTTATTTAATATACTTAATATAACAGATGTAAAGCAATACAACATCAGAATATGACACCACCAAAATATTCAGTATGCTTATAATACAAATGTTCATGCCCTGATTATTTATTATGTTTGTCCCTCTCAGTTGCTGATTTTGGTGTTTTTTTGAAATTTTTATGTTTTAATCTATGACATTAGGAACCATGTACAAATGTTCAATAAGAAATAATAATAACAATAAAAAAGCAACTATCAATCATCCCTTAAAACAAAACTGTCCTCATGTTATAATAAAATTGCCAAATTTGCCACTGGCCACAAAGCATCTACCCACCACTGTGTATCTCTCCATAAACTAAACTGGCTTGAGCTTCCTAACTATCTCACCAAACCCACAAACTCATATTCCATCCATCCCTCTGTCCCTCACTCAGCTCCATCTTTAAAATGCACATGCCACAAAGAGCCCTAAGATCTAATAACCAAAATTTGATAGAACTGTACAAACCTCTTCACTCGCCAGGGAAAAATCTGCTGTCCTTTTCCCTGGCACGCAATTGGAACTCCCTTCCCCCCTCCATTCGTACCACTGCTAACCTTCCAGCTTTTAAAAAATCTCTACACACACACTTAACATCTTCCTGGGAATGCTCCTGCTCTCATCCCTCCTAGTCTAGCCTGCTTCCTACAGGCACCACATCATATATACCAGAAACTATAAATTAGCTAAAGCAATAACACCCCAATAATTCTTAAACTCTAGTATTCCATTCTAAATACTACATATTTTTCTACAACAATGCAATGCTAGTCTTATATAGCATAACCAAAGATTCTTTGCTTGTAATCACCTGTTCCTCTGTTTTTGTCTTGAACACACATTTCTCTATTTTGTCAACCACTGTTAAAGTTTTTTACCACTATTTTTGTCAATTTGTATTAATTTGACTGAATGTGTTAATGTGTAAACTTCTGTAATGTTTTGTTTTGTATCTTTATTCAGGAGCTTTTCTCCCTAGGACTCCATTGAAAACGGGTACTTCGGGCCCAATGGACAATCCTGGTAAATCAACTGTAAATAAATAAATAAATAAAATATGTTTACTAAGAAAGTTTCCGTACAGCAGAAATACAAACAAGCAGCAGTGTTACTTTGTATTGGAAGTACAGGAGTGCTGTGTGGGTGTTCCTTTAAAAAATTATATGCAGATAAGATGGCATGCATTTTCTGATGGCATTATAAATTTCACATCGGCTTTCTTATTTTCTATCTTAATTATGGTTCACTGTTTTGCTTTAGCACCAGGCATTCTGCATTAAGCTATTAGCACTATTGATTACATGACAGAGGACTAGAACAGAGCCATGGACCACCTGAGTGTTAAATTGTTGCTTGAGTTGTGGAATTCAGAAATTCAATATTAGGCAGCCCACAGCTTTAGAATCCCAAGGTTTATAAGCTCACTTAATGGAAACCCCTGCTATTAGTTTTTAAAATATAATCTATAGACATCTCTTGAGCAACTAATTTTACTTCATGTACTCTAAGTGTGATTTGATTGTCACATTTTTCAAACAGCTGGAAGAAATGAATGGTTTCTGCATGCAACAGTTAAGAAAAGGAAGTTTATTAAAAGAAAAAAACTAAAATCACTAGCACTTTCTGTTAAATTTTAAAACTGTATAGATGAAAGATATAGCTTTACAGGTACTATGCAGACTTTGCTTAATTAATGATTTTATTTCAGCAGTCATTGAGAAGATTTTCCATATTTTAGGTCTGTTAAATGTGAAACCACCAAGGTGATGTAGCAAAATAAAATGGTAATGTAATTACATGCTTAATTTCAAAGAGATTTGTTTTTTGTTGCAAGTCATGTGAAACAGTGACATCTCAATCAAATATTCAGTTCCTCCTTGTACAATATTTAATTTGGTTCCTTAGTACCTTTTTTTGACACATTCAGGTTAGAAATATCTTAGAATCCCAGAACCCAAAACCAGCAATTAAATATTAGTCCAGCTTTACTCAGTCAACAACAATCCATCTGCTTCCTCTATATGAAAGTGTAATAAAACATTGTCAGCTGCAAAACAGTGTCCTCTGTGCATTTTGAACAACAGTCTGTATCACAAGCAAAATACATAAAGGCTGTATTCCAACAACCAGGCCTTCAGCTCTTGTACTCACTAGAGCTGATCTCACTTATGATCTCTGGTGTTATCCACCTAATCCCAAGCCCAGCAATTTTATCTAAACTTACCCACCACACTATGCTTAACACAGAGGAAAATGTCAAAGAGTTGAAAATTGCATGTGGCAATGTAAGAAGTATTCAAGACAGCATATTTAATTCACAGCTGTATCTTACTTTATAGGCCATACCTGCTTGCCATCTCAGAAACTTGGTTAAAGCTGATTGACTCTGACAATGATGTCAGTCCTCCTGGCTATGCCAGATTGATGGCAGAGAATAGAAAAGGACAATCTGTGTACCATTACTTCATAAAGACAAGCTAATGCGTTTCATCTCCTTTGATCAAACCCTTGACTTTCCTGACTGTGAATCAGTTGTAACACACATTAAGCACAATGAAGCTAAATTTGTAACTGTTGTTTGTATCTACCTCTACCATGGAATGAGGACTCCAACACTCAGGAAGCATTACTGTGGCTAATCTTACTCTATTTCCAGCTCAGAAGTCCTACTTCCTAGAGATTTCAATACTACCTCCTTATTAGCCAATGGATCCCTACATATCCCTCTTTACAACTTTAGAGTCTCTCCCACCATCTTAGAACCTAACAGAATAGATAAATACAGTAGCATGGAAAGCTTAGTCAAATGGATCTCAGTCTCCTGAGTTAATAAAATTTCCCATAAAGGTGATTTGTCTGTCTGCATTAATAATTTTCTCTTATCTTTGCCATATGGCACCCTACTAAAATCCATAAAGCACCAGAGTTTCTCTACCCTCACACCATCTCCGTGTGATATCACCTCCCACACCAAAGCATTATCAAGTGCCAAATGGTTTCACTTCAAAGCAACATGAAACAAGCCTATAATCAGAACACCCATTTTGCTTCTGGACACAGTCGTCTCACACACACACACACACACACACACACACACACACACACACACACAGACATGCGCAAAAACACACGCACAGTTTTTCCCTTTGCATGACATTGGGTTGTTTGAATATAGCCACTCCCTCCCTTCTATACAACTGTGTTTGAATCACAAACACAGCTACTGCTAAACTGCCCACCCCATAAGTGCTTAATAATTGGAGGGCTTCTCCACAAAGTATACAAATAATCCTCTCACCAGTCGGTTCATATTTCCACATCTTTCAAGAAATGTGGCAACTCATTGTTTTCCATATCCACTGGTAAAATTTGAAATATGTTCCCATAAGCAACTCTGGCATCACATGAGTGCCTCATTCCATTACTAAGCCATCCATATATAACTCTTTCTATATGGCCCTTTTTCTGTGCAACTGTTGGACTTATCAATGACTTGAGTTATAATGAGTCCTTTTCATTTGCTGTACTTGCTACTAATCTATATCAATATTTGCTTTAGAAAACGCATGTCATGTAATATTTCTAAGTGTATAATTTCTTAAGTTATTTATTTATGTCTATGTTATGTAAATTAACCATATAATGTCTAGTGTATCATTTAATCATAAAATATAAACTGCAAATTGTTACTTTATTGTTTATTGGCCTGGAGTTACCTCCCTGGGAGTCCACTAAAAATGGGACCTTCTAGCTGAATGTTCTCTGTTAAAATAAGTAAATAATACATAAATATGTTCAGTTAAAAGGTATAAAATGCACAAATAAATATAAAGAAAGGGGGAAGAGGTAACTGCACTTGCAGAGATAGAGAAATCAGGCAAAAGTCAAACAATAAGCAAACTATTGAACAATGAATGAAAAAAGAAGGCAATGTATCTGATAGATACGCTGGTAATAACAAAAGAGCAAAGTGAGGAGAACAAATGTTTACAAGTGAAATGCACAAATTTTGCAGGAAACCAAAAAAAAAAAACAAAGCAGAAGGAAAATAACCACACCAAACTATCACTAAAATCTGGAAGGTTAAGGATAATAGCGTATAACCTCATTTTGGACAAGAAGTTTTGAAACCATTCACCAGTCTGGCAGTGAACAAGTGAAGAATGCACAAAGGGACAGTTTAAAAGTGACTATGGCACTATAGAACATGGGAAAGCTGACTGTTCTCCTGTTCCATAAATGGAGCAGTGAGGATTCCATCAAAAACTGCATGTCTGTTATATGAGCTACTAAATCTGGAGAATCCATGGAAATAAAAATAAAGAAAGAGTGATTAAATGGAAACCAATTGACTACAAGTTCCAAGGCAGTAAGGCTTTGTGGATGCAAGATACATCTACTAGATTTGTTTTGAGATGGAAACCACATTGTGGTATTGGCTGGGTAAAATGGACATGGTCTGCCCTTTGACAATAAAGGATGGAAAATGGGTTAACTGCTAATAAAATTTTATTTATTTAATTTTTTTATTTATCCTTTGTTGACTGGGTTACTTCCACTAGGCTAGTGGCATATTTTCAGTGGAAACCCAAGGTGGTATTTATGGTTCTAGGGAGAAATTTGGCCAGGGCATTGAGGAACTTCCCCTACTCTTTTCGATAGGTGCCATGGGATATTTTACATTCCCTGAGCTGCCACTAACTGAAGCAGATGGGGCCTCTCCTTAATGTCACATGCAAAGGATGGCACACTCAGGAGTGCAGTACCCCCCTTATGCTAAACTACATTGTCAGTAATTGATCTACCTGGTATGGAGATAGAACCCACAGCCTTCTGCACCAAAGGCAAATCTGTCATCTGTTGTGCCTTTGTAATGATTTAATGAGCCATTTGAAGTTTCAGTGCATTGCCCATTTGCACAGAGACTTGCATGGCTTAATCTTTGAGACAAGCATATGCTATAGGCAAGATCAACCAGATAGCAGTACCTCAGTGGGAGGGTGAGGAGGAGCTGGAGCTGGCATCTCTGTGAATGAGGGGGACCCTCTCCCTGTGGAGGGAGCACCCAAGGTGCTGGTCTCTACCCAGCTCCATGACCCTGGATAGCTGCCAAATGAACCTAACAGTGCACAGTGGTAGAGAGAGCAGACCTCCCACACACAGGCCTGCCCACCTTGACATGTGACAGGACCCCTTCATCAAAGCCTGGGCTCATCGATCTTGCTGTGAGTTTCCCCATGAAACTGTGGAACATTCCACACCCTGACTCTCAGATTGCTCCTGGGCAGAGAAGCCTATCCCCATGTGTAGTGACCCAGACAGGCAGGCCACAGGAGCCCTCCACCAGTGGGGGCAGTCAGCCCAATCAGTCAATGTAAATATATAAAATAAGTAACAAGGTAGCCAGCTGAATAAAAAAGAGTAATGCGATAGGGAGATATGGGAGAATGATAAATATAATTTTTTCGTATGATGAAAGTGTGGTCAGAAGGATTCCTAAAGAGTCTAAGCTTCCTTAATGTCAATGTCAGAAACATAAACAAGGTACTGGAAAGAATCTTCAACTATATGTTTATCTACTACACACCACTGTCTACAAAAAAGTGAACATTTGGTGAGGTTGTTGATACAGGAGACACAGTTTAAAATTAAGAATGCAATGGTGTGAACATTTAGTATCACAAGTTAAAATACTATGTGAAAAAAGTAAAGGAACCAAGTCTGCATTCAATAGAACGCTACATGAACTTCTGCTCAGAGGGAAATGTTGACATTATATTTGTTAAACATGCATATTCTAAAGACAGAATAGAAAGAAATATCTGGAGGAGAGGTACGAGGCTCTTACATTAAGGAAAACATTAAGTCAGCAGAACTGATGGGTTCTCAGGAAACACATAAGGCATTATAGGTCACTAAGGGAAAACAGGAGCGCCACACTCTGAACAGAAATTGTTAAAAGACCTCCGCACCATATGAAATGCACTAACAGGAAAATGATGGAATCGATCTTCAGCATGACCAAACCAGTAACATTTATTATTGATGGTGCACATCAGTATTCCATATGTTAACTAAAATTCCCTTTGCTCACCAAAAATCAAGAGGAGAGCTACTTCTGAAATATTTTACAATTCATGCTCCAGGTAACTGGTTCTTAGCCAAATGTGAGAACTATTTAAGCAAAGGTAAAACAGACAAAAGTCAGACCAGGGAGGCAAGAATAGAAAACACTAAAAAGAAAGGAGATAAACTATATTACAGGTAAATTTAAAAGTGGAAAACAAAAACATGAGCAATAGTCATGCTTAATAAAGCAGATGTAAAATGAACAGATTGTGACAGAAAAAAGATTGATCAAGATTAATTTCTAGAAAAATAATCTTCTGCTCCACTGGAATACAATTCTCCTTTATTGTCAAACGATACAAATGAGCGCTTTATCTGATGAAGTCTGCCTTGAGCAGACGAAAGTGCTCATTTGTATCGTTTGACAATAAAGGAGAATTGTATTCCAGTGGAGCAGAAGATTATTTTTCTTGGTGTTAGTTGCTGGTCATTTCCAAGATTAATTTCTACTTAGCTCCTCAAAGAGGGAGGGCATCCATGGTGATCAGCAGAAATGGATGGTGTTGATCTAAGCCCAGGAAGAAAGAGTCTTGAAAAAATGTTTAAAGCTTAACATATTTAATGCATTGAGACCAAATGAGATTCACCACAGAATTATAATGAAGCTAAATGGAGAACCCGGTGAAACCACCTGCTGTTACAGAATCTGTTTAGCAAATCGTGGAAGATAGGATTGTGCTCAAGAGCTTGAGCAGGGCAGAAGTGACTTATCTTAATGAGAGTAAGAGCAGAGCAGAAATGCAAAACTACAGACATGTGCCATTGAATGATGTAGTACTGCACTGCTTGGAAGGAGCTGAATAGCCAGCTTTGAACTCTTGCCAAACAATTACTAGATTAAAATGTTTATGTAGATAACTAAAGTACAGTTTCAACAATCCATTTGCAGTACCTTTGTTGAATTAAAAGTCTTTTACAAGTCAGAAAAGTCAAAACCTGATCTTTGGGCTATTGCTGCAGTCAGAAATACATACACACATACAATGTGTATTTTCCCGACCTCGGAATCACCTAATGCAAAAGTAACCGATAAAGGTTTCTTAAATAAAATACATTTACTGTTGAGAAATATGGCTGATGATCTGCAATTATCCCTGATCAGTTAGAAAAGAACATGGCCAATATCCCAGTTCTGTTCAATGGTTGTGTTTCATTTTCTACACAAACAACTAAAACCTCCTGTTATGATGAAGCTAACTTTGGTTCTGTTTCATAAGATAATACCTCAGACTGCATCTTCTCAAGCGAGGGATGATGTTTCTACTACTATCTATAAACAGCAAATTCAAATACTGGGCGTTGATGATGAAGTAGAGATGGAAATGAATGCACTTAGTACAGTTTTGCTGAACTAAAAATGGAACACAATTCACTTTCCCTGGGTCCTTGGATGACAGTGGATGACAATGGAGGGATGCTTTCCAAGTTCTGAAATGTTGTTTTAGCACTTACACTGTCTCAAGAGTATGTGGTGTATTTGGCTGTGTATGTAATCTCTTTGAGGGTGATTCCATGTGCAAGGTATGGGGAATGGGTGCACATACATATAATACTCAGTCATAGGCGCTGGAATCATAGGGCAAGGGGAAGGGAGCGCCCCCCCCCACTTTTACAGCTGCAAGACCTGTAGGACTCATGCGCATGGCGCACACTAATTTAAACACAAAAGTGTGCGGAAAGCACTTCTTTTTGCTGATAAGACATAAGGCTCCAGTTCTAAAGTAAGTGATATTTCTGTTATGCAGACAGTAAATGATGGCCCGTTTAGTGCTAGCTCCATTTATTTTATGCAGAAGCTATGTGATGGCCTGTTTAGTGCTAGCTCTGACTATATGGGTTAGTTGAGAGGTATGCATCATACCTTTCAAATGTACTTTATTACAATGTACTTTCCTCATGACCTTGTCTTCTAAAAGGCTTAAAAATGCTTCTCTTTCTAACCATTTGATATGATTTTTGAACAAGAACAACATTATACATTTTAATGTTCTGAGTTTGAGAAGTACGAAGTCCTTTACAAACTTTAAGCAGCCTGTGTACTTCTTCCCACTGAAACATTCGGAGGTGAAAATGCTTAGTAAGGAATTTATATTTTCCTTTTTTTTACATTATAAGAAAAATTTTAAAGAGCAATATTAACACCACTTCCACTTCAGTATAACTTTGAGTATCATAGAAAACTCCAGTGTTCAACAGATGGTTTAAAAGCACAACTACATAATGTAAGTGTACAACAGGGATTTAACATCCAACAAATCTACCCGTCAAGTTATCCGCGTACCTGTTTATTTCACGCACAGGTGAAGTCACTTGGGATAAGGAAACTGTATCTTCACATTGTTAGACATGAAGCTTTCAGATAACAGACACATGGTTCAAGTTGTGATTTACTGTTTAAGTAATTTGGTATAAAAACAAAAAAATGGAGATTAGTAATTAAACAAGTAAGACAATAATTTATTTTACTGTTATTGTGTTTAAATCTGTATAATTATACTGTTTGCCCCTCAGATCTCATTTGTCTCACTTTTCATGGATGTCCCTGGTCTTTGCTCAAAATTCCTCTTATTTCATACTAAATCTGGCGATTTCGGGACACAATGTGATGGATTATGCTTTACTTTCAGCAACTGGCATTACAAGCTTATTTTCCTCCGGAAAATACTACTTACCTCACATCCCATTATTTCGACACTTCAAGTTAAGAGTATTAGTATTCTTAAAAAGTTCCAGAGTGTCACTCACTCTGGAAGTAAACAGTTGAGAGTAGTACTTGTATTATGTTTCAAATTGTATTACTTGCATCATCTAGCATTTACAGTGCTACATATTGCTGTAGCTCGAGGCTCATACTGTTTATGAAATGTGTGTAATTTAGAGCTTAATTTTGAAATGGGGTAAAATACTATTTTGGAAGGCTTAATAAATGATTATGTAAAAACTGTTTTGGCAGTTGTATCGAAAATGGTTAGATAGTTTATCTACTTGGAGTTAAGTCTAGCAGTCCATTTGCTCGAGAATTCTGGCCAAAGGTAAAAATAATAGCCTCAGTCCAAACACACATTTAAAACCTCAGCTTTGGCCGGCTAAGAACTAGCTGTATTCAACTGGACGTATAAGAGAATTTAAGTACCTTTATCTGCACTTTTTTTTCAAAAAATACAGTATTTAAATTGATTTTAACTGTGTTGCAGGAATATTAACTGAACTAGAAGTTAGTCAGTGTTTGCTGAATTTTATTATTTGCTAGTAATTACAGGTGTGAGGGTAGCCACATTCTTTGATTTCCTGTCCTTGCCTATTTAAGTGGTACAGTGTGAAATATTTTCTGCTTAAAAACCTCAGCTTTGGCTGGCTAAGAACTAGCTGTATTCAACTGGAAGTATAAGAGAATTTAAGTACCTTTATCTGCACTTTTTTTTTTCAAAAAATACAGTATTTAAATTGATTTTTAACTGTGTTGCAGAAATATTAACTGAACTGGAAGTTAGTCAGTGTTTGCTGAATTTTATTATTTGCTAGTAATTACAGGTGTGGGGTAGCCACATTCTTTGATTTCCTGTCCTTGCCTATTTAAGTGGTACAGTGTGAAATATTTTCTGCTTAAAAACCTCAGCTTTGGCTGGCTAAGAACTAGCTGTATTCAACTGGACATATAAGAGAATTTAAGTACCTTTATCTCCACTTTTTTTTCTAAAAATACAGTATTTAAATTGATTTTAACTGTGTTGCAGGAATATTAACTGAACTGGAAGTTAGTCAGTGTTTGCTGAATTGTATTATTTGCTAGTAATTACAGGTGTGGGGTAGCCACATTCTTTGATTTCCTGTCCTTGCCTATTTAAGTGGTACAGTGTGAAATATTTTCTGCTTAAAAACCTCAGCTTTGGCCGGCTAAGAACTAGCTGTATTCAACTGGACGTATAAGAGAATTTAAGTACCTTTATCTGCACTTTTTTTAAAAAATACAGTATTTAAATTGATTTTAACTGTGTTGCAGGAATATTAACTGAACTGGAAGTTAATCAGTGTTTGCTGAATTGTATTATTTGCTAGTAATTACAGGTGTGGGGGTAGCCACATTATTTGATTTCCTGTACTTGCCTATTTAAGTGGTACAGTGTGAAATATTTTCTGCTTAAAAACCTCAGCTTTGGCCGGCTAAGAACTAGCTGTATTCAACTGGACATATAAGAGAATTTAAGTACCTTTATCTGCACTTTTTTTAAAAAAAATACAGTATTTAAATTGATTTTAACTGTGTTGCAGGAATATTAACTGAACTGGAAGTTAGTCAGTGTTTGCTGAATTTTATTATTTGCTAGTAATTACAGGTGTGGGTGTAGCCACATTCTTTGATTTCCTGTCCTTGCCTATTTAAGTTGTACAGTGTGAAAAATTTTCTGCTTAAAAACCTCAGCTTTGGCCGGCTAAGAACTAGCTGTATTCAACTGGACGTATAAGAGAATTTAAGTACCTTTATCTGCACTTTTTTTTTTCAAAAATACAGTATTTAAATTGATTTTAACTGTGTTGCAGGAATATTAACTGAACTGGAAGTTAGTCAGTGTTTGCTGAATTTTATTATTTGCTAGTAATTACAGGTGTGGGGGTAGCCACATTCTTTGATTTCCTGTCCTTGCCTATTTAAGTGTACAGTGTGAAATATTTTCTGCTTAAAAATCTCAGCTTTGGCCGGCTAAGAACTAGCTGTATTCAACTGGACGTATAAGAGAATTTAAGTACCTTTATCTGCACTTTTTTTTTCAAAAAATACAGTATTTAAATTGATTTTAACTGTGTTGCAGGAATATTAACTGAACTGGAAGTTAGTCAGTGTTTGCTGAATTTTATTATTTGCTAGTAATTACAGGTGTGGGGGTAGCCACATTCTTTGATTTCCTGTCCTTGCCTATTTAAGTGGTACAGTCTGAAATATTTTCTGCTTAAAAACCTCAGTTTTGGCCGGCTAAGAACTAGCTGTATTCAACTGGACATATAAGAGAATTTAAGTACCTTTGTCTGCCCTTTTTTTTCAAAAAATACAGTATTTAAATTGATTTTAACTGTGTTACAGGAATATTAACTGAACTAGAAGTTTTGACTCTGCTCTTCAGTTAGTCCCACCCATCCTCCCTGTTTTTGTTTTGGTGTTAATCTTAGTGGCCTTGAAACTGCCCGCCCCTCTTGTAAATTTGTGTTTGGATACTCCTTCTGGGTCCATCTCATTTGCTCACTCAACTGAGTGCAGTGAGTTCATATTCTGATTTCAGGCACTCCTACTGTGTACAAAGAGAGCATCTGGGAAATGGAAAAAAAATTAAGTTTGTTTCCTGCCTTTCCTGTTAAGTGGTATAGACTATTTGTAGGCTTCTGAGCCCCCAAGCCCTTCTGTGTTGGGGGGAAGCCTTCTAGCTTAGTTTTTTTTTTCTTATAACTAGCCAGTTTTCTAGTTTCAGCACTCAAATCTGTTTCTTTGATCTCAGCACTTGTTCAGAAAAAAAAATTAATCTGCTTTTACTGTACTTGTGTTTCTACCTACTTTATTTTACTTTTGCATCATCTTAAAAGTACTCAGTTGTATTTATTACTGCTTGGTGTAACTCATTCTAAGACTTTTGGTTTAAACACTTGGGCTTTGGACCAGTTGTTTTGCACTGAGAGGGTTTGTGGTCTGCACTGTAGTGGCAGAACAGGTAGCTTACATCCTTCTAGGTTGGGAACTGCTGATTGAGGGCTCAGTGTCTGTTATTCTAAAAGTGTATTAATTCTGGTTTAAGCACTTGGGCTTTCAGGCCAGTTATTTTACATTAAGAGGGTTCGTGGTCTGCACTCTTGTGGGAGGAGAGGCTGGACTCTGCCCTTCTGAGCTGGGAATTTCTGGTTAAAGGCTTATAGTGCATGCATATCTGAACTGCTTCTTACTGAAGTTGGTGTGCCTTGTTTGCTGTGGCTTAGACTGGATTCGGGCCTGCTGGATCTAGCTTTGTTTGTGTAACTTGAGCACTAATCCAGGCATTCTCTAAAGTATTCAATTGTATTTATTACTGCTTGGTACTAACTTGATTAAAGTGTAGCTATCATTCTAAGTTTTTTGGATTAAGCACTTGGGCTTCAGACCAGTTGTTTTACATTAGGAAGGTTTGTGGCATGCACTGTGGTGGCAGGACAGGTAGCTTTCATCCTTCTAAGTTGGGAACTGCTGATTGAGAGCCCAGTGTCTGTTATTCTTAAAGTGTATTAGTTCTGGTTTAAGCACTTGGGCTTCAGGCCAGTTATTTTACATTAAGAAGGTTCGTGGTCTGCACTCTTGTGGGAGAAGAGGCTGGACTCTGCCCTTCTGAGCTGGGAATTTCTGGTTAAAGGTTTATAGTGCCTGAATATTTGAACTGTATCTTACTGAAATTGGTACACCTTGTTTGCTGTAGCATAGACTAGATCCAAGCCTGATGAATCTAGCTTTGTTTATATGCTTATTGTTTGTTTGCTTGTTATTTCCCTGGAACACTAATTCCACCTAATACGCGGCTTCTCAGGGCTTCTGTGGATCACTAGTGATATCTGCATTGCTTACTGTACTTATTTCCTTGTTTCACTTCAAAGAAAGTTACTGTTTGTCATTTTTGCATTTAAGTTACCTGTAACACATTGCACTTAAGTTACCTGGCACTTGCTTACTAAAGCAATTATATAAGTCAGCGCTAAAAATTAAAAACACTACACCCTCACTCCCCACTGGCCCTTGTTTTCAATTATAAAGGAATTCCCAATATTATTCTAGCATGTCCAAAGGTCAGTTGTCAATCTCCTCTCCGGTCCAGCTGGTGAATCTGGGAATCTTGAGGTAATGTTACAACTGCCTCATGTACACAGACAACCCTCTCCTCCTCACAACAAATTCCAACACGTGAGAGATGCAACCATATAGCCAAACTGGAGGCTAAGCTCTCTCAACTCAGTACTGGCATAACCAGTCAGGAGGAGAAGGAAACCACACTCACTACAATTCCAGTCTCACATAGACCTACCACGACAGCAAACCAAACACATAATCACTCAAAAACATACTCGGAGACTCTAAGTAAAGATCTGCCTAAGCAGCAGAGACCTCCAAAGCAGACACCCAAGCAACCGCTACCCCAAAACAAAACACGTGCAACACATATCTCACAAAGCCAGTGTGCCGAACAGTCACAGCCCTTAAGACTAAACAACACACCTGATACACTTGTAATAGGTGACTCTATCGTCAGGCACACTGACGTCCCGCTCACCAGGCTGAACAAGGAGAGGCTCATGGTGAGCAGCCTGTCGGGCGCTAGGATCCGCCACATAACACAAGCACTCAGGTCACTCCAAGGCAAGTACAAATATGACTCAGTCATTGTCCATGCTGGTGTGAATGACCTGAGATGTACCTCCCTGGACTACATGAAAAGAGACATAGAGGAGCTCTCTGAGCATGTAGCCCAGGTCGGTATGACCCTGACCTTGAGTAGCATCTTACCCTCACCAAGAATGATGCCACAATATGAAGACAAGATGATCAATTTCAACAATTGGTTTAAGTACTGGTGTCATTCAAAGGGGATCCAATGCCTGTCAGCTTGGGATGATATGCTTGACAAGCCATGATGCTTCGCTAGGGATGGCTTGCACCTGTCACCCCTGGGCTTTCGGATATTGGCAAAGGCTCTTGCTACCCCCATAGTGCCTTTTTTAGGCAAGGCTCAAAAGACAAACCCACCTCCATAGGCATCACAAGGGATAAGAAACTAAGAGTAATGCTACTCAACGCCAGAAGTCTAAACCTCAAGATGCACGCACTCGAAACACTCCTTAGCATGGAGAACATCGATATCTGTGCAGTAACAGAAACCTGGTTCAGGGCTCTAGAAAGCACCCCAGCAACACCAGGTTATACCTCATACCATGCTTTTCGGCCCCAAAACTTGGACCGAACCACAAAAGGAGGGGGAGTATCGATAAGTTTTTTGGATTAAGCACTTGGGCTTCAGACCAGTTGTTTTACATTAGGAAGGTTTGTGGCATGCACTGTGGTGGCAGGACAGGTAGCTTTCATCCTTCTAAGTTGGGAACTGCTGATTGAGAGCCCAGTGTCTGTTATTCTTAAAGTGTATTAGTTCAGGTCGGTTGGTGGCAAAGCACGAAGCATCAGAGACTATCCATGTGCAACTAACAGTGGGTAAAACTGCCTTCCAGTTTATAGCCTGCTACAGACCACCCTCCCAAACCCAGGAACCCCACTCGGCCTTCCTGAGAACATTGGAAAATATGAAGGTCTCTCCAAACACCATTATATTGGGTGACTTCAACTACCCAAACATAGACTGGGAGCATTACTCTAGCTCCAACACCCTAGCCCAAAGGTTCCTAGAATTTATAAACTCAAATGCTATGGAACAACTTGTTACCACTCCCACAAGAGGGGAAAACCTACTGGACCTGATCATCACCAACATGGGGACTCTATGCTCCAGACCAGAAGTGTATCCCTCACTGGTAAGATCAGACCATAAACTAATCTCACTGGATATTCACATCCCGACCCCACCCCCTGCCCAGAAAACCACAGTGAAAATCTTCTCTAAAGCAAATTTCACACTCCTCAAAACTGAGGTGGAATCCTTCAAAGCCCCAGGGCCTGTGGAAAATATGTCCCAGACCGCAGAATCCTTTATAAATGCATTCTATGAACATCTTCAGGAATGCATGGATCATGTGATCCCAAATAAAACCAAGACCCAATCCTCCAAAGGCAGACGTCCTGTCTGGTGGACCCCAGCCATAAACAAACTATACAACAGAAGGAGGAAGCTACTAAATGATAGAGCAAAATCCCAAAAAGGGAAGGCATCACTGATCAGTATTAGCAAAAAACTACGGGCACTCATAAAATTGTCTAAGGCCAGCTTCGAGAGAAAAATTGCACAGGACACTAAGGATAATCACAAGGCTTTTTTTAGTTATGTTAGGAACCTGGGTGGTAATTCCCAGATATGCTCAGAATTAGTCCAAAATGACAAAAAATACACCGAACCCACAGACATTGCCAACATCCTAGCTGACAGGTTCTGTGCAAACTTCTCCCCCCCTCACCACCAAAAGGGCAAATATCTATCCCAGCAGAGTGCTGCCCCCCTGACATCTCAGATGCTCAGGTAAGAGCCGCCCTCTCCAAAGCAAAAACACAGCATCAATGGGACCAGATGGTGTCCCGGGCTGCATCCTACATGAACTCCAAGAAGAGCTAAACCCAAACATAAAACTACTGTTCAATCTCAGCCTTACTACAGGATATGTGCCCAAAGAGTGGCGTACAGCAACAGTGGTCCCTCTCCATAAAGGTGGTGCCTCAATGGATCCTGGAAACTATCGCCCCATAAGCCTGACTAGCTTGGTCTGCAAAGCTATGGAAAGGATCATCATGGACCTCATAAATAAAGATATTGGGGACCTACAGACACTGGATCCTACCCAGTTCGGCTTTGTTAAGGGCAGATCCTGCCTCTTAAACCTGGTTGATTTCTTTGAAACAGTCACCAAGGCCATTGACGAGGGAAGGTGGTCCACACAGCCTACCTGGACCTCAAAAGCCTTCGATACAATACCCCACTCGGGCATTATAGATAAGCTCACCAGCTTAAATATAAACCCCTATGTCACTAGATGGATTGCAAACTGGCTCAAGGACAGAACCCACATGGTTAGAATTGCTGGAGCCATGTCAGACTCCAAACCAGTTACAAGTGGTGTCCCACAAGGCTCAGTCCTGGGACCTCTCTTGTTCGGTATATATTTTTCGGAGGTACAGGCCAACATGGATGGACTGTGGCTGACCAAGTTCGCAGATGACTGCAAACTGGGCACCATAATCGACTCTCCAGCTGACATAAGCATCCTCCAAAAGGGCCTCATAGAAACAGACAACTGGTGCCAGAGCCATGGCCTCAAGCTAAATGCCAAAAAGTGCATAGTCATCCCCTTTGGCAAAAACAAAGTGCCCACAAATTACTACATAGGTGGTAATCCATTAAGTACAAAAGAAGTAATTAGGGACCTGGGGACCCAAGTTGATAGCAATCTCTCATTTGACAACCACGTGGCCAAAGTGGTTAGAAAAACATTTTATATAGCCCACCTAATCATGAAGGGATTCACATCTAGATCAGGGGAGGTCATCATGCCTCTTTACTTATCCCTCATCAGGCTCATAAATGAGTACAATGCTCCTTTTGGGATGTACCTTACCAGACACCTGCAGCAACTGGAAAGACCCCAAAAGTACCTCACCAAGAGGATCAAAGGGCTCAAACAGATGCCATATGATGCCCGGTTAAAGAAACTCCAGCTCTACTCAGTGGCATACCCCCTGTTCACAGGTGATCTGTGCCTGATGTATAAAGCCATGTCCAACCCGGAATTATTGGACATGCTGCACCTCAGAAAATCCAAATCCCATCGAGCTACGCGCTCAAGAGACTTGAACCTCAGCACTGAAATAAATAGGACATGCTAGAGGGACAGATTCATAACCCAGAGGCTCCCTTCACTCTGGAATAAAATCCCAGTCCAGGTTAGGCAGAGTCCCTCATTGACTCACTTCAAGAGGAATCTTGATGAGTGGATGGGAGATCGTAGGTTTACCCCAGGTATCACTTCTGTGTCACTGTTAGACAGAGGCACAGTATACTAACTTCAAAAAAGGGCATAGCAAAATAAATTTAAAATGTGTGGCGAAAGCCAAACACATTCTGGCTAGGCTTATAAATGCCCTAGGGCAGATAGCCTAGTATGAACCTATGAACCTATGAACATTTTAAATATTCTGTTTCATGTAAAAAGTTAACAGAACAATTTATATACAACTGTGTTGCGAATAAGTATGAAATTCTTCATTGCTAACTGTAATTCTTTTTTTAGACAGTAAAATATGTATTACAAGGGACAGAGCAAAATATGAGGTAAAATCAGGCATATTCTGCAAAACTAGGGAGAGCTGAGAGGTATTCATACCTGTCAAATGTAACTCATTAGGTTCCTCATTTGGGTTCTTAAAAAGTTTGTGTTCTTCGAAGTTCTGGATTGAAAGGGGGTGTCACCCATTTTAGCCTTAGGAATGTTTTGAACTGATCATCATCATTCATCATCATTCTCTTTCGGCTTTTCCCGTTAGGGGTCGCCACAGCGGATCATCTCTTTCCATTTCTTCCTATCCTCTGCATCTTGCTCTGTCACACCAACCGCCTGCATGTCCTCTCTCACCACGTCCATAAACCTTATCTTAGGCCTTCCTCTATTCCTCTTACCTGGCAGCTCCATCCTTAGCATCTTTTTCCCAATATACCCATCATCCCTCCTCAGCACATGTCCAAACCAACGCAATCTCTCTTGCTTTGTCTCCAAACTGTCCAACATGAGCTGACCCTCTAATATACCGATTCCTAATCCTATCCATCCTAGTCACACCGATTGCAAATCTTAACATCTTTAACTCTGCCACATCCAGCTCTGACTCCTGCCTTTTTGTCAATGCCACTGTCTCCAACCCATATAACATAGCTGGTCTCACTACACTCTTGTAGACCTTCCCTTTCACTCTTATGGATACCGTCTGTCACAAATCACTCCTGACACTCTTCTCCACCCATTCCACCCTGCCTGTACTCTCTCTTCACCTCTCTTCCACATTCACCATTACTCTGAACTGTTGATCCCAAGTACTTAAACTCGTCCACCTTTACCAACTCTACTCCTGCATCCTCACCATTCCTCTACCTCCCTCTCATTTACACACATATATTCTGTCTTAGCCCTGTTTGACCTCTGCTCTCTAGAGCATATCTCCACCTCTCCAGAGTCTCCTCAACCTGATTCCTACTCTCACTACAGATCACAATGTCATCTGCAAACATCATAGTCCACGGGGCCTCCTGTCTGATCTCATCTGTCAACCTGTCCATCACCACTGCAAATAAGAAAGGACTAAGAGCTGATCCTTGATGTAATCCTACCTCCACCTTAAACGGATCTGTCACTCCCACTGCAGTCCTCACCACTGTCACACCCTCGTACATATCCTGTACCACTCTTACTTCTCTGCCACTCACTTCCTCATACAATACCACAACTCTTCTCTAGGCACCCTGTCATATGCTTTCTCCAAGTCTACAAAGACGCAATGCAACTCCTTCTGACCTTCTCTGTATTTCTCCATCAACACTCTCAGAGCAAACATTGCATCTGTAGTGCTCTTTCCTGGCATGAAACCATACTGCTGATCACTAATCATCACCTCCCTTCTTAACTTTGCTTCCACTACTCTTTCCCATAACTTCAAGCTGTGACTAATCAGTTTATCCTCTGTAGTTACTGCAGCTCTGCACATCACCCTTATTCTTAAAGATAGGTACCAAAACACTTTTTCTCCACTCCTCAGGCATCCTCTGACTTTCCAAAATTTCATTAAACAATCTAGTTAGAAATTCCACTGCCATTTCTCCTAAGCACCTCCATGCTTCCATTGGTATGTCATTTGGGCCAACAGCCTTTCCATTCTTCATCCTCTTCATAGCTGCCCTTACTTCCTCCTTGCTAATCTGTTTCACTTCCTGATTCACTATCCCCACATCATCCAACCTTCTCTCTCTCTCATTCTCTTCATTCATCAGCCTCTCAAAATACTCTTTCCATCTACTCAACGGACTCTCCTCTCTTGTGAGTACCTTTCCCTCACTATCCTTTATCACCCTTACATGCTGCACATCTTTCCCAGCTCTGTCCCTCTGTCTAGCTATCGGTACAGGTCCTTTTCTCCCTCTTTAGTGTCCAATCTCTCGTACAACTCTCCATATGCCCTATCCTTAGCTTTTGCCACCTCTCTCTTTGCCATGCGCCTCATCTCCTTATACTCATGTCTACTTTCTTCATCTCTTTGACAATCCCACTTCTTCTTCGCCAGTCTCTTCCTCTGTATACTCTCCTGTACTTCCTCATTCCACCACCAGGTCTCCTTGTCCTCCTTCCTCTGTCCAGATGTCACACCAAGCACCTTTCTAGCAGTCACCCTTACTAGTTCTGCTGTAGTTACAATGTTTTGAACTGATATCCATGGCAAATAGAACTGAATCATACTAATTCATCAATATAAGTTTTTATAAACATACTTCTCAAATGTACCTCATTATGAGAGGCATTTTTTATATGGGATCTGAAGGTTATGTTCTTCAAAGTTCCACATTGAAAGGTTCTGTCACATTCAGTGATATTTTTTTTTTAACTGATATCCATGGTAAATAGAAATTAATCATATTAATTCATTAAACAATCTTTCTATAAGTAAAATCAGCATATTTTGTAATCATCCTATGATCTTACTAGTTAAAGCTGTTAGTGTGTGCCCCACACTTTCCCTATTTGTTCCCCACTATAAGGGCTGGTGTTGCTTAATTTGGAGATGGATGGTTGAGAGCCATGTTTGTAAGCTAAAAAAAAAAAACTATTTCAAATATAATGAGCTTCATTCATTTTATTCAGAAGGTGTGATGGCCCGTTTAGTGCGTTCATTTTATTCAGAAGGTGTGATGGCCCGTTTAGTGCATTCATTTTATTCAGAAGGTGTGATGGCCCATTTAGTGTGTTCATTTTATTCAGAAGGTGTGATGGACCGTTTAGTGTGTTCATTTTATTCAGAAGGTGTGATAGCCCATTCATTGTGTGTGTGTGTGTGTGTGTGTGTGTGTGGGGGGGGGGGGGTCTGTGTGTAAAATGTCCCAGTAATTGGCTGTTAGAAGTACTTGGGCTCAAACCCTGCACCTTAGGTACAAGGTCCTGCATTTTCTACCCACACCACCACATGTGATTTAGTGAGTTTGGCTCATACTTTTGGTCTGTTTCTCTTAAGATATGTGGTTTTCTGAAAAATCATAATGATAGCCCTTTAAGTTTCAGTCATACCATCTTTTTTTTGGAAACATACGGTAACACAAAACACCATTTTAACAACTTTCTAAGATTATACAAGCAATATTTTAAATGTGTCCCTGGTTTTGGCCTTTTGCCCCCCACCCCAAATAAATGTTGGCTTTTTCCAGATTTCATCTGCTGTGAAATTGAGAAATTTAGTTGTGCCAAGTGGATGGTGCAGTGGTAGTGTTGTTACCTCAGAGCAAGAGGTTATGTGGTTTGATTCGTGGCTGGGGTGCCTTCTGTATGCCCTCCCTGCATTTGTGTGGGTTTCCTCCCATGTTACAAAGACATCCATCTGGAACATTTCTCCCTGGGCCACTGCTGAAAATTGGCTTTCTTCCAAGTCAGACTTTCCCGGTAAACAAATGTTAAATAAATAAAAAATTCTACATGGAGCTGAGAACTTCAGGGGAAGAGAAGTTTAGTGCTGCTTATTCCAAGACTGCATTGCTAGCAGCACAACAGGTAGTAACCATACATTTGATGCAGAAGGCTGTGGGTTCTACTCCCACAATATACAGGTGATTCGCTGATACTGTATTATGTTGTATTTTAAAGGGAGTGGTTGCTACACTCTTGCGAATGTCCTCCTTTGGAGGAGTTACCTGTTATCAGTTTGCCATCCATTCCCTGCTGCAATATTATTAGCTTATCATTTTTTAATATAACATAGGCAATTTATTCTTCAAGGGCAACAGCCAGTTTATTTGTAGATGAAACAATGAAATATAGAGTTGTTTCCTAGCAGCAACCTCTTCATTAGTTAGAGATCCCTTAAATGTGGAAATACTGTGGTGGTGGTGCTGCGGTAGCGTTGTCGCCTCATAGCAAGACGTTGTCCCATTCGATTCTCAGCTAGAGCGTCTTCTGTGTGGAGGCATACGTGAATGGGGCATGCCATCGTTGAAGGTTGTGCATCAGGGCTGGTAACCCGGTACGTAAAAATCCACTACCAATCATTAGCGGACCGGAGTTCCGCTGTGGCGACCCCTAACCGGGAAAAGCCGAAAGACACAAACAAACAAACTTCTGCATACATTTTGCATATTTACTGATATTGGTGGATTGTAATGAGTAATGACAGAAGTTTGAGTGGCCTTTTATGGTTGAAATTTTCTGAAATTGGTAGTTTTGTCATTATTGGTTCATACATTTTGTTTCATTACATACTGGAAGACTGTTCAAAACTACAGATTTAAAACACGTTCTAACAACTGGTGCTGTATTATACAAGGAATATAATTTAATACAGTCAGAAAGGTGAATCAAGGAATGCATGTCCCTAAAATGTGTTTGAAAACAGCCCAGAGGAAAGTGTGAAAGGCTCAAAATCATGGGCAAATTTTAAGCTTTACTCTTGATACCAAAGCAATGGATGAAGGTAAAACAGTTCACACCACATAACCTTGACCTGGCCAAGTCTTCTGACACAATCCCCTACACAGGTGTAGTATAAAAGATGAATAATGTAGGAACAAGCACTTGTATCACCAGCTGCATTGCCAACTTGGCTCACAAGATGCAGGAGATCAAAATAGGGGAAGAGACCAGTCACCAGTGGAGTCCTCCAGGGTTTGGTGCTAAGACTTTTACTGTTTGGCATATACATCTCAAAAGTAAACATTTGAGATGACTGCAAGCTAGGATCAGTTACTGAATCCCCAAATGACTTAACCATCATGCAGGAAGGTTTGTCCCAAATAATAACTGGTGTCAAAAAGTATGACAATGCCCTCTGAGAACTGATCCAAATGTATGGCATTTGGGAACTTGTGTGTACAGTGACCTAATCTTTGACAAACATGTGCCCAGAGTCATAAGAAAGCCTTTCTATATTGCACATCTTATAAAGAAATTGATTGCGACTAGATCTAGAGATGTTGTTGCCCCCCCCCTTACAAAGCTCTCATTATGTCAATCATTTTGTATAATGCCCACTTTGGCATGTATCTGTCCAGACCCATGCAACAATTGGAATACCTTCAGAGATACCTTACTGAAATGATGCAAGTCCTAAAGAATAGGTCTTGCATGGACCACCTCAAAGATTTATTACTATACTCAGTATTCTACAGAGTGCTTACAGATGACATGTCTGGCAAACAAGGCATCCTCCAACGAAATACAGATGGACGTACTGAACATCAGCAAGTCAAATGGCATCAGAAATGCTCAGTTCAGGTATCTAAACTGAATGTTGTGGAGAGATGGATATATATCACAGAGGCTACCACTATTCCAGAACAGACTAGCCATTCAAGTAAAACAAAGCTCATCCCTTTCCATATTCAAATGTAACTTGGATCTAAGGATGGGTAATAGAAAATGTACTCCAGGATTCCCCCTCATGCCACTAATGGATAGAGGCAGTTCCTAAATGCTGCATTCCTTACATGGGTCCCCTCAAATTATCTATAGTATGATCACAGTTATTCTCACTAGGGTTAATATACAATTATCAGCCATGGGGAAAGCTAAGACCAATCAGAAAATATTAATTCAAGCACCAAAATGGAACTGGCTAAGCATAAAATGTCCTCCAAGTGAACCTATGTTGTGGTAGTAAATAGTTATAAAAAATTACCCTTTTTGAGATCACTAAGTGCCCCTGTCACCCTCCGCCCCCCCCCCCCCAGTCGTCAACAACTTCCGGCGCCTATGTACTCAGTCTATCAATTCATGCTCCTCCTTCTATCACTGGAACTTTCTTCAGAATATAAAACAAACAAAGAAAATAAAGTGGCAACATAACTTTTAAAATGTAAAGTTTAAACAGATAGCTAAGTATTGGTCTGCATGTGCAGACAGAACAAAGCAATCTTTTATGCTGAACAACATTCTGTCAGTGAAGTACGCACCAACAAAACTTACAGTTCTGAGTAGTGTTAATGAAAAGATCAATGTGAAACCTGTTTCAGTGATCTAAATGATAAATTAGATGACTGGATTATTTAAGTGTTAATGGAACACTTTGAGCCTAAAATACAGGTAACTGCAAAACTATTTCATGTTGATCATTGTCACCAAAAGCCCAAGAAGACGGTGATGCAGTACATTGCTGAAATGAAACAGTGTGATGTGAAAAGTGAATCTCACCTATATTTGAATGAAGCAGTTAGAGATAAATTTATCAGTGGCATGCACAGTAAACCTTGTAGGGGAAAACAGCTTTCTGAATAATATTTAACATTTCAGAAACTGTACAAGACCATCAAACATGGAAAACAGAGAAAGAGATATGCTGCTAAGAGATGCACAAGACACATGTTGGTGTGGTGCAAATGGCACAGAATGTTTTATTAATGTAACAATAAAACAGCAAAATCAGTCTTCAAATCTCAGGAACTGGAAAGTAGCCTTATTATAATGTTGTGATGCCCTGGCCCTGAGGTGCAGAAGGATAAAATCCGGTTATTGTTCCAGACAACCTCTGTTCAAACAGTGGCACAGATGCTGGATGAATTGGGTGGTGGAGCATGGGAGTGAATGGTCAATGTCAATTCATCCATTCTATGAGGAAGGGGGCTTCCTAGGCTCAGAATAGCAGAATTAAGAGGCAGACAAGCTCCAGACTGATAGTGGTATACCATTTGGTTGGGAGGCTGTGCATGTCCAAAGGCATGCATGAATCTTCCAAAGGTAGCCAATGGGAAGCTCACAAGGCTGCTTCAAGGTTTTAGGTTTAGAGCACCCTCCCCATCAGCAGTATAATACTGCACCAACATCCTTGATCTCCTCACCAGTTCCAGATGGGGGTCAGGTTGAGCTCAAGGGAGGCTAAGTCAGGTTCAGAAGATCCAGCGAATGAAGAAAGGAGTTGATAGTAGCTGAAGATCAGCTGCTGGAAGTAGAGGAGTAAAACAAATGCTACTGTTGTGGAAAAGTAAAGCATATAACATGAACACCTTGCAGTTAAGCACACTCACATGACATGAGAAAATATTAATCTTCAATTGAAGATATTTACTATATATATATATATGAAAAAATGTGAAAACCACATTGATTTACTAATGTTTTGATTAGTTCTTAGAAAGGAAAGGTCTTGCTCACATCTACATTTATTATACATTTTAACTGTGTGGCTCTGGACACTGTTACAACAATGGCAGTATTTGTTATACCTTAAAGAATGCTTCCTGTATCGTTGCCTTACAAGTGCTCACATAATTCTATGCTGAAATATTCTGTGATGGGTGAAATAATGTTTGCAATATGCTACAAAAAAGCAAAAATATTTTCCTTTAGTTGTGATAAGATGTAAAGAACCATTTATATGTTGTTATAATTACCAGCAGAAATTGGGAAACAATTAGTTTTGTGAAGCAGCATTTCTCACATGCTTTTTTAATTAGTACAAGAAATGCTTGATTTACATGAGGGAATGTTTCATACGGATTAAGGACGATGATGCCATATTAGAGACATCACTTTTGGGGAAACTGGAGATGGTGTTTAAGTTTTTCAGAGTTTTTCAATTTTACCTTATTTTCTGCCCATGCTAGAAGTATATAGTACAAAGGGCAGTCATACAGTATTGTAGGAGGTTTAAGAGGCTTGTGATCACAGGTAACACATTCAGCTGGGTGGGGGGGGGGGGGGGGTTGACACTCACATACCTAGGTAAGTGTCACAATGGTTAAGGTATACTCTTTACCAAAAAGGATAGGCTCAAGCAGGGAAGTACACCATGTTGGGTATTAAGGAACAAATGTAATTGGATTGTTTGTAAATGTGTACAAGTCTGTCAGACCTATGGTGGTTCATGCCCAGTCTTTAGATGTTTAGGAAGGAGGTGTGAGCATGAAACAAGATCCAAGGACAGGGCTCTGGAAAGGTTAGCCTAGAACCAGATAGGTGATGCTAGTGAAGGGGGGTAAAGGTTCCTTTCAAAGGGGAAAACAAACAAAATAGAGCAAATCTACAGACACCAGTGAATGGGAAGTTTTACAGCATTTTATACCACATGCTTCTTGGTTACTAAAGTCAAGATACTGGAACATTTTTGATATATGGATTGCAGAGAGGGATTTCCACTCCAAGCTGATGCATGAATGGAGTGCATTATGTTGTTAAGGTTCTGAAATCAGTCAAGGGCAAAGAAGCTAAAGCTTGTAGGTTAGTGGAAAAAGAAATTTAGGCTGCTAGAGTAGCTGGCCCATTTGACAACTTCCATTTTCATGGGTCAAAGTGTCCCCATTCAGTTTAGTTTCCAAGAAATAACCAGGGAAATTTCAACTAATGCACCAGTTGTCCTTCACTAAAAATGGCTCAGTCAATGATAGTACTAAAAAGGAGGCATTTAAAGTACAATTCACTTCTTTGGATGACCCCATTATCTTAATATGAGCAGTGTCAGACACCTGGACTGCAAAGCTGGATATAGAGGCCACATTTATACTGCTTTCCATCAAGCAACATGACTAGTATTTGATGTGCATGTGGTTAGACGGCAAGTTTTACAGTGATAAGAAAATGCCTATGGGGTGTTTGGTGACCAATGCCACTTTTGAGGAATTTAGCAGTGTCTTACAGTAGATTTGTCAGACAAAGGGACTGAAGGAGAACATCTGTCTATTATCTAGATAAATCTGATTATTGGCAATAGGTGAAATGGGAAGTAAAGTAATTTCAAGGTATGTACTAGAGGAGGGTGTCTCTTTGGTAGAGGACAAGTTAGTGGTTCTCACCAAAAAATTGCTTTCTTGAGTTTGGAGGTAGGTATTCCTAGTGGTTCCTTCACACTTCCAGAGAACAAAGTTAGGCTATTAAAGAATAAAACTACTGAGACCTATGAAAAAAGTAAAGAAAGGGTAGGGGACATCTTGCACTTCCTTGTTATGTTAAAATTTGCTTGCAGAGCATTAGCCCAAAGACAGACTTGTAAAAGAGCCTTTGCAAATTTCCTAACAGGTAAGTTGCAAAACCATCATAGAGTTAGGGTGCAGAGCTGAGTAAGGAGGATTTGCACATATAGAAAGAATTCTGGGTTGGTTTCAATGGGGTGTTGTTCTGGTAGGAGGAATAGATGCCTTACAATGACTTTAAATTGTGCACAGATGCAGCAGGTGGTATGGGACAGGTGTTATATCAATGGTAAATAGTTTCACTGTTTCTGGTCAAGCTCTTGGAAGCATACTGAGCTGTTAAAGGATACTTCTTTATTATAGCTGATTCCCATCTGGGTGGTGGTGTGGGTTCAGGAACTTAAAAATGAAGAAATAGAGTGTTATTTTGACAATCAACCATTGGCTTTTGTATTGTCAAAGAGAGTCTCTCATTCGTCAGCAGTTTAATCCATTTTAAGGCATTTTGTTTTGCTATGTTTAATACTGAATAAATCATTTAATGCTATATGTTTTCCTAGCAAGAAAATTAGTTGCAGCTCAGAAGATTCAGAGCTGTGGCTCCAGAAACTTAAGTGGCAACAGTGCCTATTCCATAAGACGTTTTACAGATTGGAGGGCTGAAACAGGTTTGGTAATAAAGGACTGATGGGCACCAACTACACTGAAATTGTGAAGCTGGGTTTGTAAAAGTTAAAAGAACTTTGCAGTGGCAGTTTCCCAGGACAATAGGTGACCTTTTTTAAGCCTGCTGTACATTACTTAGCACATGCCTGGTAATCTGGACATGAGATCAGGACCATTAAACTCCACTTTTTAGCTCTTAAGGTTATATTCCAAAGTTGGGCTAGAATTCTTGTGAGGTGAACTAATTACATACAACCCTGGAGAAAGGAATTGTTACCACTACTGCTAGTGGCATTTCATGCTATTAGCCCAAACTATTAGTCATGTGCTGCCCTGGTAGCAATTTTCCTTATTCTATACAGTGTTTATTTTGGGATGAGTGAAAATGTTAGAACCCATCTAGTCTTCGGGACGCCCCCTGCCCCTACTCTGCTCTGTGGCTAATCATGGTAAAAACCCTGCTGGGCAGGGTACAACTTTTGGGCCCAGTATTAATTACTTAAAAAAATGAATGTGTTGCAGATGCAATATTTTGAATTAATGCTTTTTAAAGTCTTGAGACAACTGGATATTTACTTTGCCAGATTTTTAGCCATCTGTTCAGAATAGTTAGGGCATCTGATTGGCTGAGGGAAGGTCACTCAGTGGAATATTTAAAGAGGTCAGGGATGTGGGTATCCATGGCCTGTATGATTTGCATTAAAAAACGTGCTTATATAATAAGGGAAAATGCTAATTACAAAAATATAAATATAGATTAATAAGTTCATACTAGGCAATTACTCTGCAGACTACTAGATGACTAGCCAATAACCAGACAGTGATCAAAGGTCATAAACCCTGTATCTTGTGCTTCTGTAGTAAATATTGCAACTATTAATCAACACCCCTAATTTAAACAATATTACAAAACTATAAGGCTAGTCTGATTGCTGGGGCATCTGTATATTTTGTAGCCTAGAAGAGGGCTTTTCAATGACTAAATTGTGAACTCTTGACTTCAGAATGGCATTGTGTACCCATTAATGTACGCACAGGAGTCATTTAATGCTGTGATAAAGCAGCTTGAGAAAGAACGTTGGAGACTTCACATAATATTCATCTATCTGAGTAGAAATGACATAGACTAACAGGCCAGAAGAAATTTGGCTCAGGTAAGGATGAAATATATTTGTTATATAAAGACTATATTTCCAGGTGTAGTAATCATTTGGTCCAGTTTTCCTCTGAGTAGTATGGAGGGCAGCTTTCAGTTACAACTGGACAAATGAAGCCAAAAGGTACATTATAAATGCCATGTATAGAGAAACTGAAATGTTGGTTCTATGGATGTGTACCATTGGGATTTGGAGGATAAAGCTCACACTTAATATACTTTGGAAGGGTTTCACATAAATAAGGTAAGTTTGCACTTACTGCAGTTTCCAGATAGGATCTGCACAACAGTTTAACACCTTAATTTAAATATACTTTTTGGAAGAAGTTGTGCTTGATAGAATTGTAAATTGCACAAAAGGTGGGAAAATACAAAGTGGGGCAGGATGGACTCTTCTACTGAATTAATTGGACATTTCATGGACATGATCATCTCCATAAAATGTATTGTGTGGACTGTCCTGACATGTGTGAGAAGAATCTGGCCATTCATTCCACCCAGCCACAGCTAACAACTGGGTTAGAACACCTTTTTAGAAACCAGGGACAGTTTGTAGAACTACTAATTTGGTAGAGGATGCCTGGCAATGGTACAGCTGGGCCATGAGTATGAGCCATGCTAGTTGGCAACATGCAGTGAGGTACGCTAATTCAGATATTAGAACTAATAATAATAATAATAATAATAGGCTGGTCTGGTCATCTGGAATAGTATCACTGACTGGGTTAAAAACAACTGAAAGGAATAATCAATGCATATTTTACTGATGAGCAAAGTGATATTGTAATAAATAAAGTACTGTTATAAATGATGTTTGAAATAAATGGACTGATAAGCTTTGTGAGAAGCTGTATGTACATATAGTAACCTACCAAGGTTTAGATGAAATGATTTCAAAGGTGTGTTTTACATACCTGCCTACCACATATATTCTCTGGTCCTATGGCAAATTGTGTTTGTTATCTGAGTAAGGAGAAGCAGGATAAGGTTTGTTTGGGAGCAGACAGAGCTGTCCTCCTAACTCGACCTCTTGACAGGTGATGGGCGGGCAGGAGTAAAAGTGGGTTGGAATCTTCCTGTCCACGAAGTCCTGAGGACTGGATGTGAACAGGTATTTAGGTTGTAGCTCAGGTTAGCTTCATCTCTTCCCATAGCATGCATGGTGGAATTACTGATACGGCATGAGAGAGCTGGGAGTGGGCCTCAGAATCTTCTTATAAGAATGAAGGGAAAAAACTTCAACTTTGTATTTTATTTAATCTATAAACATGTAACATTCAATGATAAAAACTGAAAAAGTATAAGAATTGGAAATTGCTCTAAAATATCTAAAATCAGTCAGTATTATTCTGAACTATGTTATTTATCTGTATTTTCCAACTTTAATAATTTGAAGCTGGCCAAAGCTTCCATGCTTATCACCACAAGTGATGCATACAATCTTAAAAAGCAGTTTCATAACCTAGACAGGTACATAGGTACAGGGACAGGTTCATAACCAGAGACTGCCCATGCTATGGAATAGAATTCCCATACATGTCAAACAGAGCACTTCACTGGTGCTCTTCAAGAGAAATCTTGATGAGTGGATGGGAAATAGAAAATTCACCCCGGGATCACTCCAGTGGCTCTACTTGACAGAGGCACTGGGAACTAAGATTGGGTGGCAAGATGCCATGGTAATCCTGTGGGCAAGGCTTGTAAAGGCTCCAGGGCCATTAGCCTAGTACACACCTATAAACCTATGAACCTATGACAGATGATTTCTACTAAAACACTCAGGAAATGTTCACAAATATTACTTGAAGACTTTCTTGCTAAAATAAATCATATAATCTCATTTTCACAGGACTGACTAGAAGTATAACACTTCAGAAAGAATTCTGCCCATCCATGCTTATGAATGCCTTCCAAAAATGCCAGCAAATAAGCTAACATAGCAGCTTGAAAAACTTTGTCATACTAATAAAAAGAAATTACTTGGGACCAGTGACATCCACCTTTTATATCATCCCTATGAACAGCTGCTGCTTTTCATGGAGGTCACTAGGCAAGTAGGAAATGGAGGTAGATTTCCAGGTCTTTCTCTTCTATATCATGCACACCTTACATGCATAACTAGAGACAATTTAGATTCACCAATCTACCTCCTATATGTCTCTGAGAGGTGGGATGAAACTGAAATACCTGGAGAAAATCCACACAAACACAATCAGGACATGTAGACTATGCACAGAAGTCATACCAGCTGAGAATCAAGCCAGAGAACCTCTTGCTGTGAGGTGACAATACTACAGACTGAATGACTGTATCTCTCTCAGAATGCATTAACTGCTTCCTAAAATGCCAGCAAATAAGCTAACGTAGTAATTTGGAAAACCTTGTCACTAGCACAGAGGAACAACCTGGAACCAGTAACTTATGAAAAAGTAAGCTGTACTGTTGACAGATATGCTTCATAAATCTGTATAATATTCAGATGTTAAAAGTGCTAATGTGAATGGTGGCAGTTCAGCTGTCCAGCAAAGAGAACCTCTAAACTGATACACAAAATTAATTGAACAACATGAAACTTATGAATGAGCAATCAAAGCAATATCTTTGGTCCCTTAGGAATGTTACAAGTTATCAAATATGAACATCTGTTTACAAATGAGGATGATTTAACATACAATTTAAATAGCAACAGGATAAATTAGAGGTTTTTCAGTTTTGTAACAAACGACAAACCAGACTAACACATTTAGAAGATGATAATAAAACCATTCAAATAAATACTACAGGACTAGAAAATAGACCAAGAAAGTAGATCAAGAAGGTATAATTTAATTATAGTATCTATACCTCAAAATCATGGCAGAGTTTTATCACCCAAAGAAATGGCCAATTTGATTTATGCATAATTATTACAAATCAGCACAAAAATGTCAGCAACAAAATTCATTTAGTTTTTTTGTTGTTGTTGTTTACAGTGAAGAAGGGAAAAATAAAGGAAAAATGTCTAGGACAGTGACAGTCGAATGCCTTAATTTATCAGATGCATCTTGTAGTTGGGAGGCTTACTTTTAAGAATACAAACAACGTATTAGGATCAAATGAACCAAGATTTTTCAGTTGATATTTTATCAGCAATAAGACATTTTATTTTTATCTAATGAAAATGTATGAGTGAATGATTTAAGATCCTTCCTCATTTTCCAAACAAACCTTGCATGGCTTATCAATACTGAAAATGTACTCATTACAGGAAGCTAATACAGATCTAAAATATGTGAAATTTGTATGAAAGTATGTTGTAATGTGTGTAATGGCAGAGTAATTTAAATATCCGTTAAGCTTTTTTTGGTAGGTTGCTTAAAATGGTGGGCATCTTACATTTTTAAGCAAATTAAAGACGAGCAGCAAAAAAACTGAAAAAGGTTTCATTTTCACTAAGAAGAATGTTACAGAAATGTTGAGTAGCATATTTAGAATTCATTTAGAACACTAAAAGTGAGTGCTTCTGAGTTTTCAAGCTTTCCGTCAATATATATATATATATATATATATATATATATATATATATATATACACATAACAATACAAGGCCAAGAATAATATGGATTATTGGGTTACTGGGTTAAAAGGAATAAAAAAACTTAAAATACTAATGACAACATGCATAAAATAGCCACAGTATTATGTCAGTTATAACACGTAATGATGCCATGCAAGTTAAGAAATCTTGTCTGGGGTTTGTAAGGCATTTGAAAATAACTCATGTTATTTGGAAGAAAGGGGCATGATAGGGTCACTTTACATTCCATTTCCAAATTATCAGACGTTTGAAACAGATACCAATCAAGGTTTAGCATAAAGATTTTAATAACATTAATCAAGCATTTAACAACCACACAGATGTGCATACAGTTATAGAACAGAAAACAACCCATTTTGAAGACGTTTCATTAACTTCATGCATTATACATTCACTCCAACATTGCATTAATTGCACTAATCATACCCTTCCTTAACTTTGACTCCTCGTCCTGAGCATTATTCTGCATGTATTGTCAATTATTGTTCTCATAAATTCCATTTATTTATATGTAATTTGCTGCTCTTCCCTTTCCTAAGGAGTCCACCTTCATTTTTCTTATCTTCTTCACAATGCTCAGTACTTCATTTATGGTTGGTTTAGATTTTGAATTCCATTTCTAACAATTGTCTTTTTGGAAGCCAATTGCATTAAACATAGCACGACCTTAGTATGTGTAGGCAATTCAGTTCTTATATCACATCTGAAAATAATTTTTTCCTTAGTTCCAATCATTTGCTCCCCCCCCCCAACATTTCTGGAAAAGTAGTCTTATGGAATTTCTTTTTTTAATTTTAAACTCATTACATTCCCTAAAAAGCATGTTCCCAGTTACAGCTATCTCATTCCCATCACACCTCAGTCAATTGCTATTGATCTAAGTAAAAATTCTCTTGAGGTGTGCCTTGAGTATAAAACTACTGCGCAAATACTTCCAACCAAAATCTCTAAACCCTCTAGATTGTTTTACATACTGGGGTGCCAACCAAATGTCCTCTCAATGTTCCTTTATAAATTGCCTACCCAGTCTCTCTTCTTAATATTTTGTAACCTCTTCTGATTGATTCTTATAGTTATTATTCATTATTTTATATGTCCTACTAACTATGCATTTTTAATAGTAACCTTTAGTATATATTCCAAAAAAAAAAAAACTCAACAAGAGCTGGTCTTTCAGTCAGTACTCTCCTTTTACCTTTCACTTTATCTATACTTTGTTATTCATGGTAGGGAAGGCAGTCTCTAACCTGCAGCCCAAACTTCCACAGTTATTTGCTCCCAGTACAATGGTTCTTTTCTCCAATACATTCCAGTCCAGTGAGCCCACTCTTACTTATTTTCCACACTTCTACTTGCAGTCACAGTGCATGACTGATGCTTTAGTTAAATATTCCATGATAAAGAAAAACACAGGCATAGGTCTAAGCAAACAACATTTTTCACCAACTATCTTTGTCTTCCTAATAAACAACATTGTGGGAAAATGTATAAATAAGAAACAGCATCCAGAATCTAGGTTGAACATGCAAAAATACAAACAGCTCTGTGAACTATATCCAGTCATTACTAAATAAAACCATATCAATCAGTGATTCACCTTTACTTTATGTAGAAGATTCCTACACAAATATACTGGACACAGTTCATGAAGGATTTAACTCCTTATACATATGGCTTCTGCAGTTAGAACTCTTCTTAAACAATATCAACAAATCCACGTTTGGTAGCAGGCAAAATAAAATATCCATTTCCACCTCTATAGATAACTGTATTTATTGGACAAAAAGACTGTTTTAACTGTATTAAATTCTTTGGGGTTTGGATGAGCAAAGAACTACAAATAACCTTGCATATCTCCCACACTGTTAAATAATTTTAATTAACTTTAGTTGTTTAAAATGATATAAAATATCTTTCGATATCTTAGTGACTTTTAGATTGCAATGTGATTCATGTCTGCAAAGCTGGCAAAACTGAAATTCTGGTGATTTTTGGAATAAGCTTTTGTATTTACATTGCTAGTATTGGTTGGGGAAGAATTCTACACTAAGCTTTGCTTCTGTGGTATCCACACAAGGTCTATACATACTGATATATTTGATTTAGTTGCATACTTGCAGATATTGCTAAAGTTCTGTTCCATTATATCTGCATGCTTATTATCTTATCTTAATTGACTAGTTTTATTTTTTAATTTTAATTCTGAAGAAATGCTTAGTACAGAAAAAAAATTATGGAAGTCAAAAAAATTGTGTAAATGATGCTTGCTGCTTAAATAATTGTCCCTGGGATTCATTAACGCCTACACTAAATATACTCCATTCTAAGTGAACAGACAACACAAGCGTAACTCATACCTTCTTCCTCCTAATTTTAGTTTTCTTACTGATTTTCTTGCAGCCTTAATTATTGAGGGGGGGTTTCATAAAGTTTACCATAAAGTGTAGACTACACGTATACTAGTATAATCTTTCTGCGTGACTAGAAAGCACAAAAACTGTACTAGGAATGTTCTTGAGTACAGATTGTGTTTCCTTAATGTACACTAGTGTACACCTAGTGTACACTTAGTGTAGGCATTAATGCCGTAACCCCTTTTGTCACATATCCTTAGAAACACCTAGATGATAACAGTATGTATGCATCTTAACTATTCTTGCTTTTTCTCTGTAATTTAAAATGGATAGAGTAAATACATCAAGTAGGGGAGAAACCTAGGTGCAATATGTTGGGTCTATATCACTTCATCGAAGTGACACTTCAATGTAGCCATTTTATCGGAAATACCGTTCATCGAATTCTGCTCATATGGTGGGGCTGCACCCCCCACACCCTCTGCTAATTATATATATTCTAACTCCGAGATTGCACTACAGTGGGGAAAGGGCATATTTCCTGATCCTTGCTGTACTGCGATCTCAGTAAAAACAACTAGATCACTGAAGTGTTCGGTGTAATAACACCGAAAATGCCATTCAATGAACTGATTTACTGATGGAGTGATAGGGATCCATTTGTTGTGTGCCACAATTTGTTGGATACCTCATCATAATACCATGACTCAGAAGGAAGATCAAGATACTTGTGTGTTTGTGAAAGAAGGAAATACAGTATTTTCTCATTCATTGGTTAGTTCAGGTGACAAGTTTCAAGGTTAGGGCACGTGATACCTGTTTTTGAACAGTTTTGGTTTCTTCAAAGTATATTAGGATTACTATGTCTGTGTTATGAATATATTCTTAAACTCCAATGCAGAATATTAGTTTCATGTGTTTGTGTATATTTGTGCAAGACAATTTGAATTTGTGATCGTTATTAATAGTTTCTTCTCCAATACCACCTTAGAGTAGCCAGAGTTTACATCATTTAATGGAAGTCAGAAAATATTAGACAACATCTACATGGATTACAAGGACCTTCATTTGTTCCACTGCAAAGTTATAGTTATGTCAGCTTTTCTTTTCTAACTTTATTAAAGATAGTTTTTTTGAGGCATTGGATAAATTACCTCATGTCTACTTAAAACAAACAGCTTCTAACCCAAAATAAAGCAATAATTGAGGGGTATAAATATACTGAACAGTTTCTTCCTACATCTTATAAAATGATAATACTTAATTTTCTACTCTTAGAACTTGTGTTCAGGTTCTTAAAGGTCCACCTACCAGATACTAAGAGTAAAGTAGCATGGAATCTCTTGACAGGTAGTTAGACTAACACATGGTATCATAAACATATCTACCTAAAAACTAATAAGGCATGGCCAGTAAACAAACCTTGGCATGGGATCCACAGACAGGTTAACAATTAGTCTGTTCTGACTGGTAACACCATTGTCACAACCCACTGATAGGGTATAATGATACTTCATTTACTATACTAGACAAGGAATGAGTCACTATAACTTGTATTCTCAGCCCAAAAATAAAGAATGTGTCTACTGCAGTAAAAAGGAGGAATTAGGGATGATTTTAACACTGCCATTGTTCATATAGAGGTGAATGATGTGATGTGTTCCATTTTAAGATGAGACTGCACTCTTCTCTTCCTTCTTTTTTTGTCAGGAAAGGATCACTTATTAACATTAGGTATAAAAATAACAAGATACAATAGCAGGCTTCATAAATGGCACTTGCCAAGATGAAGTCAGTGCATGCCTGCGTGGGAAGAGATGTAGGGGTATCTTCACATTTTATAGGATATGAAATCCATCCCTCTCTCCAAGGGTGTGTAATATGAATAGAAAATTTGCAACCCCAGAGGCTTTTTAGGCCAAGTAAAACTGATGTACACCCAAAATCAACAGTAATGAGATTAATAAAGTGAGGGCAGCTCTCCTTAGAACCAGAAGCTTAAACAAAAGATTGTGCAATCTTGAGGTTTTCATGACTTTGACAGGTATCAGGGTATAAGCCACCACACAAACCTCTTTTAAGGACCCTTTCAGAAGTGTTGGTATTTCAGAATGAAATGCCTTCAAAGTCATATTTAGCAAAGCTGGTGAGGAATTGTCCATTTACCTCCATAACAATCTCATTCCATGGTGACTCACATAGACCACAAACAAGAGGTAACAGAAGGCAACAGAACTCATCTTGACCATCATCAACAACAAAGACTACCATGCAATAAGCTGGTATACAACTCCCTCCATGTCACCTTAGCAATTAAAAATAAAAAATAACAGTCTGGCAATGCTTCACAAAGTTGACCCCCCTGGATCATTCTGTATATCTGGAACAACTAAAACCTTACATTTTAAGTTAAATGAAGTTATTCAAGGTGGAAAAGAAAGATTATGTTATTTTACATTGTAGCTGTTATAGAAAGGTTGAAAAAGAGGACATATCAATTCAGAGATGTAAGGGTTAGATAATGAAGATTTGGATAACAATTCTTGGACTGTATATTGGAAGGGTTACAGAAATGATGTCGAACAGACTGGCGATGAATAATAAATTAGAGACTGAAACAGCTCGGACCTATACAAATGTTCAAGAAACAGATAGCTCACTAACTCAAAGATACCACAGCAAAATTGACTTGATTATATACGCCACAAGCTTCTGCACCAATGTGCTTTTTCAAGTGTCATAGAATAAAAACAGAACAAAAGAGAGTACTTACAAACTCTAAAAACTGCATTTGCTGACATTCAACATTCTATACTTTTTATGAAACAATTAAATAATTATTTAAATAGTCATTTAACTATTCACCTCATCTTGCAAATATAACATTCCATATAAAATAAAAATAAAAATGAAAATAAAACTTTCCTAAAAGATCAAATTTGAGGTGGTGATGAACTCTTACTTACAGGAAGAAGGGAATATAAATGGACATGTAATCTTTGTGTTGACCACTCACCTGGTTTAAATGATGTATGTAATTTTGAAATCTGTTCCTAAATCAAGAATGCTGAAAAAAGTAACAGCATTCATAACCATGTTTTTGCATAAATGTATTTGATCTTTTAGGAAAGTTTTTTTTATTTTATATGATAACTTATATTTTTGAGAAGAAGTGAGACAGGGACAAGAGCGTTTAAAGTTAATTGTGGACAGGGTGCCAGTCATTACATAACACACACACACACACACACACACACACACACACACACACACACACACACACACACACACACACACACACACTTAATGAAACATATCTATAGGCAGTTTGGAATATTAACAGTCAACTTATTGTATATTTGGGAGATGGCAGAAAATTGGAGAACCCATAGAAAACCTATGTATGTAGACACATGTAGGGCATGCCGACTCCATATAAAAGGCATCCCAGTTGGGAAAATATTTGGAGAACCTCTTGTGGTGAAAAGGCATCACTACTCCCTGAGCCACTCTACTAATAAGCTAATTTATTATTACTATTATTATTAGAATTACAGGCATAGTATGATAGCTATATATATATATGCATTCATTATAACAGTCAAAACAATAATTTCTAATTATAAGATATCAATTTATTGACAGTTTGACATTAGGAAGATTTGTGCCATAATGTATATTTTTTACTTTGTCTGGTTTGAATTACTATTTAAAATGAAATTTAATTAATATACTATATGAAAATGTTGTTGTAGGAATGAAATGGTTGTATTTTAAGAGAGCAGCAAGGATGATGAAGGCTTGAATGAACTTACTGAAAGACATGGAGATTAGGTAATATTTTGAATTGGTTTTTGAATATAACGGGTAAGGAAGCTCTATTTGCACTATTTAGTCAATAGTGGATGGATTTGTAAGTTCTTAAATTTTACTGATTTTTAAATGTAAGGGTTAATACTGAATGCACCTTAAGTCAGTCACGCATACTTAGCTTCAAAGTCAAGCTGGTTAAATGCCCTAGCTATCTTGTGGTTTTGCCCACTTATGGCTAGTATTTGGTATGTATATCCTATCCTCTGTTGGTTATTCTGACTGATGGATAGGACTATTTCTTGGACATAAGAAGGCCATTACATGGATTGGCAGGCTGGATAGATATTATAGCTGTAAGTGTTATCTGTATAATGTGAATTGGACATGATTAAGCATGACAAAGGTAACTAATGGAATTCCTGAGAAAAGGTTTTAGGGAGCTGCAGAGTAACCTAGAATACAGTGTCAGTTCATTATTTTGAAAATAAATCACTAGTTATCACAGGAAAGGAGATTAAATATAGACCTGATATGTAAAAGGAGAGGTGGCCAAAATGAACAGATTTTATTGAGAGCTGGTGCATAAAAAGGGAGTGTCAGGGGAGGCATAGAATGTTTTTTTAGCATTATATTGTGTTGGTAAATAAGTCAGGCACATTCTGGGAAGTGCTTATGCATACAATGGGAGTACTAATTTGGGATGTGTTTTTGTATTTAGAAAGACTGATATGAGCTGTGCTTTTGCATACTTGTGATGAATTCAAATGGCAAGAGCTTTTGATTTCTTGAAGGGGTGTGTGTATCTCAAGTTATGTACATGCAATATATTCAATACAGTACTAAAAATACTCTTTGTAATTAATCAACGTAATCAGATTAAAAGTCAGGTTAAAACAGTAACATTGCATTTCTTTCATCTGCAAGGCTATAAAAATAATTACCTTTTTACCAATACAGAAAACAGTTATAAAATAGTGTTGTACAACAGTTGTACAATCATGTTTCTCTTTTATTTTTACAGTAGTGCAATGATTTTAAATAATTCTTTGTAAGTTTCTTATACATACTACAAAATCATAAGACAAATACATTCTCTTGGGCTTCAGTTATACTTACAAGAAGATTCAATGAGCCTTTCAACTCTTTGCTGTTTCTGCAGGCAATTGTAGTTAATTTCTTCTTCGGCCATGATTAAAAGAGAGGGCAATTCTTGTTTACCTCTATTTGCACTTCTTATTTTATTTTTGACTAAGCAATAGCTGCTTTTTGTTTTCTGTTTTCTCATACATATGCATAGCTGTATGAGTTAATACAATACTGTGTAAATATTTTCTGTCATTCAAGAGAAATGTGTGGAATGTTATTTTCAAATTATACGCAACACTGTGTTCAGGTATAACTAATTCACAAACACAGAAATGCAGCAATTCATGGAAGTTTGCATCTCCTTTCTGGACCTGTAATGTGTCTGATTTCATAGGTAATCCTGAAGTAAAACGTAATTTCTCAGTAAACTTTGTGCAGGTCATTCACTTGGCACAGCAACCCCCCTCCCCCTACTTGCAGTCTAGCAATGATGTGATGTGTGAGACGTAAGCAATGATGTACATGTAGTTAGAAACACTTTTTTTTTCAAACAACTGGGTTAGACAACTGTTGAACTATATTTCTATGGGCTGCACAAAATGGCTTTCATGCAATGTATTATACGTCATTTTTTTGCCATGGTAATAAATTATAAATGTGTAATTGCAATTTTTATTTCATTATTTTATAAATACAGTCACAATTACTTGTACCTGTAACCTAGTACATGATTTACAGAGTTACATGTACAGATTATTTTAATACCCCTATGTTATATTTGTATATATTATTAAATTCTAATACGTTAATGATATGCTTCTTTGTTAAAAAGATGCATGTATGACTATAAACATGCTTATGATTTCCTATGTACTTCGTAATAGCATTACAAGTAATACTTTCAGGTACACATATCTTTCTTTGAAAATACCTATAGTTATGCCACCTTGTTTTATACCTTTAATATGACTCCTTTAATTCATTCCCTCCAGTACAGCTCTTTTGAGAGTGTACCTTTAACTCCTAGTGGGTGTGGCTTGAGCCTTTAAAAAATGAAGTTATCACCTTACAGTTCTAACAAATACTCATTGACAAAGGTCAAATATCAATACAATTTATGTTTGCCATCATGTATGTTTCAAGATAAAATATTCTGATACCTTGTATATAGCATGGTTTGGGAATTATTAATGCAAATATGAACAAACAATATTTTATGCCTAAAGGCTCAGTTGGAGGTAACTGCAGAAATGCTTGGAGGTGCACTTTATTTTACTTACTATGGACGTCTGACCTTCTTGTCACAACTTGGTCTACCCACTTAGCCAGCTTGTCACCCCTACACTTTTGCAAGTCATCATACCTGTGATGACACTGCTGGCCAGAGAGGGTTATACCTGTCAGGTTTGACAGGTGGTCACCCATCTCCTGCCAGATATCAATCTGTTTCCTAGTAGTGTTTCTTATGCATGCCTTGGTCTTATCCAGATACGACTCATGCAGAAGGTAGATCATGATCATGGTTTCCTTACTGGACAAGTTGTGAGACCGGCTTCATGCCTTCATAGAGTTGCCATCTTTCAAAGATCCAGAACAAAAATGAGGATGGTATGGTTGCGGGGAGAGGGAGGGTGACATCACATCAACTAAATCCTTTTTGCTAGCATAGTCATTACAACAACTATTGATACCATTGACATGTTTGGTGTAACCAAAACTGTTTTGTCACATACTGTTTTTTTTTTCTTAAAGGAAACCCCTCACCTTTCTCTTGTATGCTTCATAAAAATGGAAATATAAGATTAATAATTTTTATTGATAATGCTTAATTATAAAAATTATTTGTTTTGTACCCTGACACAGCATATGTCATGTAGTACAGCAGAATTTTTTCTGGGGGGGGCAATAAATATGTGTTACTTTTAACATTTTTGAAGTTATGACTTGCTTGAGGTGCTAGGATGCGACACACAGTGTGGGATGAACAAGGATTACACTTCAAATTACTGCAAACCTTACATTCAAATAACTTCATTTTATTTATTTTTTTAACTACATTATGATTCTGGCTAGTCTGGGGCCATTTTCATTTTCCTGCTGAAAGCTTGGGATAGCTGTGGAGACCTTTGGATTCCAGAACCATCCTTAGCACATCCATGTCACTATTAAATACTTTTAAGTTACACTGGACACACATTCACAATTAGCAAAATGCCAAAATGTACTTATAAACCATGGGGCACATTTGCATATTACTATGATTCATAAAGATGCATATACATTTGTCTAATTTGCATATAATGTGTAAATGGCCCTGACTGTTTGCTAATAAGTTGAGCGTCACCATATTAATTTGCCAGTAGCTGAGATAGGCAGCAAATGCAGTAGAATATTGTAGACTTACCATAGTAATGAAATATTTTTAAAAATATTATTACTTGATAACAAACACTTAAAAATATTATTTCATTATTGATTTAAGGCTCATTTGCAATGAACTTACATGTATGTTGTGTATGTTATAATAGCACTGACTGATATAATTATTTTATTTATTTTACATTTGTTGACCGGGCTAGTCCAATTGGATATATGTCCATTTTCAGTGGAGGCCCAGGGAGATAAGCTCCACATACACAAGAAAATTTAAAAAGGCATTGATACATTGCACAAAAAAATTGGAAACAGAATGTATCATTGTGCTGGGCATAATAACAAGAAAGAAATTTCCTGGTCTGAGCAGATGTAGAATTTATATCAAGAAATAGGACAGAGGTAACTAATTAATTATATAGTCACACAAAACATGACAACAAAAAAAACACAACCAAAATACATTTTTATCCTTTGTAAGTTGGATTTCATGACAGCAGTATCAGGGGAAGTGATTACTGATAACAAAAATGAATAGCACAATGGTATAATTTATTGATCATGCATAAATCTACTCTACTGAAAATGGACATATATCCAGTTAGACTAGCCTGATCAACAAATGTAAAATAAATAAATAAATGGGTATAAATGCAGTAATTTGCTACAGAGTTTTTACTATGTTAAGAATATGAACAGGTATGTATGATGAATCAGATTTTTTCGAGAGTGACAGTGAGGAATAAAACATGGCAGTATTATCAGTATATGAAAATGGCAGAGGATAAGGCAAGGATGCTTGTTTGCGACAAAAGTAATTTCATTCATAACTGTAATGAACCGTAGGTAACATATTACAATTTTACATGGTTATTTTGAGATTTCTTTTAGGTAACTATATTGGTTTGTGTAAAGTAACACTTATTATGGATGTCAGGAATAGCTGGCCAGTGCTCTGTACTTTAAAAGGTGATTACATCCAAACTTTACTATTTTTTTTTACATACGGTATTGATGGAAAATAAGGGATCAAAGCACAGAGAGGATAACGTCAGCCATGAGGAAAAGTGTGTCCTCATGAGCTAGTGTGACAGATACTGAAATCATGTTCATTGCTAGGATACTGGGCAGAGACATTGGTGATGCACCCCCATGCAGCACACACTACCTGGCAATTGATTGAATGGTAGCCCTTCCTGTTGTGATACCACTCTCCCCATGGGACAGGAAGACGCTAATTGCAACATGGGTGCAATTTATCACAACAAGTATCTCAGGGTATTATGCCAACCCATAAAAAGCACTCATAGTCCTGGTTTGGTCCTGAGGTGACACCAAGAAACAGATGTAGTAATCCACATGTGCCAAGAGAACATTCAGGAACTGCTGCAGTATCTTTGAGGCACTCCATGTCTCTAATCTGTCTCTGTAAGATCCTTGTCGCAAGTATAGTGAGGGCTATACATAATTTGGTATCCATGCATTCCTCCAGTGTCCCTATGGGAGTCAAACGTACCCACTAAGACCCTTATAATGTCCATGTCGACTATAAACATATCAAGGATTTGCTGATTATCAAAGTTATAATGGGTAATCCTTTGCTTATATTTTTGCCTTCTTGGCTGACAAGTGCTGCTAGGCATAAGTAGATTTGTCCCAGACCTAGAAATAGCAAAGCTCACACAAGTGATATCATTTTCACAGATTGTAACTCTGATAGATTTGACAAGATTTCTTTTTATATAACACATCTGTTGAATAAGCAGGAAAATCTGACTACGAATCGTAAATGGTGTAAAACATATTTGATTAGCATATGAAGATTTGCATCTCTCCTCATTTCCCTCTCATTATTTAAACATTTGCATAAGCACAGTTCAGGTCATTGTGCATTGGTGGAAATGGCCTTTATGAATTGCAGCCTAGCTGCGTTCTTCCACAAACATCACAGATAGCCTCAGCACATTTGCATAAATAGACTATGAATATTAGACATGGATTATTATCAAAAATAGATCTCTGGACAAAAAAAAGATAGGATAAAAATGGTGGGAGGTAGGAAAATCAGTCATGTGATGGTGGGTGACAAAAGATGTGAAAACTGAAAACAGAAAGGGAAGAGATCTGAAGATAAAGTTAAGAACATTCTAGATACAGAGGAAGCACAAAAGAAGCATGAAGAAGAGGGAAGGAGAAAAGACGACAGAAAAAGAACAAATCCGGTGTCATACGGAAAAGATTGATGTTACTGAGAGAGTTTTGGTTGGTGAATAGATATACAGCACTTAAATACCTGACATGAAAACTGAAGGGCAAAAAAGAAAATCAGTAAGTTGTTTTGGTACAGTTCATTTTTTTTTTTATTTCATACAAAATGGGGTGCAGTGAGTAACAATGCAACTTCATAGAAAGAAGTTCTGCAATTAAATTATTGATTAGAGTACCCTTGAGGTCCAAATGTCCACCCTGTGTCTGTATGGGTTTTCTCTGTATGTTGTGCTTCCGCTCACCTTTCAAAGATAAGCAGGTGAATTGGAATTCTCCAGATTGCCAACAGGGGAAATGTGATGTCTGAATAAGAGAGACTGTGGTTCTGTGATAGATCAGCACACTTTCCACAATAAGTTTCAGTGCCTTACATCCATTGGCTGCTGGGATATTCTCTGACTTCCCTATGACCCATTAAAGGATAAAGTGAGTTATCAGAAAATGTCTGGATAGATGGATGGATTGGTACCTTCAGAATTAATAAATGTCTTTCCCAGTCAGTACAATATTACAATGATACATTGGAAAAGTTAGTATAGGCTAGAAAATATGAAAATACTGGCAACACTGTATAACCAGGTAAGTCAAAAATTTCTTTATTTAGTATTTAAGAATCATGATACATTTTATTAAAACAAGAAATGGATGAAATAAACTATATTTATATCCAGTCAAGAAAATGAAATAAACAGAATAACACCATCAAAACATGTTTTTTTTTTTGGTATGGATGTAATCAGACATGTGGGGACACTATTCATAAGCCTTCAAATTTTTTCAGTAAGAATGCAGAAAGGCATAATAAAGCCTGAATTTGTTTTTCTGTGTGGAGTGATATTTATGCAAGTACATTGAGAAAGAAACAGAAACTTTTTTTTTAGCAGAGGAGGAAAAAAACACACACACACACACACACACACACACACACACACACACACACACACACACACACACACACATTCAGTTAAGGCTTAATTGGGTTTCTGTTACTAACAGCACCGAGTAATTTTTTGAGTTTATAAAGGAATTTCATCATTCAGCTGAGATCTAATCTCTTCTGTTTCAATTTTGAATAACGAGGAAAGCAAAATGCCATTGTTTATATAACCCGGTGGTGACCTTTTCTGAAAACATCATTCCAGAGCTTAGGTGGTATAACTTCTTTCTTTAAAAACCCAGCCAAAAATGAGCCATTCATAACAGTCTTTGTTGGGTCTTGGATATGTTTGCTATGGATATGTTTGCTTCATGGAATTTATGCCTTTCTGGACAGTGAGGTTTATTTCTGTTTTGATTCACCTGTTAGTTAGAGATGAGTACTTCAAGGGTTTAAATCTCTGACAGTAGTCAACATGAACTAGTGACTCTTTTTAGAAAGAAACTGGTTAGGAATGGATAAAAATGAGGTTCCCTAAATACAATCTCCTTGTAAAACATTTTGCTTTATAGTTTTTTTTCTGTGCAAAACTATACCACATTGACATATTTAATGTCTTTACTATTTTGTTCTGTTTTATTTTACTAGCATATTCATAGGTTCATATGTAGGTACTAGGCTATCGGCCCAAGGGCCTACGTAAGCCTAGCAAGCAAGGTACCATAGCTTACGCCACCCAAGAAAGTTATTTTCCTGTGCCACTGTCCAGCAGAAACACAGAAGTTATCCCGGGATGTATTTCCTATTTCCCATCCACTCATCAAGATTTTTCTTGAAGAGTGCTAATGAAGAACTTTGCTTGACATAGATGGGTAGATTGTTCCAGAGTATAGGAAGTCTCTGGGACAGGAATCTATCCCTCCAGCATGTCCTGTTTATTGTGGTGACAAGGTTTAGGTCCCTAGAGAGTGTAGCTTGGAGAGATTGGGATTTCTTTAGGTGTAGCATGTCCAACAGCTCTGGGTTTGACATAGCTTTATATGTTAGGCAGAGATCACCTCGGAGTAGGCGATATGCTACGTCTTAAAGCTGGAGTTTTTTTAGGTGGTCTGTGTAGGGCATTTGTTTGAGACCAGTAATCCTCTTTGTGAGGTACTTCTGTGGCCTTTCCAGCTGCTGCAGATGTCTTGTGAGGTACATTCCAAAAGGGGCATTGTACTCTATAGTGGGTCTAATGAGTGACGAGTAGAGGGGAACAATGACCTCTTTTTTCCTGGATGAGAACCCTTTTATGATGAGGTGTGCCACATAGAAGGACTTCCTGACTACTGTGGCGATGTGACTATTGTCCACCTGGGTCCCAAGGTCTCTTATCACGCATTCGGTGTTAAGTAGATTGCTACCTATGTGGTAGTTCATGGGTACAGAGTTTTTACCAAAGGGGATGACACTGTACTTTTGGCATTGAGCTTGAGGCCATGGCTCTGACACCAGGCGTCTGTCTCAGTGAGGCCCTTCTGTAGGATGTCCACATCATTTGGGGATTTGACTATGGCCCTAGTTTGCAGTCATCTGCAAACTTCATCAGCCAGAGGCCTTCTGTGTTAACCTGTACTTCAGAGAAGTAGATACCAAACAGGAGAGGTCCCAGGACGGAAACCTGTGGCACTCCACTTGTCACTGCCTTGAATACAGATTTGTAGTATGCAACTTTTACACTGTGAGTTCTGTCAGTGAGCCAGTTGGCAATCCATCTTGTGATGTAGGGATTTATAACTAGTTTAGTGAGTTTAGCTATAATTCCAGAATGGGGGATGGTGTCGAAAGCCTTGGCGAGGTCAAGATAGGCTGCGTGAACCACCTTACCCTCATCCACGGCTTTGGTGACTGTCTTAAAGAAGTCGATCAGGTTCAGGAGGCATGATCTGCCTTTCACAAACCCGAACTGGGTGGGATCCAGAGTTTGGAGGTTACCAATGTCTTTGTTTATGAGTTCCATGATGATATGTTCCATGGCCTTGCAGACCAGGCTCATCAGGCTAATAGGTCGATAGTTCCTGGGATCAGTGGTGGCTCCCCCTTTGTGGAGTGGGATAACTGTTGTTGTGCACCATTCAGTAGGCACAAAGCCTGATGCAAGGCTATTATTGAACATGGTGCTTACGTGGGGAGCCAGTTCATTCTGAAGTTCATGTAAAACACAGCCTGGGATGTTGTCCGGTCCCATGGATGCTGTGTTTTTGGCTTTAGAGAGTGCAGCTTTTACCTGCGTAGTTGTGATTACAGGGACTCTGCATTCTTCCTGTATAGATATGGGCCCTTTAGGGGGTGAAGGGGGGGGGGGTAAAGTTAGCACTGAACCTATCTGCCAGGATGCTGGCAATATCAGTTGTTTCTGTAATGTTCGTGCCTTTGTGCTGTAACTCAGAGCAGATCTGGGTGTTGTCATCTAGATTCTTGACATAGCTATAGAATGCTTTGTGGTTGTCCTTGGATTTAGTGGCAATTTTGTTTTTGTAGCTAGCTTTAATTTTGAAGCTTGATACTGGTTATTTATTAATTGGTATAAGGAGGTCTATGGGAAAGAGCTGTTAGTATCTCCTGAGATAAACTGCTCATCTGTAAACTACTACCAATTTTTAAATATTTTATTTTTTTGTTTTGTTTTTTTTTTTTAAGAAAACTACAGTAAATAGTTTGTGTATTTTAGGCTAGGTCTAACTGGTTACAGTTACTACAAGGCAAAGAAGGTCTGTAGCACTGATAGGGATTACTAGTCTCTTCTGAAAATTATTGTAATATGCAAATACAGTAGTTTAGTAAAATTAGAGTTAAGTGGATAAACTAGCACCATAATCCACAAAGCAAAAAATGTGGTAAGGAGACATGGGAAGCCATTGTTAATAACCCTGTTCTGCAGCTGCTATTGTGAACCTTATTGGGAGTGACAGCTGTGGAACATAGCTCAAGACAACAGAGCTAATTTTCTACATGCTGTTATGATCCAACATCTGTTGTATATTTATATTATATTGATTTGCATTCATATTTACTGGGGGCCATGGCCATACATCAGAGGACTGTAGCCCATCTCTGATCCTATTAGCGGCAATGGTAGCCACCACATATTGCTGGTTGCCAATACCAACATAAATGAGTTGACTAAATGGACTATATATGCAATACAATTTAAAAAAATATGACATTAGTGAATATATTTTCAAATGCCACTGGCTTTTCCTAGAATCTGTGGAATTAGAACAATTAGCAGATATACTTTAATGGGAATAATTCTTATATAAATGTTCTTTAGTTGTGTCCCGAGGACAGAGTTTGGGTCGGGATCATTAAGATTTACATTATATATATATATATATATATATATATATATATATATATATATATATATATATATATAGCCTATATCAGAAGATCGAAGTTTCAAAACTTCTAATCTGATATGGTCGACATCATATGATCAAAGTCTTGAAACTTCAAATCTTTTAAAGCAGATCTCTGTACAGTGTCTTGAAACTTCGAATCTTTTAATGGAGATCTCTGTACAGCGAGGAAAGGGAAGATTTCCCTTTTCTGCAATGTAGTGCGATCTCGGAGTTGGTATATTTAAGTAGCAGCAGGTGTGGGGTGCAGGGGGGCATGCCCCCTGCTTAGAGTGTAAAAATAGCTTGTTTTTGTAGGTTGTTGTGTTTTATTACATTTTTGATGTTTCAAGACTTCGATTATATGGTGTCAACCATATCAGATTCGAAGTTTTGAAAAGTACAGTTGTGTACACCTACCATAAATGTAGATGTTCGAGTGTCTTCACTGTTGCAGTCATAACTGTAGGGTGATCCTGCCGGCAGGCAGCCCGAGGTCGGCCAGAATTCCAAAGTCTGGGTCCGGCGTCGGCTGTACCAGCAAGCACCCTGACGTCAGAACGCAGAGGTATAAAGCTGACAGCCGACACCATCTTCTCCAGCCTTTCTTGCCCCAGATGTCAGAAGCCCCCAAAAAACAAACCAAAAGGTGTCTAAAAAGGAACACAAATACACCACAAAAGAAGTGGAAGAAAAGACAAGCAAAAATAAGAGGGGACTGGTGGGAGGGAAACACCGACTGCAACAGTGAAGACACTTGAACATCTACATTTATGGTAGGTGTACACAACTGTACTATGTTCTTCATGTTTCACTGTTGCAGTCATAACTGTAGGGTAGAATCCCAAAGCTGTGAATGAGGGAGGAGGTTATGCAGAAGAAGGGGCAGCTAGAAGACCCTGCAAAACAGCAGAGGCAAAGCCTGCCCTAGACTTAGAATACAAAGGGAGATTATAGTGCTTAGAAAAAGTATGCACTGAACTCCAAGTGGCAGCTTCCAAAATGTCCATGGTAGGAACTCCTCTGAGAAAAGCTGCTGAAGTGGCAGCTGCTCTAGTAGAATGACTTCTAACAGTACCTGGAATCTGTTTCCCATAGTGAGAGTAACAAAACCTTATTCCATGAGCAATCCATTTGGAAATAGTTTGTTTAGAAATAGCCTTACCTAGAGAACTGGAGGCATAAGAGATAAGCAATTGATCAGATTTTCTGAAATCTTTAGTCTTGTCCAGGTAAAATTGTAGTTGCCTGTGTACGTCCAATGAATGTAAGATCCTTTCCCCTTTATTTTGAGGATTTGGAAAGAAGGTAGGAAGGTGAATAGTCTGATTTAGAGCCACTTTAGAAATCACCTTGGGCATAAATGTAGGATTTGTCCTCAAGGAAACTCTGTCTTGGTGGAAGATAATGTATGGTTCCACAGCCATGAGAGCTTGCAACTCTGAAACCCTTCTGGCAGAAGTCAATGCCAATAAGATAGCTGTCTTCCAGGATAAGAACTTGATATCCGAAGCTGCAGCAGGCTCAAAAGGAGGCAAAGTAAGTTTCTCCAAAACATAATTAAGATCCCAAGCAGGAACAGGAGGAGTTCTGGGAGGTCTTAAATTCTTAGCTTCTCTCAAAAATTGTCTCACCAGCTGGTGAGAAAAAATGGGAGGATCAGTATTAAAATGAGCCAAGATAGCAGAAGCATGAATTTTGATGGAGGAAAAGGAAAGGCCTTTAAGCAGAAGGTCTGAGAGGTAAAGTAAAATGGAGGAAATATTAGGCAAAAGAGGATCAAAACCTCAATCCTGCATCCAAATACAAAATCTTTTCCATTTTGAAGCATAAGATTTTCTAGTGCTAGGCCGCCTAGCTTCTAAAAGAACATCCAAAACTTGTTTGGGAAGAGAAGGAATCAAAGGCCCTTGAAGAGCCAAGCTGCTAGGCAAAGAGTCTTGATTTGAGAGTGTTGCATCTGACCCTGATGCTGGGACAGAAGAGAAGGGATCAGAGGAAGAATCCAAGGAGGTTCCAAGAATAGGTGTTTTAAAGTTGGATACCAAAACTGCCGAGGCCAATTTGGAGCTATCAAAATGATGGTCTTGGGTTTGTCCTGTTTTATTTTCAGTAATACCCGAGGCAGAAGAGGAAGAGGAGGGAAGGCATATCCCGAAAGATTCCTCCAGCTGAATGACAGGGCATCCACTTTCCAAGCTGTTATGTGGAAGGACCTGGTGCAAAAGAGAGGCAACTGATGATTGAGATGGGATGCAAACAGATCTATCTGAGGACAACCCCAAACTGCAGTTATTCTGCTGAATAAGTTGGGGTCCAACATCCATTCGTGAGGATCCAAAAGATTTCTGCTTAGGCTGTCTGCTAAGAGGTTCTGATTTCCTGGAATGAACTGAGCTTGAAGATGCAGATTCAGATTTAGAGCTGTGTCCCATAAATTCATGGCTAGTCTGCAAAGGGGGTAAGAGTGAGAGCCCCCTTGCTTGTTTATGTACCACATGACTGTGGTATTGTCTGTATGAATCAGAAGAGGTCCTGGTTTCAAAAGAGTCTGGAATGCTAGAAGAGCATTTTGGACTGCCAACATTTCCTTCAAGTTGATGTGCCAGAGTAGTTGCTTCTTTGTCCAAGAGCCCTGCTGGCCAATGTCTAGAAAATGAGCTCCCCAAGCATAATCCGAAGTGTCCGTGGTTATGATCTGAGAAGGTTGAGGCAGACGGAAGGGATTCCCTTCGTTCAAAGCACAAGCCCTGGACCACCAAAGGAGCTCCTTTTGGAGGCAGGGAATCAGTGGAATCATTGTGTCTAGACTGTGGTAATGCTGAGACCATACACTCTTTAGGTACCATTGAAGTTTTCTCATATGAAGCCTTGCATTTGGAATCAACAGGATGCAAGAAGCCATGTAGCCCAAAGCCTGCAGGAATTTCCTTGCAGTGAGCTGAGTTAAAGTTGCCAAGGTTTTGAAAATTGAAGCCAGCTGTAATTGTTTTTCTGGAGTGAGGAAGGCCCTTTGCAAGCTTGTGTTTAGAAGAGCTCCCAAAAAAATAATTTGCTGAGAAGGGATCAAATGTGACTTTTTTGTGTTCACTGAAAATCCTAGTAGTAGGAGAAGACGTTGAACAAAATCCAGATGTTGAAGTAAAAGGTCTTTGCTGTCGGCCTGAATAAGGCAGTCATCCAGATAGGGGTAAATCTGAATCCCCTGGAGTCTGCAATAAGCTACTACTGGAGCCAGACACTTGGTAAAGACTGTGGGTGCAGTAGATAAACCAAAAGGCAGTACAGAGAATTGAAAGTGCCTCGAACCTGCCTTGAATCTGAGGTATTTTCTGCGTTCCTGCCTGATGGGAATGTGTAAGTAGGCTTCCTTTAAGTCCAATGTCACCATCCAAGCATCCTGGGAGAGCATTGGAAGAAGTTGTTGTAGAGTAAGCATCTTGAATTTTGGAATTTCCAGAAAAGTCTTTAATACTGAGAGGTCCAGAATAGGTCTCCATGAGTTTTGTTTTCTTGGGACCAGAAATAGTCTTGAGTAAAAACCTTTTCCCATCTGTGAAAGTGGAACAGGTTCTATGGCTCTCATGGCCAATAGAGCGTCCACTTGATTTAAGGCCTCTGACCATTGATGTTTTGGCAGATCCGGCCAACCAATAGACATTGGCAGAGTGTGAAAGTGGAATTTGTAACCTCTTAAAATCATGTCCAAAACCCATTTGTCTTGGGTAATATGAGTCCAATTTTGGTAGAAAAGAGAAAGTTTTCCTCCAAGAGGGGCTTCCAGGCAAAGAGGACCTGTAGCCCAACAGATAGAGTCATTGGGTCTGCTTCCTTTGTGATTGAGATCTGTCTTCTCCTCTTCTAGGGGATGAAGCAGTCCATTGTCTGGACCTGTAAGAGGCCTGAGCCTGAGCCCGACCTCTGGAGAGTCTATATCTTCCCCTTTGAGGCCTGTCAGACGTGGGAAAGGACCAATTTTTGGAGGGCCAATTTCTAGTAAATCTAGGAGGCTGAACTTGTAAGAAATCTTTAACAGTCTGCATAGATTTTGCCTTATCCTCCATCTTTTTAATAACCTCCTCAGCTTTAGATCCAAACAGAACATCATGCTGAACAGGGGCATCTAACAATTTAGCCTTAACTTGCTCAGGCAAATTCTGCTCTCGAAGCCAAGCATGTCTCCTGATAACAGTACCAGAGGCTGCGGCCCTACAAGAAGCCTCCAAGGCATCAAAACCACAATGTAAACTATGTTTGCTAACTTGTTCAGTTGCATGCAATACATCCTGTAATTCCTTGTCCTCTGCACATGCAGGAAAGGTAGAAAGTTTTTGTTTTAAAACAGACAAAAGAAATTGCTGATACTTGAACATATGAAACTGGCAATTTAAAGCTCTAATAGAAAGAGTAGCAGAAGTATACACCTTTTTGCCCCATCTGTCCAAGGAACGAGAATCCTTTTCAGAGGGAATAGATTTTTAGCTGAAGCGGCCTTAGCAGCCTTGGAACCCTGAGAAATAGTTTCAGGATCTGCAGATGGGTTCTTGAACAAAAATTGATGGGAATCAGGGACTCTATAAAATCTATCTGGCTTAGAAGGAGCAGGCGGATAAGAGTCAGGATCCAGGTTAGCTTCAGAAAAGCATCATCCACAATATCAAGAACAGGAGGAATAGCCAAAGGTCTGTGTTGTGGGAGAAGGAGAAATTCCCTGTCTCTTCTTGGAAGCGGAATAATCCTGACCTTCCCAATGAAAATGCTTTCTCATCTCATGCAAGGTTTCCCCAAAAGAAAAATCTTCAGGGGGAGAAGCAGAGGGAATAGAGTCCTCTGCATCAGAATCCTCATAAGGAGGAAAAGAGTAATCCTGTTCAGAGGAAGAGACTGAAGACACAGAAGCCTGATCAGAGGAATCATAAGGAATATCCTGTCTAGGCCTTTTTTCAGGAGGGGGGTGAGAACCCCTAATCATAGTAAGCGAATCTTCAGCCATCCTTAATAATTGCTTTTGGGTCTTGGGAGCTGAATCCGAAGAAGCTTGAGAAGAAATCTTTGGCTTAACAGGAGTCTTTGACTTTGCCTTTGTCTTTGTAGTAATAGTGATATGAGAAGGCCTGAAAACCCCTTCAGAAGCCGGTACCTGCACAGCGGTTCTGGACCCATCTGAAGGAGCGATGTCCAAAGGTCCTGCAGCAGATAAAATACTGGGCCTAGTTGGCTCCCCATGGGAGTCCGTGTCGGCCATCGGTTCCAAAGTGACTGACGATAGGGGCTGCAAAAGCACCTCACTGATGACCGCCGAACCCGAAGCTGGCTCCGGCTGCATAGAATCCTGTTTGGACCTCGGAGGCCTATCCTTGTCCTTGCACTTTTTGTGAATTCCGGTTGTCGGTAAAGTATCCGACGACATCCTGTAATTGAACCGTCTACCGAAATAATTCAAGGCCCAATCGTACCTACGCTTAATAGTACGAGAATTAAACCTGGCACAAAACCGACAGCAAGAAACGTTGTGGTCAGGGCCTAAGCAAGGAAGACAGTAAGAGTGGAAATCTTTATGAGGTATTTGTTTTCCACACGATATACAATTATTAACTTTTTCTGACATCGGAGGAGCAAGAAAAAAGTTTCCCCAACGGGGTACTTAGCTTGAGAAGAGAAGAAGAAGTCTTCGGACCGACGACAAGCAAAGCACGTTTGTCCAGGAATCCACCAACCAACAACTTGCGAGCTGCTTTCCACCACATGGCAAGAAAGACTGGAGAAGATGGCGTTGGCTGTCAGCTTTATACCTCTGCGTTCTGACGTCAGGGTACTTGCTGGTACAGCTGACGCCGGACCCAGACTTTGGAATTCTGGCCGACCTCGGGCTGCCTGCCAGCAGGATCACCCTACAGTTATGACTGCAGCAGTGAAACACGAAGAACATCTTCAATAATGTAATATAGACCCTATATATATATATATATATATATATATATATATATATATATATTGGTATAGACTATGGAATTTTAAAATTATTTTCAGGTTTTAAGAAAGGGAAAAACATATACAATATCCAAAAATAAGGAGAATGTTAAAGATGAGATCTGAAAAGAATGAACCTATAAAATATAACAATTACTGGGTGTAATATATTTTGAACATAAATGTAGAAAGCCGAACATATCTAAAACAAAATGATTAGGATGATTTTGACATAAATTACTATATTGATAGAATGAGGTTCATGCAGTCTATTAACAACCATTCAGCAGAATGCTGATAGACTCAAAAAATACTGAAGCCACTTTCAGCAAACATCAGAGGAAAGGTTTTTTTTCAATATAGCATGCCCCCTCCATGTACCCACCAGGTGGAGGAATACACAAACACACGCCGTACTCCAAGGTAATACAGTATTGGTGACAAGAGAAAACTCCACTGTCATTTAAAGTTTTTTCAGTGAATTTACCTCAGTCTACCAGCATTCAGAAAAATGGGTGTTGGTAGCATTACATGCTCCCATAATAACTGTGCTAATAGATTTTGAGCGTAAAAGGACTCCAGGACTTACAGTATGGTGTGGATCATATACGTAAGTTGCATTTCACATGCTCCTCTATCTATCATATTTGGAACATTTATTCAATGATTTATCTAACAAAACTTTTCGTGTAGGAACCTTTTGTTAACAAAATCAGTAAGTGGAAGATGAAGCAAGAAAAGAAGAAGCAGGAAATTTGAAATCTTCTAGAATCTTCTCAAAACAAGTCTTTCCTCCCAGAAATGAGTGAAGGAGGCATATCTATAGAGCAAGAAGTTACACTGTGAGATGTGTTCCTAGAAGTGAAAAAATGAACATAAAGCTGGAAGATTATATACAAGAAAATCATAAGACTTTAAATGAGATGACTGAGGTGGTTAATGAACATTCAGACATGATTCAAAACAACAAGAAAATGAGGTTATAAAAACAAAGGTTGCAGCATTCGAATGGAATTGCTAGAAGTAATTGAGGTAGACTAGGAGGACATAGCAAGGAGGAAAATAAAAGAATCTGTGGTTTAACAGAAAATGCAGAAGGGAGCTATTGTAAGGAATAAATAAGGAAATGATATTATAGGCCACGGTGGTGCAGCAGCTAGTGTTGTCACCTCACGGCAAGAGACTCTGGTTCAATTCTCGACTGCTGCTCCTTCTATGTGGAGTCTGCATGCCCTCCCAGTGGTCGAGTGAATTTAAAAACATGCAGGTAGGTGTGAGCATGTGTGGGTACGCCTTCTTTGAGGGTTCGACACTGGGCTGGCAACTTGATACTGTAAAAATTCACTGGCAATCATTAGCAGTCCAGAGTTCTGCTGTGGCGACCACTAACGTGGAAAAGCCGAAGGACTTACATTGTCAGAGTGGACACAGTTATCAGAGAAGAAATTTGTTTGGAAAGACTTCAAAAGGCAGCATGAAGACCAGCCAGAGTGCAAATCACAGAATCCACCAGCTTCAAGGAAAATGTTTCCTTTGTTAAAGAAATATAAAGTGCTCAGAGAATGGTTGGATCTTAAGCAGAACAGCAGCAAAGACGGAGCAGGGGACAACAGTTCAGTAGGAGTAGAATTGTTTATTAATTTACTTGTCTGTGTGACATTTATCAGGAAGGTCTGACTGGGTCAGAAAGAACCCATTTTCAGCAGAGGCCAGGGAAGAAAAGTTCCAGTTACATACAGACATGTACTATCTTTATATAGGAAAAAATAAGCATGAGTTACAGAGAATAAGAGCATACAGACAACAATAAAACTTTATACACAGATAGCAGCAAAATAGCAAAGTTCCTGAATTACAGTATAGTAAGTAGTTACGTTGATATAAGGCAGATGATAAGTGTTTGAGTAATTGAAGCAGATATGCAAGTAACAGATACAGAGTGAAAGGGGTGTAGGTTGTGAGGGAGTGGAAGAGAGAATTTGGTCTGATCTGGAGAAGAGATTAGCCTGGGTCAGAGCAAGGGCACATCCAGGAGTTGAGAACATGTTGTTTCAGTATAGGTTTAAAGGCAAGTAGGTTAGTGGTAGTTCTCAATGTTAGTGGAAGACAGTTCCATGCTTCTGTAACAAAGAGAGGGTATAGGCTTTGTCCAGATGCCTTAGGGGGTTTGTATATGGATGGAAGCTCTTTATCTGTTGACCTTAGTGTTCTGTTTGTGTTGTATGGTGTAATGATGTTATTTAGTGCTGGGCAGGCTAGTGGTTTGTAGACCATGTTGTGGAGTGTAAGAAGTTGGGTATATAGTAGGTAGTTGTGGAACTGCAGCCAATTTAGCTTTTTTAGTGACAAACAGTGATGAGTTCCAGTTTTTGAGTTGGTGGCAAACTTGGCCACTTTATTGTAGCACTTTCCAATTTGGATTGAGAGGAGTCTGCAAATTGGTAAGAACTAAAGCTCCATAGAGCAGGGAGGGTAGAAGGAAGGTTTTAGCAATGGTGGTTTTGGAAGAGGAGGTTAGTGTGTATTTGCTTCTGTAGAGTGTGCCAAGTGTCTGGTGGGTTTTCTTTATGTTTTGTTGAATGTGAAGATTGAAACAAAAGTGATCATCAATAACTACCCCCAGTAACTTGGTGTGGTGGACAATTTCAATGGTGGTGTTATCAGCAGAGAGAATTTTGAAGTTGCTTAGATTAGAAGTACAGTTTTTTGGTTGGAAAAGAAGCAGTTTACCTTTTTTGGGTTGAGGAATAGCTGGCAGTTAGTAAGCCAGGATTCAGTATCGGAGATATTGTGTTGAGTATTGGAGAGAAGCTGGGATAGTGTGTGAGCAGTACAAATTATAGTGGAATCATCAGCATATTGGATGAGTGTACCACTAGTAGAAGCTCTGCAGAGGTCATTAGTAAAAATATTAAAAAGTAGGGGTCCTAGGATGGATCCCTGAGGGACTCCAGTGGGACTTGCTAAAAGACGGGATAACATTTGAACATTTTACCGCCTGTTCTCAATTTTTTAAGTAACTATGGAACCAATTTAGCATAGGAGGGGTGATCCCTATCTTAGACAGCTTTTGCAGGAGAAGTGAGTGAGACACAGTAGTGAATGCCTTAGAGAGGTCAAAAAATAGTGCAGATACAAAACAACCTGAATCTCTAGCTCTGTTTACAAGGTCAGTGAAGGCAAGGAGAGCTATGGTAGTGCTGTGACCCAGATGAAAACCATGTTGTGTGTTTGTAAGGAGATCATTATGCTGTAAGTATTTTAGACATGGAGAAAGAATGGTTACAGGTTGAAAGTTTGTAAGTTCAGTCGAGTTATCTCCTTTGTGGATGGGGAGGATATGGGACTTTTTCAATATATTAGGTACTGTGGACTCAGATATGGATCGATTGATCAGGATGCTGACTGTGTATGCAATGTAGTCAGCTGCTAGTTTTAGGTATGCAGTAGGGAGGTTGTCAGTGGAGATAGAGCAGGGTTTGAGTTATTGCAGTAACCTTCTTGTGAGGCATGCAGGTACTGGTTGAAGAGTGAATGTGGGATGGTCCTTGGAATGTATTTTAGTGCTATGGGGTAATGAGGGTGAGTAGATTCTGGATCTGGTGAATGTGGAGAATTGGGGGTGGATAAGGAGGAATAGTGGCAGGTATTGGAGGATTTGGTGATAAGATCAGTTATTGATTTTAAAAATTGGATGTTAAAGTCCTCAGCAATTTGAGGGGGGGGGGGCATTTAGTGAAACCTTGGTTTCCTTTTTTGTTCCAGGGTGGAGAAGAGTTGTGATAGTAGACCAGAATTTTTGGGGGTAAGTTGTATGTTTTTGTTGTAGTTCACTATAGTAGAGCTGTTTGTCTTTGGTAATTAGTTTTTGTGTTTGATTACATAGTTCCCTAAAAGTTCTTTATTACTTTGTTTCAACAGAGCCCAGGCTGCATCCCTCTTTTTCATTAGTTTTTTACATTCCTTAGTTAGCCAGGGCAAGGGATTGTTTTTAATTCTTTTGGTTCAAACTGGAGCTATAGTGTCAAGTAGTTTAGGAAGCAGTTCTTAAAGTAGTGGGCTGCCTCGTCTAGTGGTAGTACCTTTAGTGGAAACCAGTTTATTCTGACTAGCAAGTCATTAAATCTGTCACTGGAGAAGTTAGAGAGATCGTGAACTGATTTTAGGGTGTGAGTTTTTGGAGGTGAGTGTTTACTCGAGTGGCGAAGGCAGGTAGGTGATCACTAAGGGTGTTTGGATGTGTACCAGCAATGGTGAAGTTAGTGGGGTGTGATACTATCATCCAGTCTAAAGTGGACTGTTGAGTGTATTGTTTGTTATACCTAGTGGGGCTGGAGATTATTGAGAAAAAACTATTGGTATTTATTTAACATTTGTTTACTAGGGAAGTCGGACTGGGCAAGTTTGCCCATTTTCAGCAGAGGCCCAGGGAGAAAAGCACCACATAATAACAGGGTAACAGTCAGTATTTCAAACAGTGAAACAATCAGAGAAATTATAGTAATAAATCACATAGTAGCACATATTATCACAGCTTGTTAGTAATAAAGCTAACAGGATGACTTTTAGTACATATTTTGGCAGTTACACTTAGTAACAAGACATCATTCAGTGGAGTAGTGTCTCAGAGATACAACAGCTTAATATACAGTGGAGTAGTGTCTCAGGTATGCATGTTTGGTACTGTAAATTGTTATGCTTAATGTTGTTATACTTATAATCACATACAATCAGTAAGCAAATAGAGATGTATTAAAAGTGGAGAGTAGGGAGAGAGTGGGTGGGGATGGGAGTAATTAAGGTATTCAGTAAGCATAGAGGTATAGTGAAAGTGGAAAATAGGAAGACAGAGAGTGAGGAGGGGAGAAATTATTTCAGTTTAGTGAGGAGCAGGAGCATAACCAGTTGTCATTTAGGTGGGACTTTAGCAGTTTCTTGAATTGTGTTAGGTTAGGCTGTGTTTAGTATGTTCTGGGAGGTGGAGTTCTATGATTTAGTACATAGTTAGAATATAGTAAGTCTCCAAAGCTGTTGCTGGATTTTATAACTTTGAGTAACAATTTTTTGAGGATCATAGAGTCCAGCTATTGAGGTGGGTTTGTACTAGGTCCTGTAGGGATGGACATTTGTCAGGTAGGCAAACTATGGAATGGACTAAGGTAAGTTGGTTTAGGGTTAGTAGGCTGGGCATCTGTAGCCATTTGAGTTGTTTCAGAGCAAGAAAATGATGGGTTCTGTGGGGCAGGTTAGTGGCAAATCTGGCTATCTTATGGTAGCATGATTCAAGTTTGCTTAAGTCTGATTTTTTGAGGTTAGTAAATACAGGGGAGGCATAGAGTAAAGTGGTTAGCAGGTGGGTCCTTACAATAGCTTGTCTGGAAGAGTTTGTTAAGAAAGGTTTTATTCTGTAAAGGGAACCTAATTTAATGTGGGCCTTTCTGATGGCATGAGATACATGTTTGTCAAATTTTAACTTATCATCCAGCTTGATTTCTGAGGGGTGTTTAATTAGAGTGAGATTGGATGAGGTGATTGTAAAGTCATGGCTGGGGGGAGTTTGTTTTGTGACACTGGTTGGGGAACAGCATTAGTTTGGTTTTGTTGAGATTAAGGATGAGCTGGTATTTTTCTAAGAAAGACTCGATGGCAGTAAAAGCTTTTTGAGTGTTGTCTTGTAGTTGTTTTAGGATAGGTGTGGTGCATATGACTGTGGAGTTATCTGCAGATTGTACGATGGAAGCAAGGTTAGTAGCTTTGTGTAGGATATTGGTCAGAACTATGAAGAGCAGAGGCCCAAGAATTGAGCCTTGTGGAATACCTACTGTAATGGCAAGTGGGGATCAGAGGTCATCTTGCCATTTGACTGATTGATAGCAATTAGATAGATAATTTTGGAACCAAATGTCAGTGTTTTTAGATATGTTAAGTGATGCAAGCTCATGTAGGAGTTGTTCATGGGACACTGTGTCAAATGCCTTTGACATGAGAAATATTGAGGCAACCATTTGGCCATTGTTTTTTAGTTTGTTGATAGTATTGGTAAATTTGAGGAGTGCCATGGTGGTACTATGGCCTGATTGAAATCCATGTTGTACATGGGAAAGAAGCTTATAAGATTGTAGATATTGCATCAGTTGAGAGTGGATGCACTTTTCTAAGATTTTAGAAAGAGGGGATAGTATAGATATTGGCCTAAAGTTAGATATTTCTAGTGAGGAGCCTCCTTTGCGGAGTGGGATTACATAGGTGTTTTTCCAGATTTTAGGTACATACTGTTCAGTGATAGATCTATTGATCAGTATTGAAACTGTGTAGCACATGACATCAACTGCTAATTTGAGTTAGTTGTTCAGCAGTTTGTTGATGGCAAGGGTTGTGTGTTTCATTTGGCTTAACAATTTCTTGATTGTACTTGTTTGGATGAGTTTAGGAGAGAGTGAGGTAAGTGAATCGGTAATAGTAGAGAAGGTGATTTGTCGCAAGCAATTTTTGCTTTTTATGAGTGAGAGGATAGTTTATGAAAAATAAGTTAAAGTGGGATGTTATACTTTCTTCTGTGTTTTTGATATTTGGGCATGGGGTTGGGACGTGGCCTGGATGGATAAGCTGATTGATGAAAGCCCAGAATTTTTGTGGGTTGCTTTGATGCTTGGACTGAATGTTTGTATAGTACAGTTTTTATCAGCTCTGATTTGCTTTTTGCAGACATTTCTTAGGAGGTGTTAGTTGCCTAGGGAAGGTGTTGATTTGTTAGCTATATGTTGATACCAGAGTTTATCTCTTTGTTTTAGTAACTGTTTGGTTTCTTTAGAGAGCCATGAGCAGTTGCTATTTTTTGTTCTTATGTGTTTTATGGGAGCAAGTGTGTTTAGAACATCAAGAAATATGTTACTGAAATAATCGACTACTGCATCTAGTGGGAGGTATTTTAATGGGGACCAGTTACAGCTTAGTAGTATTTGTTTAAAGGTGTCTGTTGAGAAATGTTTTGTATTATGTATTTGTTTATATGATTTTGGTTTTGTGGGTGAGCTACAGTGTCTTAGAAAGAAGGTTAGTAGGTGGTCACTTAAGCTGTCGGGTAGACAGCCTGAAAGGTGGATTAGAGAGGGTTTGTTAGTCAGAGTCCAGTGAGAATGAATTGTTTGTTGCTGGTTCTGTCAATTCTAGTGGATGAATGAATCAATTCAGTGAAACCACGTAGGTTGATTTGATATGAGGGGTTATCTGACGAGTAGGTTTGCCAATCGATATTGAAATCACCAACTAGTATAGTTTTGTGGATAAATGCGAGAAGGTTTTCTATTATGGAGGGGTTATTTGGTGCTATGTATACACCTATTAAGATTAAATGTTTGTTACTGATTTTCAGACATGATATTAAGAGTTCTGTGTTATCTATATCTGGGACATTACAGTTTTTCAAATTTGAGTGTCTTTATATAGAATTGCTACTCCTCCACCTCTTTTTGGTGTCCTGTCTTGTCTGAGACTATTGTAGCCAGGGGGAATGATTTCATTATTGTTTATGTGGGGTTTAAGCATGGTTTCAGTTAGTACAGCAATGTTAGGAGTCTATAATGATAGTGTGGAGTGGAGTTCATGTATTTTGTTTAAGAGGCTTCTGAGGTTTATATTTATGAGGAGAATGTCAGAGCTCTTTTTTGTATATGTTGGATAGTAGAGGTGAGGTTTAATTTACTGTTGGTTTGGGAGAATTGTTTGTGATGGCTGTGTTTTCTTCGGTAAGAGTAGGGCCATGGTCAGAGTGTATGTCTCCACATAAATGAAGATTAGTTTTTTTACTTGTACATGGGGGAAATCTTTGGGGGGTATAGGTTGTTGTTTTAGTGGTATTAAGGAGGGGCTAGCATGGTGGAGGTATCTATATGAGAATAGTTCAATACTTGTAGAGTTGTAGATGTGGGTGCTATGTCAAAGTGAGAGAAGTCTGATAGAGGTGGATTTGTTAAAGGTTAGTTGAGGATTTTAAGTGGATTATGGGAGGGTTGTTAGGTGTTGCTAGGGAGAGAGCAGTTAGTAGTAATGGGATGAATAGTATGTGTAAGAAAATCATGTTGGAGTATTGGGTTTTAGGAGGACAGGAGTAGTGAGGTGATGAGAAAAGGATGTATTTGAGGTTTTGAGAAGCAGGAAAGGAACAGATCGAGGTTGGAATGATAATATATAATTACAAGGTGAGAGGAGCTGATTAGTTAGTGACTTGTGATGTGGGGGACAGTGATAGGTTGAGGATATGTGGGGGTATGTGGTTTGGTTAGGATAAATTTAAGTGATGTGGGGGTGGGAATGGGGGTAGGGTAGGGGAGCAGAGTGAGCGTGAGCACAGTGAGGGCAAATGGAGCATGCAAGTGTGAGTTCCCAGTGTGCACACACAATGCACAGAAAACTAACAGATGCCTTAAACTGGTCTGGAGGAATGCAGTACTGTTGTGGAGGTATAGAATAATAACAACAACATGTTATACACAGAATTAATCTATTGAGTTAGGGATGCACTACACTTCTTTATCAGGTATATGCAGTGGATATAAAAAGTGTACACACCCCTGTTAAAATGCCAGGTTTTTGTGATATAAAAAAATGAGACCACAATAAATCATTTCAAAACTTTTCCCATTTTCCAACCTTTAATGTGACCTATAACTTGTACAATTCAATTGAAAAACAAGCAAATCTGTTAGGGGAAAAATATAAAAAATAAAAAATGTACAATAAGCTGGTTGCATAAGTGTGCACACCCTTAAACTAATACTTTGTTGAAGCATCTTTTGATTTAATTACAGCATCCAGTCTTCTTGGGTAGGAGTCTATCAGCATGGCACATGTTGATTTGGCAATATTTGCCCACTCTTCCTTGCAAAAGCCCTCTAAATCTGTCAGATTGTGAAGGCATCTCTTGTGCACAGCCCTCTTCAGGTCACCCCACAGATTTTCTATTGGATTTAGGTCTGGGCTCTAGCTGGGCCATTCCAATACTTTAATTTTTTTCTGGTGAAGCCATTCTTTTGTTGATTTTGCTTGTAATCATTGTCGTGTTCATAGGTTCATAGGTGTGTACTAGGCTAATGGCCCTGGTGCCTTTACAAGCCTAGCCCATAGGATTACCCTGGCATCATGCCACTTGACCTTAGTTCCCAATGCCTTTGTCGAGTAGAGCCACTGGACTGATCCCCAGGGTGAAGTTTCTATTTCCCATCCACTCATCAAGATTTCTCTTGAAGAGGGCCAGTGAGGTTCTCTGTTTGACATATATGGGAAGTCTATTCCATAGCATGGGCAGTCTCTGGGTTATGAATATGTCTGTCCAGCATGTTCTGTTGATTGTGGTAATGAGGTTGAGGTCTCTTGAGCATGTGGTGGGGAGGGATTGGGATTACTTTAGATGTAGCATTTCTACCAGAGCTGGGTCAGACATGGCTTTGTAAGACAAGCAGAGATTGCCTCTAAGTAGGTGATATGAGACAGAGAATAGTTGGAGTTTTTTGAGTCTGTCCATATAGCACAAGTGTTTAAGGCCTAGGATCCTCTTTGTGAGGTACGTTTGCAGCCTCTCCAGTTGTTGCAGGTGACTAGTGAGGTACATGCCAAATGGTACATTGGCCTAATAAGGGAAGAGTAGAGGGAGACAATGATCTCTTTCTTCCTGGATGCAAAACCCTTAGTAATGAGATGTGCTACATAGAAGGACTTTCTGACCACAGTGGCAATGTGGTGGTCAAAAGAGAGGTTGCTATCAACCTGTGTTCCCAGATCTCTTATAATGCCTTCTGTGTTCAGTGGACTACCATCGATGTGGTAATTCATGGGAACTGGGTTTTTCCCAAAGGGGATGGCGACACATTTTTTTTGGCATTGAGCTTAAGGCTATGGTTCTGACACCAGTCGTTAGTCTCAGTGAGGCCTTTCTGTAGGATGTCAAAATCACTTGGGGAGTTAATAATAGCTCCCAACTTGCAATCGTCTGCGGACTTTGTCATCCAGAGTCCCTTCATGTTGGCCTGGACTTCAGTGAAGTAGATAAAAAGAAGAAAGGTGGAATTCCTCTTCATCTTCAGCTTTCTAGCAGATGCCTGAAGGTTTTGGACCAAAAGTGACTGGTATTTGGAACTAGTCATAATTCCCTCCACCTTGACTAAATCCCCAGTTCCAGCTGAAGAAAAGGAACCCCAAAGCATGATACTGCCACCACAATGCTTCACCGTGGAGATGGTGTTCTTTTGGTAATGCAAAGTGTTGTTTTTGAGCCAATCATACCTTTTGGAATTCTAACCAAAAAGTTCAACCTTGGTCTCATCAGACCCTAACACATTTTCCCACATGCTTTTGGGAGACTTGCTGTATTGTTTTGCAAATTTTAGCCAGGCCTGGATGTTTTTCTGTGTAAGAAAATACTTCAGTCTTGCAACACTACCCCATAGTCCAGACATATGGAGAATACGGGAGATTGTTGTCACATGTAGTACACAAACAGTACTTGCCAGAAATTCCTGCACCTCCTTCAGTGCTGCTGTAGGTCTCTTAGCAGCCTCCCTGACCAGTTTTCATCTTGTCTTTTCATCAATTTTGGAGGGACATCCAGTTTTTTGCAACGTCACTGTTGTCCCATATTGTCTCCACTTTTTGATGACTGTCTTCACTGTGTTCCATGATATATCCAATGCTGTGGAAATTTTTTGTACTCTTCTCCTGACTGATAACTTTCAACAATGAGATCCTGTTATTGCTTTGTAAGCACTATGCTAACCATGGCTTTTGCTGTAGCAGGCAACTAAGTGTCAGGAAAATTGTACTAGGACAGTTGAACTTTTTTGGGGATTAATCAGAGTCTCTTTAATTGATGGCAGGTGTGTACCCAAGAAGACTGAATGTTGTAATTAAATAAAAAGGTGCTTCAACAAAGTATTAGTTTAAGGGTGTGTACACTTATGCAACCAGCTTATTGTATGTTTTTTATTTTTTATATTTTTCCCCAACATATTTGTTTTTCAATTGAATTGTACAGGTTATAGATCACATTAAAGGTGAGAAAAGTTTTAAAATGATTTATTGTGGTCTCATTTTTTTATATCACAAAAAACTGGCATTTTAACAGGGGTGTGTATACTTTTTATATCCACTATAGTAATGTTTGTTTTCTTTTCAGTTTAAATGTGTTATTTCACTCTCTAAGTTGTAGGTTGATAGGCTGATGGTTTTAGTGGGTAGCTGGAATGTAATAGTTTGCCAATCTTTGTTGGCATCTCCTAAGATCACAGTTTCATTTTGAAATCTTTGGGTGGTCCAGGACAGTATGTCTTCTAGATTAGGGGTGTTATTACCTGTGGGGGATGTACATAACAATTATGCAGATTCTCTTTGTATTGTTTAGGTTTAGGAAGGTAATCAAAATTTCTGCTGAGGAAAAGTAGGGGTATTATTTAAGTGTGTCGTGATACTATGGTTTTCAGAATAGAGTAATGCTAAGCCTTCACCTTTGTTTTGGGTTTTATATGACTTGAGCAAGTTATAGTTGGGTGGTAGGACTTTGGAGTCTGGTATGTTAGGTTTTAGCTAGGTTTCAGTGAGGGCTAATATGTCAGATTTATGCTGATGAATCCAGGCACAGAGTGGGGACATTTTGTACCTATGCTTCTGATGTTGATGATCCTAAAGTTTAGTTTTTTTTTGGAGAGATTTGTAGAGATTATTAGTGGTGGGCCAGGGTTATGATGGATGTCTCCACATTGTGATAGTAGAGAGATTAGATAGGAGTATATTTTGTTCATTTTATTGTTTGTAGTGGCTGTGTAAGGTATTAGATCAGGTTTGCTACTTGTAAAATCCAGGATTGTAGGGACTGGATACTAGGGTAAGTTGTGTGGAAACAGCTGAGGGGAGATATTCTGGTAACTATTAAGGATTATTGAGTGACTGGAGGGATAAGTATAACTGGGTGTAACTATTCTTGAGTTTTCCTGGGGTAAGCTGCAGAAGTGATGTTGTTTGTATGAGTATTATTAATGTGGGGGCTATCATGATAAAGAGTATTATTGTGGAACAGTGGTACATGATGAGGAGCTAGTATAGAGTGAGCAACTTACTGTTTGGGGAAATAGGGGTGGTGTACTAGGAGTTTGCAGTAAGGTGTTGGGGAGAGAATAGTTAGGGGCATTATGGAAGTGACTAGCTAAACCGGGAGACTGGAGGGAGGTTGTGAGTGGTAGGGTGAAGGTGAGGGGAGCTTATGAAGTATAAGTTTAGGAGTAGTGGGGCGGGTGCAATTTGGGGGCAGGTAGAGGAATGGAGTGGGTTGAGACAAAGCTGAAGCTGCTCATCAGGTTGAGACCAAGTCACAGTTGCAGGTGGGATATGGGGGCAGGGTAGGGGAGTGCAGCGATCCTGAGTGAAGTGAGGGTGAGCAGAGTGGGTTGAGCCAAGTTGCAGCTGCCCATGTACTGCAAAGAAAACAATCTGTAAGTATTGGCAGCTTTAAACAACTAGTTACTTGCACCTTTGTGATGGAAAGCAAGACAGAAAAGGGGATGTGTGTTAGGAGACAAGTATTTTAAGTGTTACAGCATAGAGCTACATTAGGGGAGCTTAGTAATGCTGCACAGGAACGGAAAGTAAAGATAGTATATTATGAGCTATAGCAAGGAGGGAATAGCACTAGTGATAGGGAATGTATGTGTTGGGCTGCAAGCACATCAGAGATTTGGTGGTATAGCATGAGCAGTAACAAATTAAACACCTACAGGAGTATTAGGAAATAAATACAGCTACGCCTTCTAGTACTTTGGTATACAAATTTTTTGCCAGAGTACTTAAGAGGAATGGCTTTTAAAGCCTCCTCCAGGAAACAGGAAACAAAGACAAGCTTAGAAAAAAGTTGCTGTTGCTCAGAAGGGAAATTAGTAGATTTAACAGGCGGGGAGAATTGTGTTGTGATAAATATATATTCCATGTTAAGGGGAAAAGAAGTAACATAGCAATGAAACAAAAGGAAGAAAAGAAACTGAAATGGTTATGAGATAACAAAATACACAGGAATTAAGCAAAGTATAAACCCCTGTGATAACTCTAGCATTAGACAATTTGTTGTTTAAGGAATCATATTTGGGAGACCATATAGAGCAAATAAAGCATGATAACATAATAGGGGCAATGTGGATTAGGGTGGGGACACAGGGGAAGCTTGTCTTCAGGAAAAACAAACAGTCACACAGCAGGGGCAAATGGGAGAAAAATGATCTAAGCTATAACAAGGCAACCACCCCTCCTTGGAAGTTTAAATATTTTTACTTTTATGTAGTGTACATAGTAGTACATAGTAGGATGTTTTGGAATAAGTAAAGAGAGAAGGATCCACTGCAACTTATATGTGGAGTTAAGTAACAGAAATGCAAAATTATTGAGACTAGGTATCATAAAGATATGTTCAGCAAACTACTTTATTCAAATGAGCCACACAGGAACTGGGAAGCCAGGGCAGGTACAGTTATGAGTTAAGTGGGGGCATCCTAAGGGAAATAAGATTAAAACTGAAATGCTGATAAGAAAATTGCACATAATAACATGGAATGTAAATGAATTATCCAGTCCTCCTACTCCTATTAAGTATGATTGAGTACTAAACAGGGTGAAAAAAGAAGGTGTGGACATAGTCTTCCTCCAGGAAATACACTTAAACAGGTTAGAGCATGAGAAAGTAATGCAGAAGCACTATAAGATGCTGGCACAGTCAAGCTATACTGGAGCAAGATGGGGACAAGAGCATTTCCCCAGAGGAAAGTTTGATTCACAAGACCACTGATAGATGCCTGTCAGGTTGGAAAGGGGAGATCTCAGGGCAGAAATAACTGTGATTTTAATATATGTTCCACCCAAGGCTAGTATACAACAACCCAAGATAATGTTAAGGTCAGTGATGCACTCTCGAGGGAGGGAATCCTTATATTAGCAGGAGACTGAAATATGATGTTTCAAAGGTCAGACTTAGATGAGAAGCAGTGAGAACATATAAAATGTCTAAGATGGAAAGAGGGAGCAAAGGAGTTATTGAATTGCTAGAGATAACGGATGTATGTAGTGTGTGGGACAGGAAACAGACAAAGGATATACTTACCATAGTTATATTTAGGATAGGTGAGCAAGGCTTCATAAAATTATGCTTACTAAAGAATACGTGGAATATTTTGTGAACACTGAGATAGGTCCAGTCCTGTTTTCTGAGCATGCATTTCTGCATACCTAAATGGTGTTATACAGGAAAATACCTCCAGACTATCACTGGAGGTTTCCTACTTACAGGAAGGAAATCCCTACATCTGTGGAATAGGCAGGCCGTTGTTAGGCATGCTCCAAGGAGAAGGTAAGTAGACATGCCAGATGAGAGAAAGTTAAACAGGATTTAAGGATGTTGATACAGGATGAGACTGATACAAGGAGAAGGAAGGTAAAGACACTAAGCAGAAGCTGCGAGAGTTTGGCAGCTGCATCTGGGCAGGCAGAGGCTAACTTCGGAAGGAACTGGGTGACTGCGAAGACTAAAAGAGGAAATGTAGGAAAGGGACGGTGAAAGAATATTAACACAGAGAATGGCAGTGCAAGAACTGAATTATACAAACAGCACTGGTGCAAGACAGCAAAAGTTAGGAAAGGTGTTTTTTTAAACTGCAGGATCAGAATCAGTGATAGTACAGGAGTGCAAGGACATGTCTGAATTTTTGAACAATATTATAGAAAGTTCTATACAAGTGAGGAGTTCTCCAAGAAAACACGGCAGAATTTAAGAAATTATTTTCAGACAGTTGTTCTTCCCAGATTGTCAGATTCCCAAAAGGAAATATTAGAAGGGGAGGTAACAGAATAAGAGATTAGGGAGGCCATATGTAAGCAGGAGACAGGTGAAATACTAGACAAAGATGGCATACGTCTAGAGGTTTCAAAACTAGGAGGAGACATAATAGTGAAAATCTGTTAAGAGGTTTTAAACCAGGACAAAAAATTATAGTGTGTGTACCCCACTTGAAAAAGGCAATAATGGTGGTCATCCAAAAAGAGGGTAGGGACCTAATGAAGGTTAGTTGACATCATTAAATATCCCTTCTGAATGATGAATATAAGGTCTCATGATTATTTTGACCAATAGGTTAGGTCCCTTAGCTGGGAAATTGATAGAGGGAGACCAATGTGAATTTGTGGTAGGCAGAAGAACATTTGACAACATACTTAGGAAACTTATGATGATGTAGAATGCTAACAGAGCAAAAACAAAGTAGCAATAATTTCTTTGGATGCCAAAAAGGCATACATTAGGGTGGACTGGCCATACCTGTTTCATTTACTAATATGAACAGGGTTTCCAGAATTATTCATATCACTGATTCAAGCAATATAGCAGATAGCACAAGCACAGAGTAAAATAATGGTGGGGAGTTCTGAAGCTATAACTCTAATAAGCGGTAAACAATAAGAGTGTCCCCAATACCTTTACTGTTTGCATTATATCTAGCACTGCTAGTAGTACAGTAGGCAATCATTATCAAGAGCATTTCAGCAGGAAGAGTTAGAACTGCAAATAGTGTTATATGCTGATGACATAATATTAACAACGAGACATCCATGGGAGGATCTGGGAAACATTTTTTACAGTGCCAAAAGGTTTGAGACTGTCTTGGGATAAATGTTAATCAGAATAAAACAAATGTTATAGGGATAAATCTAATGTTTTTAGAAGAGTTGAAGAACTCCTATCCTTATGCATGGGGAGATTTAGCAAAACACTAGGGAGTGTGGATAATGCCTACTTATAAAGAATCACTGAAATGTGCTTATGATAAAAAGCTTGAATAAAATATGTTACAATCTTCAGCGATGGTCTCAATTAGGTTTAGATCTAGATCAAAGGGTACAAGTAAAGCACTGACACATATTGCCTCATATGTTGTATTTGGGGTAATTGTTCTGCACCTGGTCAAACCTAGGATCTTGGGGAGAATAAAACACTAAATGGGGATTCTAATTTGAGGGGAAGAAAAGTCAAGTGTAAACTGGAAGAGGCTGTGAAGGTAAGCGAAGTGTAAACTGGAAGAGGCTGTTGTTCCCAAAACGGCAGTGATGGCTAGGAGTTCCAGATATTCAGCTGTATTATAAGGCTATGCAGGTGCTTCTCTAGAAATATATGAGTCAAAATGGAAGGATATGCTAAAATAAAAACCTAGATGGTTTGGGAACAAAGTAGCAAATATTGGATTGAATCAATCTACTGGAAATGGACTTGCATCCAGTTAGACTAGCCCAGTCAACAAATGTAAACTGTAAATGTAAATGCAGTATACTTTAACCAACTTAAGAGTAGGTTAGAATTAAAAAAAAAAAAAAAAAAAAAAAAACCCTTTTATTTCTTCTATTTTTTATATTATTTTAAGAATTTCTTTAGCTAACATGTTATGCTAAAATTATACTGCTTTTATGGTACAATCATTGCTGTATAAAACTGTTTTGATGTTATTCTCTATTAAATTGTAAGTTTTTTCCTTGGAGCTTTTCTCCCCGAGCCTCTACTGAAAATGGGCATATATCCAGTTAGACTAGCCCGGTCAACAAATGTAAAATAAATAAAATAAATAAAAATAAAAATAAATTTGGAGTAGACATGCTGTAAATAATTGGGCCGCCACTGTCTGATATGGTCACCAGGTAGATTGGAATGTCACTCCAAGGGGAAAGGTTTTGTTAATATTTACAGGATTACTGTCAATAGGGTGCAGATTTAGGGATGCAGCCAGCTGAATGTCAACAGGGAGATGAAAATATTTAGGAACCAGTATGACAGCATGAGAACACACAACTCTAAGACAAAGAAGTATGAATTGCTTGGAAGCAAGAACAAAATCTAAACTTCTGCCAGGTATACAAATGACATATCAGGCTTTGTAAATGCAAACGATGGACACACAACATATTAGGGAGGAGCAAAACAAGTGTCTGCCTCTAATATAATGGACAATAAGAGCAAGATAAAAGCAGTTGATACAAAGGGGCATACTGGCAAATGTAGGGAAAATAGTGGAGGATGGGCAGATGGTCACAAGAAAGTTATGAGTCGGAGTGGAGACGTGAATTTAAAAGTAAATTTAGGAACTTGGAAAAAGATTTGTAGGAGTGCTATTAGATCAAGAAAGTTCAGGATTTTATCATGGAAATGTTTTCAGAAATATTTTTATACATCTGCTAGGTTAGCAACAAAATTTCCAGCAGTTGATAAAAGGTTCTATGGAAGTGATGCTGGGGTAAACAGAGACTGCAAGCACAGTTTTTCAGGATGTGTGAAACTGCAAGGGTTTAAACACAATTAGAGAAACTGATTCAAACCATTTGTAACAGTGATAAAGCAGTGATGATGATGATGATGATGATGATGATGATGATGAAGGAGTTGAAGACGGAGATATAGGGAATAACTTAGGTACAGAGGAATTGATTTGGATAATTGTGCTTCTAGCAAAAAAGTAAATAACTAGGAATTAGAAAAGTGAAGACTCCCAACAGTAGAGGAGCTTCTAATTTTAATAGATGAGTTACAGAAGTAGGAAGAAGGTGCACGAGAGACATGCAAAAGTAGTTATGTAAATTGCTGTCTCCCATGGCTACAGTAAAGGGGAAAGGATGTGGAAAATGTTAACTAGGACATTTAGTTGGGAATAACCTGAAGATCAATATTACTGGATACTGCAAAGTACAAATACATACAGTGATGGGAAGACAGGTGTAACAGTGAGGTTGGGGAGGTAGGCATAATTGTTAAGGTGTTTACCTCACAGACACAAGGAACAGGGTTTGAGTCTCATTTTTGAGGTAAATTAGGTAGGTTAAAATGGCCCACAGGGAGGCTATGAAACTATGAAACTATGAAACTTTATTCTACAGGATGGTAGTTTAGTCCATATGTGGATACTGTAAATAGTTTATGACATGTTCTGAAGACAGATGTTAGTCTAACGATAATAGGTAGAACTTTGTGGATGTACTTGCAAAAAGGTGAATATCAGTTTAGGGGTTTACATAAATATGGCATAAAAAAATAAATTGAAGCAAATATAAGACATGATTGAACATGGTTATATGTAGTAACCAGTGAAGAAATGTATTAAAATGTGGCTGAATATTGTAAATATCAGTGCTGAACACGAGCTTACTGCTCTATTAAATAAGCAATGGACAATTATTTAAGAGAACCATTCACTGGTATGAGTTTAAGTGCACCATGCATGAGGAATGTAAACCTTGTATTATACATTCCAAGAGGTTAGTTAATATACTTATCTGAATGTAAAAGTACTTTGAATATAAAAAGTAAACAAAATAAAATAAAACAAAACAAAATAAATTTGGAAGGCGGGGAAAATTTCTATAGCAGAAATGCCCTCAAGCTTAGAATATCTGCCATGTGAATTACATCTCTCGATTTATCCAAGACTTGCAGACCCTATTTTATTATTATTGCTGTTATTATTATTATTAACATCATCATCTTCATAGAGGTTATGATCAGGTCACCAATCATAACCATATTATTATGTGTTCGAGACATGAATGTCAAGAATTCACCTTGAGAGCAAAGCTCTAGAGTTGAATTTTTGCATCTATGTCAAGAACAAATCATTTGTAAGGATCATTGAGAGCAGATCATAACTCTTTGGGGTTTTATCTACTCCCTGTACTACAAGTTACAAAAGAAAAAAAGCACAAAGTGTTTTAACAGCTTTGAAAGCCAGTAAAGTGTTTAGTGAGTGATTCACAGACAGCATGTAGATATAACTGTAGGAAAAGTCAGGGGTAGTTTTTTAAATGCTGTTCTAATTATGTTTCTTATAGACTTGATGCCTGTAAACTTCTGCTGACAGAATGTGAGGCAAGATATTCAGGGAAAGTTGAGACTCAAGGAATGTCCCTTCCATTGCACCTGACTGTAACAATGCTTATGGGGTATGTAACAATTATGCTCGGGTCTATCACTACAAAAGTGTGCTACAAGTTAGTCTTCTTTCCAGTTTTGGAGAGTAATCATGGTGCTCCATGCACTATATTATTATTATTATTATTATTATTATTATTATTATTATTATTACAGTGCCTGGATTTTATCCTTAGGCATTTTTTGTTTAGTTTGTTAAAATGGCCATGTATTCAAACTCTTATCAGAGTTCAAGGGTACTGCAACTTCCTGGGTCCTGTCTGTGAGCCAGTTGGCTATCCATCAGGTTACATACAGGTTTGTACCTAACCTCTTCAGTTTGTCAAATGCCTTGGCCAGGTTAAGGTAGGCAGTGTGAATGATTTTGCCCTCATTCATTGCTTTGGTGACCTTCTCAAAGAGATCCACCAGGTTGAGTAGGCATGATCTGCCCTTGACAAACCAAACTGGGTTGGGTCCAGTGTCTGGAGGTTTACTATATCTCTGTTGATCATCTCTATGATAATTCTTTCCATGGATTTAGATATAAGACTAGTGAGACTTACGGGTCTGTAGTTTCCAGGGTATGTAGATGGCCCACCTTTGTGCAGAGGGATGACTCTTGCACTTCTCCAATCATGATGCACGGAACTTGTTTGGAAGCTACAGTTAAATAGTCATTCCAGAGGCCCTGATAGGTCATGTTTCATGCTATTTAGAAGGCATCCTGGGATATTGTTTGGGCCCATTGATGCAGCGTTCTTGGTCTTAGAGTGAGCATTAAGGACCTATTCCCTAGTGATAGCAGGGGAGTTATATTTGATGATATTTCCTGAGGGAAGGTTGAGGGGGAGAGAGGGGTAAAGTTGGAGGTGAATTTATCAGCCAGGTGGTTTGCTATGTCTTCTGGCTCAGTATAGGTGGCTCCATTTACACTGAACTCTGCACAGAATTGTGTATTGTCTTTGAGGTTGCTGACATAGATAAAGAATGCTTTGTGGTTGTCCATGGCCTGTGAGGCAAACTTGTTTCATATTTGGCTTTGGTAGACTTTCTTTGTCCTCTGAGCTGTTTGTTTAGTTTGATGAGAGTGCTTTTATCCTGCTGGGTGCTGCACCTCCTAATTTTTGCCATGAGTTTCTTCCTCCTGTTATACAGCCTATTGATTTGTGATTCCACCAGGGTGGCTTGTTTTTTGAGTTAGTTCTGTACTTCTTCCTGGTGGGAACAGCTGCCTCCATGCAGCTATTAACATGGTTTTACAGGGTTTCTGTGTACAGTTCTGCATAGGCAGCAGTGTTCTCAGGGTTTATGGGGGTTGAAATTTTGCCAGGTTCTCACTTAGCAGGAAGTTAGCCTTAGAATAGTTCCTGAATATTCCAGGTTTAGCTGGGGATCCAGGTTTTATTTTTACTTCAAAGGAAATTATTTTGTGGTCAGACCTTACCATGGAAGGCATTACAGTAGGGGGAGTGCAGCACTCTCCCATATTAGTGAGGACCAGATCCAGTATCGCTGCACCCCTGGTTGGTGTATTGACTATCTGATCCAGGGAGTTTGTGTTTACAAAATCCAGGAATCTCTGTGCATGTACGTTTGGTGTTGTATAGGATTCCCAGTTAATAGTGGGGTAATTAAAGTCACCCTTGAATATGGTATTGGGTTGGATGGTTAGTGTTTCTGATAAGTTTAAATATATGGCATGGGTTTTCTAGGTCATACAGGGGGACCTATAGCTTGCAACAAAGTGGTATTGGATTTTGCCTATGATAAATTTGAAGATGGAGCAGCTGAAGTGCATTGTCTTGTTTGAAAATCCTTGAAGTATATTTATCTTTGATGTAAATAGAGACACCTCCACATTTAGTCCCTGCCTGTGAAAAAGCTGGCCTAAATGTGTGATGTGTGGAAGGCATTATAGCCTAGCACTGTAACCCCCATACTTTCAGTATTGCTACACCATAGAACAAGGTGCTAGATGGGCTTGTAGAAAATATAAAGACAAAATAGCAGTGTGTGTGTGTGAACATGCATGCGTGTGTGTGTGTGTGTGTGTGTGTGTGTGTGTGTGTGTGTGTGTGTGTGTGTGTGTGTGTGTGTGTGTGTGTGTCTTTGTGCATGTGGGTGTGTGGGTAGGTGGATGTGGGTGTGCATACCTCTCAACTGTACAGTTTTTGCAGAATGTCCCTCATATTTTTAGCCTGTTACTCATAAAATTGTGGTGTGGAAAAAGGGGAGAAAATAATGACAGACATTTGTGATTCAGACCTCATAACCTTTAGAAAATGCATTCAAATGCAAACCTGTTTTTCTATAAACATTCTAAGTATGTAAGAGTAGTATTTAAAAATTGTTCCTATTTTTGGGCCTTTGTTCACCCATTATTTATGGCTTTGTCCAGATTTCTTGATCTAAGAGGGTGAGAGTTGTGTGGGTGATTGTGTGTGTGTGTTTGGGGGTATGGGTGTGTGTGTCTGTGAAGCTGGATTATTGTTTGCCTTCTGTGATGATTTTTTTTTTTATAGCTGGCACTGAATGATGCTTTGAGAAGCTAGGATAGAGAATGCAGAATGTGACAATGTGAAGTATAGCCAGCTATGCCAGAAGAAGTAGGGCAGTGGATGTGTAACATATGCCAGCACAGCTAGCTGGAATTTCGTAACAAATTATATGTCATTCATATATCAAACTGATTTGTGCAGATGCTTCTGTTTTAAAATGTATTTGTATAGCTGCTTGTGTTAAAAATGTACCAACAGTATTCCCTGCTGGACAGAAAAAGAAATACACATGCATTATTGTAACTGTTTAAATGTATATGTTTTAACAGAGGATTTTGGAAGAGAAGAAGTTAATCTCAAACTTTGAAAATAGTTTGAAATTAAATTACTTGGCTTAGGGCATAAAGATTGGCTGTTACAGTTCTCAATGCAGCCAGAGACAGAAAGTCTGTACTAGGAAGCTCCCTGCATTGTCTTAGGGGTGAAATAATTGCTAGTCTGGAAGGGTGGAGGTTCAAAATTGCTTTATGACGTCCAGGAGCTGCAGCAGATCTTAGCAAGGCTCTGTGTGTGTGTATTATTGACATATATGTGCTAAATCCAGACAGCTTCTAGCCAATGTGGGGAAGCATGGGAACCAGAAGTCAGATGACCAGATGTATGTGATGTCATTCTGTAATCCATCACTAAAAATTATATTTTAATACTAGTTGAGACTGAAGTTGCAGAGCAGTCTGTTTTTGTAACCTGACAAGGAAGGACCCCTCATCTACTTCATCTTTCCTTGCTTTAGTAAGTAACCAGGGAATAATAATTACTTAGATCAGTCAGTACTATATAGTGAGATTAGTTTAGTATTGTTTTTTCTGTAACTGTGTGGACCTGTCAACCTATGTTATTTTTAATATTTCCTGTGATTGAAACTCTTGTGTTTACATTAAAAAGATATTTAGTATTTTCATGTTATTTGATTATTTATTATGGTCTTTTATAGAATATGTTAATCTCTGAGAGTACTTATATATATATATTTGGTGACAGTTCTGGCCATTCCTGAAAGGCTTGCTGTTGGTCAAACTACCATTTGAATTAATATTAATTTCACTCAGTATAATTGGGTACCATTACAAGAGCCTTAGAGTAGCTGGCTTTGGAGAGTCTAGTGGTGGTGTAACTACATTATAGTCTGGACAGGGGGGCATAGCTATTAAATCTGTGCCAGCCTTTCCCAGCTGTGTGTGTGTGTGTGTGTGTGTGTGTGTGTGTGTGTGTGTGTGTGTGTGTGTGTGTGTGTGTGTGTGTGTCTGTATGCAAATCAAATCTCAAAGAGTATGTATGTATGTCAGCTACTTGGAGCAGGGACACAAAGCACTGGTTTCATAGAGAGGGTGCTGGAGAACTTGGCTCCGACACTCAGCTGAGGACTCATCCCTACAGCTGTGCCAGTGAGGAGTATTACTGGGGATCTGGACAGAGCAGGAAACCCAGACCCCAGACTGAATGTCTTTCCTGTGTGCTCTTAAGGGAAATTGTTCTTGATGCAGAGAGCTGCATCTGGAAATACTGAGTGTATCCATTTTTGTTCAAAGTAAACGTACCTCTCCAGTGCCAGTGGTGAGGATTCAGGCTCCTTGATTACTGGCCCAAAGTGGGGACATCAGACACACATAGCTTTAGTCTTTCACATTTCCATTTCTACACATTCACACAACAATGATTTTCAGAAACAGACACATGTGGTACCCCAGTTTAACTGATAATATACCTGGAACAAAAATAAATACAAATCTAGACTTACAATCACAATAAAAAAAAGCATGCATCCATGTAAAAATGTATTTCTATAATACTGATATCAACAACACACAGATTTCAAAAGAGTTGCCAGTAATGACAGTGTTACATAAAGAAACATTTGCATGACTACCTGCATTTTGCTATTTTATTCACTGTGACCATTAGCCTAGTTTAATTAATCATTGTAGCAAGCAGTATGCATTTACTTCTCAAAAAGCAGTAAACAGTGTTTTGCATTCCTGTTATCATCCTGACCTTGTGTCTCATTTATATGGTCAGTGTACATTTAAATCTACTTCTTGTGACCACACTGTTCTATTTCCTGTACTACTGTTACACTTCTTTAATGTTCAGTCACTTGAAATAATAATAAAAATATTATAAAGAAATTGTTCAAAATAGAATTACAGCACTGACTCAGGCTGGCTTGACTTTAAGCACACCATAGAAGAAATAAAGTGTAAAACATTTCCTTTACTTTTTGTAGTCAAAAGGTCAGAGCAGAATTAAGCACATGCTTAGAATGAAGAGTTTGATAAATTCTGCACACATATGACTCAGAACTTTCTGGCATCTAACCTTGTCCCTTGTATAGCATAAGTATCCCGAATATAGCAAATGATTTGTAATATCACCAAAGCATGCAGCTATAGTGAGAGGGCATGCTTTCCTCTGATAAGGGAAGATATTAAATAAATTGGCCGTGATGGAAAAGAATATGAATCATATCAAAAAGCATGTCTGCTGAACTTAATATTTCCCAGTCTGCTGGTCAAAGCATTACATTTTATGTAACTAACAGAGCAGTTAACCCAAATTGTACAGAGCTGCACTTCACTAAAGTCTGAGGATTACTTGTAGAGGTAGTTTCATATAAGATCCAGAAGACCTAATATGTACAGACATCTATTATGAAAATCATTACTTTGTTGACCTCTGCTATTGCTGATTTCATTTCTCTTTCCTTTTCTGTTTTCCACCTAGCCTACTAGTAACTCTCCTCCATCCTGAATTTCCTAAACTCCTGAGCTCACTCTGATTGTAAACTAATCTAACAACAATATCATGAATGTATATATTGTAAATAGTTTATTTTTACCCTGCTATTCTTCTCTCTCTGGTAATGATCTCCTTACTGCTACTACAAAGATTTTAGAATCTATGTACCCAATGGACAACTCGTGTCTCTAACTTGAAATTTAATATGTACTTTGTTTGTACTCTTTATATTTTATATGTTCTGTGGAGCTTTTCTCCCCAGGCCTCCACTGAAAATGGGCTCCCTGGGCCCAATGGACCTCCCCAGTCATCAAACTGGAATAAATAAATAAACCTGTTCATAACAATTCATCCGGAGTTGGCTAGAGTTTGCATGGATATTTAAAATTCAATAAACTTATCAAAAATAATATGGGACTCTTAATTAAAACTCCCATGCAGTACAACTCCTTCACTTACATATACTGGGTACCTCTTCAAAAGCCCTTCTTTTATAATGTATGTTGACAGAATTTATGAACCTTCTTCTTATTATCATGTTCTTTATTCTGTAGAACATTTGGGCATTTTCCTTTCCATATTTCTGTAATTGCAACATTAAAGCCCTGTCATACCTTTCTGATGCTTGACTGACTGTCCCAAAATATCCATAAACTATATTCTCCATCTTTAAACTCTGTATTCTGCTATACTTAAGATCCTAATAACTCCCCTCAAAACACCTCTTCTTCTAATGTAATCTTAAAATGTTCATTTCACTAACTAATGTCTTTTGGCTTTTCCTAGTTAGGGGTTGCCACAGCGGAACTCTGGTCCGCTAATGATTGGCAGTGTATTTTTACGGTGCCAGCCCAACACCCAACCTTCAAAGAAGGCACACCCATTCACGCACCTATCTGCATGTCTTTAAATCTTGACTGCAGGGAGAACATGCAGACGCCACATAGAGGGTGCTCCAACCGAGAATCGAACTGGAGAACCTCTTGCTGTGAGGTGACAACACTAACCGCTGCACCACCATGGCGCAAAATGTTCATTTCACTAAATATATTAATTCTCCCTTTCATTGCTTATTACATCATCTCTGTGTTTATAGACAGTTTATGGCATATTAATCTCCAATGAAAATTACTATAATTTATATCTTTATCTTTTCCTTTCTGCTTCCTTAATCCTTTCCTCCAAACCTTTCCATCAGGTGTTGCTTAAACATTCTCCATCATTGTATTATACCAGTCTTTTGATTCTTGTATCTGTTGCAATAGACTCCTACAACTTCAGTTTCCAAGACAACTCTTCCATGTTGCAATAAAGCCAGCAGCTTTTATTGCTTATGATTACACTATTTTATTTATTTTGCAGTTTGTTGACTGGGAAAGTCAAGATGAGCCTTTTTTCAATGGAGGCCTGGGGGATAAGCTCCACACTAAAAGTATTAAAAAAATTCAGCAAGATATAGTGTTTACAATAATCAGACAAGAAATATTGCCAGGAGATAAACCAGTAACACCTCCTGAGACTAATGGTACAAACATCTACAATAAGCAATAAAACAGCTGATGCAAGAAGTACAAAAAAAATCATTAGTGGTTAGAACATAATGTTATACAAAACTGTTGAATTACATAGGCAGTTTAAAATGTGCAAAGAGAAGAGGGTACGTTATGTCTATATAGCAGGTAGCATAGCCACCTGGGCTGAAGTATGCTAAATTAGTCAGAGTGAGGTCAGGAGGGGTGACAGCAGGAGCATTCCCAGTTAGAGGAGAGGTATGAATGGAGCAATGACTTGTAGGAAGAGTGATTTTTCTGTAGTAGATATGGGGAGGAAGTAGGTTCCATTTTCAAGCAAGGGAGAAGGATAGGAAAAGTTGCCCTGGGCTGCTCGTAGGTTTGTGTACTTCAAGGTGATATTGGTTATTAGATTTGAGAGTTCGATTGGGAAGTTGCATGGTGAGGATGGAGGAGAGAGAGGGACATTGTGATGGTTTGTGACTAAGAGTATGGGCAGTAGTCAGTTGAAGATAAGAGAGATAGTTGGGGAGCTCCAGCCAGTTCAAGGAGTGTAAGGAGTTACAGTGGTGGGATGAGGATTTTGAGATGGTAGCAAACTTGGAGATTTTATTATAATAGGATGCCAGTTTAGTTTTGAGGGTGGCTTGCAGATTGGTAAGGAGAGTAGCTCCGTACATGAGGAAGGCAAAGAGGTATGTAGTGGAGAGGGTTAGTTTAGTTGCAAAAGACAAGGAAGCGATTGTGTCGGTAGAGCATTACTAGTTTCTGGTGGGGTTTTTTTGTGTTGGTTTGGAGGTGAATGTCGAATTTTAATTGATCATCAATAATGACACCTAGAAGTTTAGTTTAGGAGAGTATTTCGATGGGGGGTTTGTCTTGGCTTACTATGGGGAAGGCATTTGAGTCTATTTTGGAATTCGTAGAAGGCGTAAAGATCATAATTTTGGCTTTGGATGCATTAAGAGCTAAGTGATTGCTGTGCATTCAAATTTCAGTACTATTTGTGTTATATGCAAGAGTTTAGGGAGGGATATAGCAGAGCAGATGATGGTTGAGTCATCTGCGTATTGTACAAGTTTGGTACTACACTAGCTTCCAAAAAAGTTTATATTTCTCAGGCAGTATACACCTTTTTAAATCTGTTGTCACTTTTATACTTTCTCCATAAGTATCTTACTAAAAGAAATAAAATGAATTACTAAATTTGGCATCCTTATTACCCTATACCTTTTTTCTTATAAAAAATCCCTCTACTTATTTAATTTAGCCATGAACCCATATTACAGTAAAATATAGAGGATATTCAGAAACAATTAATGCAATGCATGAAGTAAAATAGTGTGGTGTGCAGCAGCATGCAGGAAGGGAGCGATTCTGAGACATGCATAGTGCAATCATGCTTCCAAAGAAAGTAGTGCATTATGAATGAGAACTGCTTGTGCTTGTCTTTCTCTGTTGTCACAACCTAGTGCTATATGTTCTTCCTGCGGACCCTGCTGCATCTGAGAGTAGGACAACTGACCACATAATGGAATGCAAATGAGTGCCAGCATGTAAAAGACAGCTACTGCTTATGCAAATTATTACAGTAAATAGAGTGGTGCATTTCAAAAATGCTTAAAAATAGCACAATGAAAGCAGTGATCAGCTTTTTTGTGCACTAGCATTTGTCGGTGAATATAGTCACTGCCTACATAATGATGCTAATAGTAACATCTACTTTAGTAGACACTTTGGAGACAAGTGTTCATGTTTCCCAGGGAAATAATTCGCTCATTCCCATTTTTGCTATTTTCAGCTTTCGACTTTTCCGGTTCGATGAAAAGCCGTTCGATATTATGGCTTTTTGATAAGGTAATAGGAACCCGGGATGACATTCCCTACAATGGTCAGCAGTACTCCAGGTATTCTGGAGGCCATAAACATCTCCATGTAGGTCACACAGCACATTGAGCACCTCTGGCATAGCCAGATTAACATTCATCTGTGCCTGGAGCACTCGCAGGCTGACACCTAGGACAAAACCTAGGATAAAACCAACATCATGTAAAACATATTCATCAGGTTATTGATAGCACAGGATCTGCTGCCATGTAGGTAACAATGTGACCTCTGTGTGCTATCCCTGAATCTCCATCCCCTAAATATATGTCAGCTGATATACCTGCTTCACATGGTCTGCAAAATCTTCCTCACCAAAGGACTACAACCTGTTGTTCAGGTACAGCAAAGGAAAGAGGGTCATTTACCCATTCTGGAAACTGTGACTGTTTTGCCTATTCTTAGTGGCCGTAATGTTTAGATATGTCCACCCTCTCATAACTGCAACATTTTCTGCCTGTTCCCTTGTATTCTGACTGTTTTTCATCCCATCCCAACACAGTCTAGCATATTTCTGCAGGGTCTATTGCAGTGGTAGCAGACAGTAATCACTATGGTATAACAGCTGATGAGAGCTACTGGCATTAGTATCACAGTCTGCAGAGGCAATGCTCTAATTTCTCCATGTAGTGTAGTGTATCTTACAATTTCCACAGACTGCTGTAGATTTCCCTGTTTTTCATTGTTGTGCACTATCTTATGGTTACAGTACAGATTTACACTATGTTGCCTATGTTAATGAAGTGATACAGTGTGACAGTCTCTGAATTCCATAGTATGAGGCCCAGTCTGCCTCATGAGTGTAAACTGTGACAGTTATAGTATGCATCATTTTGTAGCTTCTACACACTTTCAGCATGGCAATGGCCATGGGCATTCATACTACCCATCTGTTTGTTGTGGGCATGCCGGCCTATGCATATCATATATGGTTTGCATACTCATCATATATGGTGTGCATACTTGATGATAACGGTTTGCCATCAAAATGTTGTATATCAGTTAAGCAACCTTTGACAGGTGAAAAGAACTTTCCCAAGGTGTCGTAACATTGATTTTTAAAATGACAAATCCGCAAGAGCAAATGCTAGTGTGCATTCGCTCTTATGGATTCATTATCTTGAATGGTGATCGCACTATACTGGGGATCAGGAAATTTACCCTTTTCTTCACTGTAGTGCGATCTCAGAGTTTGTATATATAAGTAGCAGGGGGTGTGTGTGGGGGCTTGCCCCCCTGCAAAACATTTGTACACATAACTGGAAGTGTAGGTAGTTTGGGTAAAGTCGACATTCCTGAGTTGTAGACTTTCTTTAATTCCTACTTTCAGCTATGTGAATGTTCAGTTATTGGATTTTACAACATTGTGGGTTGCATACAAGAACACACACACTAGTCAGTTGCGTGATTTTGATAGTAAACCAATGATAACGGCTGTGCAGCCCTCATCCTGCCCCATCCTACTGAACACCCATATTGCACTGCCATACATGGGCGTTGCACTACTATGCTGCCATTGGTGCACTTTATGAGGTGTCCGCCATGAGACAAGTCATGCCCCCAGATCTCATTTTCATTCCTGACCAGGTGAGTGGATATGGCATCTGCAGGATCTGAGAATGGCAGGGTTCCTGCATGGTGTAACAGGAAGACCAAATTTCTTTTTCAGCTGCTGCAGATTACCTGCTGGGGGACTTTTATGAGCAGCCTCTTACAAAGCTGATGCTTGGCACTCACCTGCCACTTTGATGAGCAGTGCTAGTGTTAGTGTTACAGTCTGCAGAGGCATCACTATGATCTTTATCAAATACTTGATTGGCTTACTTTGTTTCTCTTTCAGATTGATTTTGATTTATACCATTTTCAACTGTATGTTTTGTTTTTTATATAAATTATCAAGCTTTTCCATTGTTTAAATCCACAAATACAACCAGTTTGATTTCTGTACAATACAATGGAAAATATCCATTTATACAGTCACTACTTGGTTGCTGAATGAAGGTGTTTGAAATTAACAAGTTGCTTTTTTTATAACATTCTATCAAATGTTCTCGCATTTCACTTCTGTTACCGAGCTTATATTAACAAGCTACTTGCCCCACTTCTTTATTCACAACATTTGCATTCTATTTGTGCTTGATTGGAGATAGACTCACAAATATAGATAGATACACAGTCATGCACACAGATTCATAGAAAGATAAACAGACAGACAAAATGTTAATACTCAAACTGTGACAATATCAAATAAAATAAAATAACAGTTGGCTTAATGGCCCTCTGTATCTTATGCCTTTTTTGCTGTGCTTATGTCTTTCACAAACTATCCTTAAATCACGCCCTTGTATTTCACTATTTCCATCTTTTATTTTTGGCTTACTCTTTCAGCTGGACCATTTACTTGCTGCTGGCAAGATTTACTCACAAGCCTCTTCTCTCATAAAAGAGCGTGTGTGTGTGTGTGTGTGTGTGTGTGTGTGTGTGTGTGTGTGTGTGTGTTTGTGGAAAAGTAGATTTTAATATGAATAATCACATTATTAATAATAATATTTTATACAAGTCTTTAACTGATGACTTTATTGTTTGATATTCAATATTGTTTAAATAATTTAATTTATATTATATATCAATTCTATTAATTCTACAACCTCCTTTATGTATGTATGCAATGGTTTGTATTATTTATATGAAAATATAGACTTATCTTGGTCCGCTAAATACAATGATGCAAATACAGTCATGCACACCTCCAGCTGCCATCCCAAACTTATAACTAGAAATTTGTCCAAAGCACAAAAAAGGGGAAAGCTAACAATTAATGATGAGAATTTCAAATGTGCAGTTGCTGGTATAAGAAGTAGGCTAATAACAGGATATGATAAAAAGCCCATGGAAATGCACCATCTAGGTGGACATATGGAATTCTGGGTAGCATTAAAAGAAATAGATGAGAGATTCATCACACTTTATGATGCTGACCGAGTGCTTATGAACACATACCTAAAGAAGCACTGCTAATTTCAAAATGGTAATGATGGTGTGGATCCCTTGGCTGGGAAGTGTCCTTAAGTCACATTTAAAAGGACAGGAATTGTCAACACTTATTTTGGTACACACACACACACACACACACACACACACACACACACACACACACACACACACACACCCTGGGATACAGAAGGATGGTGGGTGCAGCCACAGGCAGCCCACAGCTGTTTACCTTGTTTGTGCAACGAGGCACAATCCCCATTAAGAGTGAACAGCATGTGGAGACTGAGTGAGGAAGGGAGATCATTATATAATTATAAATCCCACTGTCAGCTACAGCTAGTTCCACAGTTGTAGCCACACAGAAACAGAAGAACAAGCAATGCTCATTCATAGTGCATATGCCTTGATTTGGCACTATGCAACCCTCTACACAAAATAGCAGCAAGATGGAGAAGTAATACAGAAGCCTTAAAGAGACCTGATTTATATGTGCTAATCTGTTTTTTAACCAAATTAAAGGGTGGAAATGGGAATATAGGAAAGTGATGAAAAGAGGGATGTAAGCAGAGGGTAGAGAGTAAGGTAAAAACTTGAGGTATGGAGGTAGGTAAAATGGGAACATTATTTTTCATGAATCTGTTACTCATATTTATATGAAGAGAAGGTAAGTTGGGGAAGATAGTAAGGAAAGTAAGAGGAAGGTAAGAAGCTTATGGTAGGTAGCAGGGGCATATAAACAAATAAATGTTGAAGTATGACAAGACTGATTGGAGAAGTGCTGACACAACAAGGAAGGGGAGCACACTCATCAGACAAATAGAGGAAAGACAATGGTGATGGGGAGGACTGGTCAACAGACGAGTGGGCAGAGATACAAAATGGAGAGGAACACCAGGAATGGGGGTCATGATGTGGTTGCAGTAATCCATTGGGAGCTTATTTGCCAGCCCCCCCAGGTTCCATCACCACTGGGCTCTGGCTTGGATGATGGTGCCAGTGCAGGTCAGGGGCACAGCTCAATGAGTTTCTGAAGGAGATTCTGAAACTGGCCCGGTGTGAGCATCCAGCCTCTTATCAGTTATCACTCCACTATGTCTTCCAGCTGCCAACAGGTTACAAAGCTGTTACCGCCAATGGCATTGCAACCATTGGGTAAAAGAGTAGTAGAGGCTGCAGGAGGTGTGAGGCTGACTGCAGCAGCTCAGGACCCAGATGTTCTAGGTAACGATGGTGGTGATGGTGGTTTGTTGCCACCGGTTGAGGGCTAATATGCATTGCAGGAGGAATGTTACTATGTCTGCTATGTTTTGTGGAGCTTTTCTCCCCGGGCCTCCACTGAAAACAGGCTCCTTGAGCCCAGTGGACCTCCCCGGTCATCAAACTGAAAATAAATAAATAAATAATGGGTGCAGTTATTGATGCTGATACTGCATATAAGTGTAAACTAAATGATGAGAAGCAAAATAAAAACAAATGTATGCACTAGAAAGGATAAGCAAGAACCGATTAAGTAGATGTTTGCTTGATACCATTTGTCAGAGATTTGTTTGATTTTAACATGTGATTTTTTTTTACAGATTTGTCATTGGATGGTGTGTTGTATAAATGAAGTTTTGAGCATATTATGATTTAGGATCTGAGGAAGTGTCATTTATCTTGGAGTGAAAGCACTTATCAGATTCATTTGTTTCTAGTCCTCATTTGTTTTATTTGAGTTGCTTATGTTTTATTCAGGTACTTTGTTTTTTACAACAGCCATGTTTGTGTCTTTGCCTTCAGTTGGAGTTTGTTGGCATTTTCTTTGGATATAAGGACACTTTGTTCCACTATGTAGTGTTTGCTTCTGAATTTCATTTTGTTTGTCACTACTGGTAGGAGCATGGCAGAGGGTCTAAATATTGAACTGAAATATAATCCCAATACCACAGCATCTAGTACAATTTGAATGACATGAACATTTTTCTAAGCCGCTATTAATAGAAGGTAATCCATTATTGATATACAATATGGCAGGTAACGATGAGAGAACAAATACTGTTGACTTTGATGTGGAGTCATTCTGGTCCCTATTTAACCAATTAGAAAATGACTTATTTAAACTGAAAAGTTTGCAGTATCAAAGGCGTCATTTTGAAGCATGCATACATTTTAAAGTAGCACCGAGAGGAGTAAGGATCACCAAAATGGCCTACCTATGGTGAATCATATCCTGACCTTTTCTCTAAATGGCAAAAGCTGAATTTGGATATGAGTCTGAATTATATGAGGTTGCTTGTAGACTTATTTAGACCTATGGAGGACACCCTTCTGCTTCAAGTTAGTGCCTTCTTTCAACGGCTTCAGAACAATTTTCCTTTTGATGTTTTTCATGATGCTGTTGATGGGTTAATGAGCAACCTGAAAAGAAGAAGAAGCTCAAAAGGGACTTTGTTAACTTCCGTGGGTGGTAATGTATTTTCTTGGCCTAGGATCAATAGGAGTAAAGCCACGAACAGTGTGAGTGGTGATATAGGTGGTTCTAATACTTTGAATTCAGAAAATAATGGAATTGTGCCGTCAGGAGGAGATATGAGTACTGTGAATATGCTTAACACTGTGGGGGTTGACCCCATTATAGATACTTTTACTACTGTTGATTTAGCCCTTAATATCTGTCCTCAACTTGAACCAGCAAGAAGGATTAATATGAATCTACTACCTTTAGGAGGAGATGTGTAGAGGAAAACCAACACATTTCCTCCAGGAAATACATAATTTATTTACCTCTTTACCTCTGCTAAGAGATGTTTCAGCATCAAGGAGGTCTTGGAGCAGAGTAAGGAAGCAATGCAAGTCCAGCCAGGATCCACCCACACACCATACCATTAAGCAGATGTGGGTTCCCATGAAGAATCTTTAGTCTGGAATATTTTTTCTGTGGTGCTCACAGACTCACAAATTTCTCTTCTAGAGAAGGGAATATCTTTTATACCCTCTAAATTTTCTATCTTTATTAATACTGTCCTTGATTTGAAGCTATTTGCTAAGAATGGCATGCTTCATTTAATGTTTCCAACTACTCAAGTCAAGGATATTTTTAAGAAGCCTAGTTGCTTTATGCCTTCTTTACATCTGACCTTAGATGTCTTCTTAAAGTTTTGAGAATCAGACCTGGCTGATATCTTTGACAATCAAGCTAAATGCAGGGACAAGTTTTTACTTTGAATAAGGAAGTATTCATGGCTATTAGAGAATTAAAAAAAATTGAATGACCTTGTCATTTGTCCAGCTAGTGCTCACGGACAGTGACTTTTATAATACCAGCATGTTTAATTTACTATCTGATATTTCTACATATACTAGTATTAGTAATAATGATCTAGAAGATATTATTTGTAATCTGCATAATGAACTATATGATTGTTGCATAGGTGGTTATATTACAAAGGAGTTGTATGATTATTTGAAAGTAGACTTCTCATTAGTTCCTGTGGCTCCCTAAAATATACAAACACCCCACCAACCCATTGATGAGACCCATTGTCTCTGGCAGGGGTTGGTTGATGGAAACTCTTTCTATATATGTAGAAAAATTATTAGACCTGTGCTAGATAGGACATCTACACTCTAAACAGCTTTTACAATCCCTTTATACATGCTCTCAAGGTTTAACTGATATTAACATCTTTTTGGTCACATTAGATGTTAAATCACTATTTACTGTCATCCCAAATGAAGAAGGCATTGTGTTAATTAAGGATTTTCTCTCTAGTAATTCTGATTATTCTGCAGGCAAGGTAATTTTATCTGCCTATTTACAGAGTTAATTTTGAATAATAATGTGTCCAGTTGTCCAGTTTTAGGGGTGAATTGAGGAGCAGAGGCTATTCCCACTCTGAGATGAATGAATGCTTGTAACTTTGTATTTGGAGAGGGGAGGCTGGGCTAGACCTTATTTTTCAGAACCTCTATGTTCAGCTGTTAATTATTCTGATAGGTCTAAACCCCCCTAGCCTTGGTATCCCCCTTTTTTATTCTTCTAACGTAACTGAAATATGTAGACTTTTTAAAAGGAACTGGAATATTTTGCTGTCTGATGACAAGATAAAAGATATGTTTGGCCCAGAACCATGAAATCCTTGAAACGATTACTGTGTTAAAAGCAAACTGTTAGTGTACTTGATACACCATGACCCCGTCGACAGGGGACTTTTATGTGTACAACTTGCCATTATTGCAGTTATATTGAGGGCAATGCTAATATCTTTATCAATCCAAGCACAGGGAAAATTCATACTTTTTCATTCTATGCAGATTGTACTACTAGGAATATTGTATATTTAGCCAGGTATACTGCTTATTCATGTTTCTATGCTGGAAAGATGTTCTTTTCTTTGTGAGAGCGAGTTCGTGAACACCTGTGTGATATTTAAGTCTCGAATATCATCAGTGCTCTAACCAAGCACATTGTGTGCTGTGGAAACACACATTCATTTGTTTTCTTAGTATTACAAATTACATCAATTATCTCTAGGTTAGGGAATATTATAAATATTACTAAAGAAAATGAGTTAAACTGGATCATTCTATTCCATGCTGATAAGAATTGATAACAATTGACATTTAAAAAACACAAACCTCCTCCGAACAATTGATATTTGCTTACAAACTTGTATAGTTTTTTTTCTATGCGCAATGTATTTTGAAGTTTTTACTTGCTTATCTTGTAGTGAGAATACTTTTCTTCTGTTCCTGTTAAACTTGTACTGTGTATATGTTACTTGTATCACTTGTGACTGTGGAGCTTTTCTCCCTGGGCCTCCACTGAAAAGGGGCACAAGCTCAATCGAACTAGCCTGGTCAACAAATGTCAAATAAATAAATAAATAAAGGGACATGGGTTGAACGAACATGTACCAGTGAAGCCTTATTTTAAATCATGTCCCCTTTTTAGATGATTTGATTGGTTTAGGCCCTTTCAGCTATCTACTGTGTGCGCTGCATAGAAATATGAATGAATTTTACTGCTAATCACACTCCCTTTGAACCGATTAGGTAGATTTTTACTTGATACCATTTGTCAATGATTTGTTTGATTTTAACATGTGATTTTTTTACAGATTTGTCATTGGATGGTAGCGTATATTAATGACGTTTTGAGCATATTGTGATTTAGGATCTGAGGAAGTGCCATTTATTTTGGTATGAAAGCACTTATCCAATTCATTTGTTTCCAGTCCATATTTGTTTTATTTGAGTTGCTTTTGTTTTATTAAAGTACTTCAGTTTTTGCAATGGCCATGTTTGTGTCCTTGCACTCAGAGTTTGCTAAAGTTTTTGAGTACCTTAACAATGCCAGTCTAGAATTACTCAGACCACCCGCTGTGGAAATCATTCAGCTTGGGCTTGTAATACATGTGGGTTAAACCAAATGCCTCGTGTATATCTTATATATATCTGCCACATTTACAAACTTTTTTTAATGATGACAGATCACAGGAATATCATCCTGGGGAGTTACACTGGTAAAGCTCTTATACTGTATTCATCTAGACACATGCTACAGTTGGAATGCCCACAGAGATACCTTACTAAAAGTAGGCAAGACCTGAACAACATGTCTTACATAGATGGACTTAAAGCCCTGTCGCTATACTCTGTATCCTACAGACTGCTAAGAGGTGAACTGTGTCTGGCATACAAGGCATCCTCCAACCCAATACTGATGGATTTACTGCACATCATCAAGTCAAATGGCTTCAGGCATACTTGGTCTAGGGATCTAAACCTCTTTTGAAACATCAGCAGAATGGTTTGGAGGGACAGTTATATCTCGCAGAAGATATCACTGCTCTGGAACAAACTACCCATCCACATAAAACAAAGTTCACACCTGTCCATATTCAAAAACAACTTGGATCTATGGATGGGAAACAGAAAATTTCTCCAAGGCTGACCCAGTGCTACAAATGGGCAGAGTTAGCTCCTAAATGCTTTATCTCATGCATGGGTCCCATCAAATGATGTATGGTATAATCCCAGTAATTCTCATTAGGGGTAATATATAATTATCGACCACAGGATGTGTAAGCCAATCTCTAACCAAATGGGATAGGTTAATTCAAGCGCAAAAAGGGAAACTGGCTACACTTAAAATGGCCCACAAGGGCAGCTAGTCTAGTACTCTGTTATGAACCTATGAACTTATACTGTGGGGGACATTTTGTCAGTACTGTTATATACATGACAAAGGGTGCACTACCTAGATAAACAAATATCCATGCACAAAATGCCTATAAAAGTTCCTAGTAACTTGAATGAAGCCTTTACTAAAATATCTGCAGAATATTTCTGCTATATAAAATAACATTATTTTTCACATTTAACCTCTGCCTTTTAAAGACACATTTAAAATTCAAATGGTCATTTAGTCCATGACCTTCACTAGCATTTAATAGTACCTGCTATTCATATTCCTTAGTGTAGATTTTCTGCATCATTCCCTCTAATATCAAGTTCAATGAAGTCAATAACATGGGGCAAAAAATGTATATTTTTTCACATTTCATAGTATGTACCATTTTTCTGTTCTTATTTTTATGGCATAGTAGTGTTCCTATACTCTTCTATTAAATTCCCAAGGAGTTCTGCCTATGTAAATTGCCTAATATGACATACATTCTGCAGCATTTACCAGACTTATTATTTCACAAGTACAAAGTTTTGGGGTCAGGTATGACATTTCCATATTTTTACAAAAAAATGAGGGACTATTGGCCATAAATCTACAGTATAAGCAGTTCTGACAACATTATCTCCCCACTGCAACCTTAGTCCTACCTTTGTTTTTATTTGTATTTTTCTAACTCATTTTTCAAGTTATACACTCTTTTGTTTACAAATATTGGTTCTTCCCTACTTCTGAACTTACTGTTTGGTCCCCTTTTAAAATATTCTAATTTTCTTTGATAACATTTTTTATTGTATAGGTGTCCAAACTGTATATAAGCACCGTGCCAAGTTTATATCTCTCTCTCTGTGTCTGGGGATGCTTCTTCTAAAGCTTGGCTATTTGATTATTTAGTTTATGGTCTGTACATATTCTTTCTACCTTCTTACATCTCATTACCAATACATCTGATTAATTCAATGGGGTACACCCTCTAAATAAACATTTTTCCAGCCATTCGCCTTCAGTCCTATACTCTTCATCTGCCTATGTAAGTCGACCTGAACTTATAAATTGGCCCTTCACCACATCTCTCTTCATTTGTTTTGGATGCAAACTGTCATATCTGAAGTAGCTGTTACTTGCAACTTCTTTTCTCATAACTCTGGATTAAACCAAAACCAGTTGCACTGGCTATTAGTTCAAACACTGACCCTTTAGCTATGTACGTGGAACGGAAAGTTACGAATGTAATAAAAGGCATTACATGAAACATTAAAGACATTGCTGACTGTGTTATAAAGATGAGTGAAATTAAAATGACAGTAGATGATTATTTTGTAACTGCACATGATAGTACATGATAGATCCTGATCTGTTCTGATGCAGCATTGCTTTTATCACATTGTTGTAATTGCTTTATAGCTTTCTCTAGTCAATACTTCCATGATGGCATTTGATTTCTCTTCTTCCTTTACCTTACTGCCCTGTGTTTTTGTGGTAAGACCTTATATGTTATTAATTTAGCAGCACAGTAATATATCCTATATACTTTGGTCATATCACATGAATCTCTATGAACACTCCTAATTACTGCATTCATTTGTTTTCTAAAACTTCTAACTTTTTGGGTTTTATTGACTTTCTGTAGTCTATTCTTTCATTGATCCCAATGTGTCTGTCCATCTCTATTAAATCAAGCAACTCTTCTATTAGATCATTTTTCTTCTAAACTGAGGGCACATTCTTTGTTCTCCATTTCCTGTGGGCATTCTATAGAAAGTTTCAGAGCATCTTTCTGTGCAACATTCCCTTCAGATTTATCCTGTGTCGTCTGTTCCTCTTTCCTATGGGAGCTCACTAGCCTATCACTCCATAACATTGACTGAGTCAAGAGATGCCATAGTTTTTCCTGTTCCTTCCCTTGCTGTGCAACTCCAGCTGAACTTTTGTACTAGCGTCCTATGGAAGGCTCCAAAGTACCTTCATTATCAACTGATCAGACATTTTCCGCTCTACTGGTTTCTCCATAATTTGGGGATCCATTGCTCTATTCTGCTGTGATGTTATCAGAGTTAGATTTTTTACACTAAATTCTTCACTTTGCAGGTAATCCATAACCTCAGTTTCTATTTCTTTAATTCCTCCATTACTAATTCTCTTTTTCCCTTTGTTTTCTTATTTTTTGTATTGTAAGATTTTCCATATCCAGATGCCTTTGTCTCTATTTCTCTTCAACTATCTTTGGTGGTACTCTTTTTGTATTGATTAGTTTTGCTTTCTCCTTTGCATAAAAATTGCACCATATTAAATCTCTTTTTCTTTCCCATGTCCATATTTCTTCTTCAGATGTCTCCTGCTCTTCCTGTTTCTTCTTACTTGCAGGACTCATTGTTCCCTCAGGCTGTGATATAAACTGTGTTAGACTTTCTACACTAAATCCTTCACTTCTTAGGTATTCCATAACTTCAATTTCTGTTTTTTTTTTAACTTCTATTTTACTAATCTTCTGTTCTACATTCCCTCTTTGTGATCTTTTTTTTTTTGTATTGTGAAATGTTCCATGTCTGGATACCTTTGCCTGTATATCTGTTCAAATATCTTTGGGGCTACTTTTTTGTACTATTAATTTGGCCTTTTCCTTTGCATAAATATTATACTATATCAGATCTCTATTTCTTTCCAATGTCCATATTTCATTTTTTTATACCTTTCAAATATCTCTAGATTTTGTTCTTTTTATTTTCGCACTTCCTCAGTCACTTCTTTTTCCAAACGGCCCAAGGTTTCTTGGTCTATATAATGTTTTTCATAAATCTGTTGTATTAATGAACACAAATTTCTATTTGAAGCTTATGACAGTTTTTCTTGTGCAAGTCTTTTTCTTTCCTCTAACTTTTCTCTTAATCTTTTTGTATACCTTCTGTCTGGGAATTCTGGGCTTCTTGCATAATAGTAACAATACATAATATCTTTCTTATCCTCAATAGTCCACTCTGTCATCTTTATGGTTCTTTTTGCCCTATCAGTTTTTGTGATTTTTGTGGACTACTACTTCCTTCTACATCGGGGGAGGGGGGCATCCTCCCCTGGGTTTGGCCTATCACCATTGTAGGAGTGTGCCAGTGTCTTGAGGATTCTACACTGCCATTTTTTCCAGTCCTGGTACCAGTGCACCTACCAGGATTGGGCACATTTTTATCCTGTGCACCCAGCTATTTATTTTTTAACCTATGCTATATAAAGCACGGTCTATATAGCAGTGTTGTCTTGGTGATATTTTGTGAAAAACAGGGTCCACCTTGTGAAGGTAGTCGCCAAGACTTGAGGATAAATTAAATTCCAGCAATACTACTCTCCTTTGCTTACTGTTTTATCATCTCTCCACTGGACAATGGTACAAAGCTCATGTCAACTGAGATCCAACAGTCTGCTGTAGACTATGATTTTAGTCATTCTAAGTCAAGTCCTCAGAATCTTCAATCAAATGGGATCACGGAGTGAGTCATGCAAATATCTAAAAAAATATTAAGACAACCTCATCCTCACAGAGCTCTCAGGTCATAACAAACTATTCCTAATAGTGCTATAGAAGCAAGCCCTTCTCAGCTAATGCTTGGAAGTCAAATATTTATATTTTATTTATTCATCTCTGTTGACCAAGAAAATCCGACTGGTATAAACCCTTTTCAGTGGAGACCCAGGGAGAAAAGCTCCATATTGTATACAGTTTTAAAGAATAATACATGGTGTACATTGTACATATAGCTTAAACACATTTAAGTAAGACACAGTGTTTATACATAGAAAAAGTATAACAGTGAAAACAGGTTACTGATGTCAACAGTACAAGAAGCATGGTGAAAATAAAAGTAGTTTAAGAAAAAACTTTGCTCAAACTGGGCACAATATCTAATAATTCATAATTTTATATATATACATATATATATATATATATATATATATATATATATATATATATATACTTCAAAGGATCGAAATTTCAGAACATCAGCCCTCTGATCTTCGAAGACAAGATTATCTTAAGATTAGCTTTGGGCAATAGCAAAAGGAAAACTATGAACTATGAGCTATGAATAAGTTTTACAATTTACCCAAGCAGGAATGGTCTGCTTTTAATGATATTCATTGTAACAACAGCATTCATGTTATGACACCTGACAAAGGGGTGGACTGGTGTTAATGAATGTTTCAGACTATAATGTTAAAATGAGGGATTTATTGGCTGGCAATATCTATAGAAAGGTGTCTAGGAATGACATTTTTACAGCCTTCTGTAAGACTGATACAGAACTTATGGATATGCATATGTAAGGGCAATTGTCTTTAAAGGATTTCCAGTATATGTCTAATTCAGCACTTGTTACTGCTGGAATCTTTGGAATTCCCAAAGTCCACAAGGATTTAGAAAGCCCTCCTCTTAGATCACTTGCTGAAACTCACCAGAGTAAAACTTGTTTTATTGCTAAATACTTGGATTTTATTTTGAAAGGTTCCATAGCTAGATTATGTTATGTTAGTAAGGATTCCTGGCATTTTTTAAGTCAAATTAATACGTGAAGTTTTCTAATGATGTCATCTTTGTGACCATTGATGCTGTTAGCTCATTTTCTGTCATCCCACATGAAAAAGGGCTTGAACGGTTTGGGGAGCAACTTGTAACAAGTGATTTTCAACATGATACCATTAATACTGTTGTAGCCCTTATGGATATCATCCTTAAAAACAACTTTATTTATTTATTTTTTTATATGATTATTATCAGCAGGTCACTGGTGTGGTCATGGGGGCAGCATGTGCCCCTGCTTTCGCCAATCTAGTTATGGCCTACTGATAACATCACCTTATGTTTAATAGTATATTCAAGGATGGATGGTTAGTGTATACATGATATTTGGATGATATTTTTATTTTGTGGGCTGACTGTTATGAAATTTCAAGATTTTTTTCAGTTTATTAATAACACAAGTAATGCAAACCAACCAGGCCACACACAGCAAACGGAGTACGGGTCCCACACAAGATAAAATAATGAATAACAAAACAGTCATATGAGTCAAATGTGGGCACCTGATGGCTTTTCAGCTCGTAGCATAAGCAAAAGTCCAAACAACATAAACGGAACTCCAAAAAGTATTCCAAACACCAAGATAAAACTGGTAACGATTTATTGTAGTAAGCGCTTTCACCCGTAGGCTTCTTCAGACTTTATAATTCAACCAGATAATATACAAGTTTAAATATACTTCAAACTTAGTGTATTGGTCAGACACCAACCAATAGGCAAACAGTAATGAATGTCTTAGCGCAACACATGATATACACAAGCACATAATGTAAACAATTTACTCAATAAATACATATCCCCATAAAACCAAAACAAAAAATCTCTCTTAAACTCTGCATCCGTAAAAATACAAAAAATAAATAAAAGAGAATGCACGACAGCTCTTATTTGCAACAGAGATCTATGCATTAAATACATCTTCTTACCTAAAACAACGTAACGGAGTGCCATTCGGCAATCACTTTAACTCCAAATTTAGAACAAAACAATCGACTGCAGGAACAACAACGTTCATTGCATTCCATTCACCCTAAAACATCATTATAATCCCAAATATCGACGCCATGTATGGGCGAGAAATAGTTCGAGAAAACACTCCATAAAAAATAAAAAATAAAAAACAACAACAAATAAACATTGCAAACATCTAACAACTACTGAGACTTACCCACTTATATCATCTTTTTATATCACTGGGGTAATATGCCTAAAAGTAGTTGCAGAAAGAACTAGAGCACAACTCATAAGAAGACCATTAGGCTTAACCTTAGAAAATCCCACGCTAACCATGTCTCCAGTGTCGCACACTAAAACCATAGCACGTTACCTAGGTAACTGAAAGAGGCTGCGCACTGGCAGATTACGAAGTTTATACACTCAACATTGTTAAAATATAAAAAACCACACTTGCTAAAAAATTCCTTCCTAACCAAACATTTAATATTGCACTCTCAAATCATAATACCTAACTTAAGTAACCAGAAACACGTACTATAAACTAAAAAGCCTGAATCTATACTCACACTGTCAAATAAACGGAGATTTTACGCCTACAATAGGATAAACCTACTGGAACACTTCCTGAAATCTATACTACAGCAAAGTTTTGCAGAAAAAGTAAAACTAAGTCCAAACTACTCTAAGCCCCAACAGGTAAACCTCGAATAATATATTATGTTAAAAATATTATATTGAAAAATACCTAGAAATGATGGATAAACGAATACTGATCGTTAACGATGGAAAATAGACCCACAATTTACTATTAACAAAAAACAATAGTAGCGTATATTTCATGGGTCAAATGAACACAGTTAAAAATCAGGCAGTATAGATGGTATAAACCATACACAATGTGTTAAGCAACTACTAGGATTTATCTATCAGATTACTACAGGGTAGAGTCCACTAACTACTTAAGTATCAACCAAAAATCAGGCAGTGAGGATGGTAAAAACCATACACAATGTGTTAAGCAACTACTAAAATTTATCTATCAAATTACTACAGGGTAGAGTCCACTAACTACTTTAGTATCAACCAAAAATACCTACAATAATACCTAAGACAACGAGGTCATGCTAGATTGTTGTTTAGGTCTACATATCCTCCTCTTTTTCAAGATAGGTTTAATTTGTACCTTATCATTAAGTCCAGGGGCCTTATCAGCTCTGCACCTGATAATCCACTTCAACTCATTTTCAAGGGTAAGGTTCACCATGTCACCACCCCTTATATTCTTAGACATAACTTGTAGGACACAGAAAACAAACTCATGTGTAGTGCCAAATGCCATAATATGTCTAGCTAAGGCATTGTTAACCGAGCCTACTCGAATGTTGTACATGTGTTCCCTAATCCGCTCTCTCAGGCATCTGTTGGTTTTCCCTATATAAAAAGAGGGACACCTAATGCACCTGGCTAAATAAACAACATTGGTACTTCAACAGTCCGTTCTGGTACAAAGACTAAACTCATAACCAGAAGTTGGATGTATAAAACTCATCCTATGATCTATATGTACACATTGTCTACACCTACCACAAGATTTAGTGTTGTATTCAGGCAAACAATCAGTATTCGGAACCACAACAATTCTGGGGCTACACAAAAGCCTCTTCAGATTGGGTTTATTTTTAAACACAATCTTAGGTCCAACACCTACTAAGGACCCTATTTTATCGTCCAGTAACAGAACGTCCCAGTGTCTTTCCATTATCTCTCTAAAAACCATGACATCCCTTGTAAAGAACATAGTAGCATGTACTTCATTAGTGTTCATACCAGACGGGGTGTCACCAGGTGCTCCTGGTTCCATGAAGTATGGTCTAGCTCTATCTAGCCTCATATCATTCACTTCTGTCACCAACTGTTCAAACCTACATTTTGCATAACCCCTAGAGTTAAAACTATGTCTCAAATAACTAACTTCACTACAATAACCCTCTTCAGAGGCATTAAGCCTCGAGGCTCTCGTAATTTGCCCCTTCATTACGTTATCAAAGACGTATCTGGGGTGCATACTTCCTCTATGTAAAAAAGTATTCTTATGACACAATTTACGGTGTATAGATGTATTAAGAAGTCCACTCTCCAGCCTATTAATATCAACATCTAAAAAGGAGATCTGTTCACGAGAGTAGTTTAAGGTAAATTTTAAAAATCCTGTAGACCTATTCAAATACTCAAAACATGCCAATAGACTCTCTTCATCCCCCAACCAAATCATAAAGAGGTCGTCTACAAACCTCCTATATAGGCCTATATTCTCCATAAGGCATTCATTCTGTAACACGAACTCCTCTTCCCATTTGGCCATGACGAGGTTGGCGTAGCTATTGGCACAAGATGTGCCCATAGCCATGCCATCACTCTGAAGGTAAAGGTCATCTCCAAACAAGAAGAAATTCGAGTACAAAATGGTCTCCAATAACAATGCCACAAGATCAATTTTCTCCACACTATAGTGTGACTTACGATGTAGGTAATCAGAAATACTAGTGACACCCAAATCATTAGGTATCACCGTAAACAAACTGACAACATCTAGTGTTACTAAAAAGTATTCCTGTTTCTCGTCCAGTTGTTTGGTGTAGTCATATAGTTCTAATAAAAATTGTTTGCTATCCCTAAGGATAATAGAATTTGAATCCACTAATGGACGTAAAAAATACTCTACATAAATCGAGAGGGGTTCCGTGGCCCAACCCTGTCCAGCAACAATTGGACACATAGGGGGTTTACTCAGAGACTTATGGACCTTAGGAAGGCCTTGTATGATAGGAATTCGGGGATTCTTAACCTTAAGATATTCATAAGTTTCATCATCTATTAACTTATTCATTACCAGATCATCCAGCATATCATAAATCTGAAAGACCTTATCAGTAACATCATTCATAGTAGCTCTACTATAGAATTTAGTTTCTCCCAACATATCATGCATCCAATTGCAATAATCCTGTAGATCCATGATAGCAACGGATCCTCCCTTGTCAGCTGGTCTAAATGCTAAGGTACTATCTGACCTGAGGACTTCCAATGATTGTCTTTGTTTATAGCTTAAATTATTTCTACTAAATATCCTATTGTTGTCCTCATAGTAACCATATATATCATTCTCAACTAGCTTAGAAAAGGTTTCGACTAACGGATGCAATTGTGGAACATATACACTAGTTGGTTTAAATCTCTGTGTACTCCCCATATCTTGAACAGATCCAAAATCAATTTTCAATTGTAGATTCCTAATAAAAAGTTTAATATCTATAATAGAGTCTACTAAATTACTTCTGCAACTAGGTATAAAACTAAGGCCCTTTTCTAACACCTGTTTCTCATATGGTGTGAGGGTCCTCTTAGAAATATTGGTCCTCTCCCACATTTTCTTCATTCCTTTTCTGTCTGCCTCTGCTGGCAGAACGTTGCCTGCTTGTGTAAGTGTGTTGAGCTATAGGGAAAGGGACACTAGCCTTCATTCCCAAATTATCAAATGAGGTTGAGGGTGTCACATAGTTAGAAGTCTTCGTACAGACAACCTCATAACTCACTTTCTCTGGAATCGAGCTATCATCTCGACCATTGCCACAAACAATTTTATCATCAGTGACAGTGGGGATATTAACAGGGTGATTACTAGAAACAACAGAATCGATAATATTATTATCATTTTCCTGACCACACACATCACCATTTGATGGATTATCATTAGCGCATGTATTAGCAGGTACACTCCCAACTGGAGTAATAGGAACAATATTATTCTGATTTAAAGGCCATACATTCCTAGTTTCAACTGACTGTCTAGGCCAGGTAAAAACATTGCAACTGTTAAAATCCCTTAGATCTCGTAGGATCTTGTTCTTCTTCTGTTCAAGTAGACGCTTCTCATATAACATAACATTATCCAAGACCCTTTCAAGTCTTGAATCAAGCAAGTCACAAGAATAGTTCTGTTTAATTCTGTCATATAGTGTATTCACCTGCTCCCTTAGAGTTTCCTCTTCAGGGCCAAAAAAGTTAATCAAAAGTCTCATATAATTGAAGCTCAGCTCAAGATTAAGCTTCTGCCATTGACACAACAGTTCTGGAAATCTATTACCTGTAGTAGGCATTTTATCTTCTTGGCTATACAGGCCTCAAAATGTTGTCGCTGCAATTGTAGTTTCTTTAGCTTCAATAACTCAGCTTCTAATCTTGTGAGATCCTCAGTCAGGTTCAGAACACTGGTATCCACATCATGGTGTATAGTCAATCAACAAATTCTATAGTACGTGTTTGGTTACTAAGTTAGGTATTATGAGTAACGCAAGGCGGGTTTAGTGTGCGACACTAAAAGATGATATAAGTGGTAAGTCTCAGTAGTTGTTAGATGTTTGCAATGTTTATTTGTTGTTGTTTTTATTTTTATTTTTATGGAGTGTTTTCTAACTATTTCGCCATATACATGCTATATTTGGGATTATAATGATGTTTTAGGGTGAATGGAATGCAATGAACGTTGTTGTTCCTGTTGTTTTGTTCTAAATTTGGAGTTAAAGTTGTTTTAGGTAAGAAGATGTATTTAATGCATAGATCTCTGTTGCAAATAAGATTTATTTTTGTATTTTTTTAAGAGAGATTTTTGTTTTGGTTTTATGGGGATATGTATTTATTGAGTAAATTGTTTACATTATGTGCTTGTGTATATCAGACATTCATTACTGTTTGCCTATTGGTTGGTGTCTGACCAATACACTAAGTTTGAAGTATATTTAAACTTGTATATTATCTTTATCTTGGTGTTTTGTTGTTTTTTGACTCATATGACTGTTTTGTTATTCATTATTAATAACACAACTTTATTTTTTGAAGTTTACGTGTAAACTTGACTTTGACTGTATTTCTTATTTAGACATTCAGTTGATCAAAAACATTAATGAGGCTTGTTTTATGTCCACTATTTATTGTAAAAGCACTTTTTCCAATAATTATTTACATTTTGATAGTTGGCATCCTCGCCATTGTCATGGGGCAATTGGTGCTGTTGGCACGGATTATATCAGATGACAATATGTTCGTGACTGAATGTTTATTAAAAGGGGATATCCCTTGTCTTTTCTACAGGAAATAAAGAATGAAGTTATTGGGAAAAGGCTTAATGGGGTTTTCAAACCTATATTAACTAATGGAGACACAAACACCTTTGAGGCTGGGAGCTCTAGCAGGAACAATGAATGAGCTTTATAAAATTTCTAAATTATTTATTACACATTTTACAGTTGACAGTACTATGATTGTTGAGTGTCTGGTTCATAATTGGTCTATTTTCAATTCCAATGCTACCTTGATGGATAAACTGGACACCAAACCAGTTATCTTTAAAGAGATAAAACTTTTAAGAATTTACTTGAGTGGGGCTCTGAGAAAGGTAATTCTGGGAAAAAGGGTACGTATAAGCCATTGTAAGTCATGCAGTCATATTAAAACAGGAGACAGTTTTTTAGTCAGTAGGTGTTTAGTTTAAAGTTACTGGTCATTTTTCCTGTGATTCCAGCCAGATAGTTTACCAGGCTTGTTGTGATTCATGCCCTGCTTTTTATGTGGGCATGACATGTAGGAGGCTGAAAAACAGTATTTATGAGCATGTCTTGGATGTCAGGAACTGTAAAAAAACGAATTCTTTGTTTAGGCATATTGAACATAATGTGAATCGTTCATTTCATTTTGTCATTTTGGATCAAATAATGTTGGATTACTGGAGTTACGTGGTGGATGAACATCTTGCCAAAAGTGAATTATTATGGTGACTTAGGTTGGATGCTACCTGTTTTCCTGGGTTAAATGATTCAGTCTCAGTTTCTTCTGTTTTGAAATTGAAACAGCTAATTAAATTATGTTCAGTGTTTCTTCTTTTGTATTAGTTTGTTGGTTGGATCACATGGTTTTATAAGACTATTAAATTGAGTTTGTAATGTTAACAGTTTGCTCTGAGGAAGTTCCAGAAAATGGTATAGAGAATGAAAGCACTAAACAGTTTTATTTTAATAAATAGTTCTTGGATTTTACCTGCATTCTGCCCTTTGTTTTGGCAGTACAGGAATTGTTTTGTTATTATGTTTGTGGCATTCCTGTTGCATTTTTTTATATTAGTTTGTCTTAAAAACTCCCAACTCCCATTTTACTATATTTACTAATCTGTCTGTTAAGTTAGTATATTCTGTAAACATGCAGTATACGTTCTGCTTCTCACAATCATAAACATCACCATCTTGTTCTAAAGAATCAACATAGCTTGTTTTACGTACATTCTTCCTGTGTGCACTAAACATGTTATTACTTTTTCCACTAAATTCTTATAACCAACAACATCAAGATCTCACAATAATTTCCTTGGCCTACTTTAAAAATCCATTGTATCGGCTAACTCTTTACTATTCACCATATGGGACAGCTCTAACCATATGCTCAGGGTGGAAACTCATAACATGTGAAGGGGGAAGGTTCCATTACTGGTTACCTTTAAGGTAAAGTTTGTTAAATATCTATTGACTAATAAGATCTTTATGGGTCATGTCTATAAAAATCATAGTATGCTCATGCATCTCATAAGCAAAATGAATCTTAGGTTCATAGGTGGCTGTCCAGCAGAGCCACTGAAGTGATCCCCGAGGTAAACTTTCTGTTTCCCATCCACTCGTCAAGGTTTCTTTTGAAGAGTGTTAGCGAGGAGCTCTGCCTAATGTAGATTGGGATCTTGTTCCAAAGCATGGGAAGTCTCTGGGACAGGAATCTATTTTTGTGGTGAGGTTTAGATCACTAGAGAATCTAGTGATATTTTACTTATCTTAAAAAAAATTACCATGTTCATTTACATAAAAAAGTAGATCATCAACATAATGAAAGTACACTACCATCTGAGTCTTAAAAAAAAGTGAGCATAAATGTATTCATTTTTAAACAGCTCCATAGAAATATGAGCATAGGTAGTGCAAAGAGCACTTTACCTTAAAGGCAACCGATAATGGAACCTTCCTCCTTCACATGTTATGAGTTTCCACCCTGAGCATATGCTTAGAGCTGTCCCATATGATGCATAGTAAAGAGTTAGCAGACAGAATGGATTTTTAAAGTAGACAAAGGAAATTATTGTGAGATTTTGATGCTGTTGGTCATGATAAGAATTTAGTGAAAAAAGTAACATGTCTGATACATACAGGAAGAATGCACATAAAACAAGCTATGTTGATTCTTTAGAACAAGATAGTAATGTTTATGAACTCCCAAACTTTCTAACACTAAACCAACTGTCCTTATTCCACAAAATAATTCACAAACCAAATGAATGCCCATCACTAATTAACCTAATGCAACATAACAGCAATTCTAGAACACTACGATCCTCAAATAAACTAATGTTAAAAGTAATTCAACCCCACAAGTCTCTTCCTCAATCTATAGCTAAGAACCCAAGCGTACATGAGTTTAAACACTCCCTCAAGGAACATTTAGCAAAACAATGGCTCTGCTCCTGTCATACCCCAGGCTAGTCCACTTACTACTCCCTTACATTTCACCCTTAACTGGCTTACCATCTCAACTACAGTTATATTCTGCTGAAGGTTAGTGTGGCTGTACACTCTATTTCAGTTAGTAAATGTAAACACATACACTCATTTTTGGTCTTTAAACTCTTATACTGACTGCATTGCTCTTTGACAATCTGTAGCACAGTTTTCTCACTAAGTCATGCTGTTAATCTCAAGCTCAAGTTTTTGTTAAAAGTGTTTTCATTATTGTATTTAGTCAATTGCTGATTTGTTGCTTTACACATTGTTTAAATAATACATGTTCAAAGGGTCTATATTACAACGTCAAACTAAAACAAGTTTGAACAGTGGAAAAAAGTGAAGCCACGGCACATTGACTTTTCCCAGGGGAAAAAATCGGTGGGCTGTTTTCGGGACTTTGCTATTTCCTCCACTGTGGTGCAATCTCGGAGTTGGTATATTTAAGTAGAGGGGGTATGGGTGCTGAAGCCCCCAGTTCAATTTAAGTTTAAGGTTATTTATTTATTTTTTTTGTCATGGAATAGTGATTTTTTTTTCCCTGGGAAAAAAATCACTGTTCTGTGCTTTTGGTTTTGTTGGGTTCTGGACAGTAGGGTTCGATATTACAACGATCAAACTTTTGTAAGTTCGACGTTGTGATATAGACCCGTGTTCAAAGTGCATGTTCAAGTGTGTCTATTGTACATGTAGAGCTTTTCTCCCTGGGCCTCTGCAGAAAATGGGACTCGTGCCCAGTCAGACAATACCCGGTAAACAAATGAAAGAAATAAATAAAAATAAATAAAATTTTGCTTTATCATATCTCCACAAATCTGGTAAAAGTTATAGGTGGTACATAATTCTGTACATTCATAAATGTATTTAGCTCTAACAGTCTTCCAATTATCCACACAAAGCTTTTATTCCATACTCACATTTAATATTAATATAGATTAATACAGAGTGCTGACAAGCAGAGAAAAAGACCAAAACTATGGGAAAAAGAGTGAATCTTGAACATCGCTCTTCTCCCCAAACTTCGTTTTTGTGAGGGGAAACCAGTCCACACCCACTGAACTTATACATACCATCTTTAAGATCACCATACCCCAGAGAAAAGGGAATATCCCATGAAAGTGCCATCTTGGGCTCTGTTTTTCAGCCATTCAATCTCCATGTTTTGGAATGCACTCTGGTGGGTTTCAACATTTCAACTGGTTACCAAATAATTATTTATAACTTTACCAGCATTTTGAAAATAACTATCATAATTGGCTACTACTGGACTACCTAGTGGTTGTCTGCACTTTTTTAAAATAATAAGTATTTTGCTGTAATCATTGCTGCATAATGCACTGACTTTCTCACTTGAAATGCATCTTAACATCATTTCTTTGACCTTGAGGAATTTAAACTCATCAATGGCACATTCATATTCACAGTATCCACTTTTTCATACATACTAGCTACTTTTAAGTGCTGAGAACACATTTCCTCACTGTGACCTGTTCAGTTCTACTACACTCTTACCTTTATCACTTCATTTAATAACCAAAAACAGATGTTTCTGCAACCCTTTTAGGACTTCCCATTCAGTTTTACTTAAATTATATTGTGTTTTTTAGTCTGAACCATTCCTTCACCATTTTATCACATTTAAAAATCCTCATTTCAAGAAAATGATTAACCTTATTATTTAGAGTAGGAGGCATAAAAGTGCTCATATTATTCAAGTTAAAATAATACCTGTCTGAATCTATGCCAAACTCATTTTCCACATCAGGAGAATAAGAATAAAAACTGTCACAGTCACCATTTCCATCAACAGTCTCTTCATGTAGAGTGCTATTAAAAAGTAACTCATTAACTGAAGTTTCCTTGCAAAACAAAACAATTCAGTATTAATAACAGTTGCCTTGGGACATTAGATTGAAAGAATTTAAGTCATTTACTCAACACTGCTGTCATATATATAAGACAACACGATTGTTCACTATACGCTGTCAGTATTTTTAAAATTATTAGCGGAACATGTATGTTTGTCATTTTTCTTACTATGTGACAAAGCAACAATCTGTTGTTGTTGTGTCTTTTGGCTTTTCCCTTTTAGGGGTCACCACAGCAGAACTCCGGTCCGCTAATGATTGGCAGTAGATTTTTACGTACCGAGTTGCCAGCTCTGACTCACAACCTTCAATGAAGGTACGCCCATTCACGCATGTCTCCACACAGAAGACGCTCTAGCTGAGAATCGAACAGGACATCTTACTGTAAGGCGACAACGCTACCACAGCTCCACCACCGCAGTTAACAAAGCAACAATCTGTAAGTTTATAAAATCTGTGCCTCCAAAGAAAATGGGTGTGTAGCTTAGTCAAATAACCTGGAACTATACTATAAATGGTAATGAAATACATTTGTGTATGTACTAGTATCTTAATCTAAACAGTCACAGTGAAAATCATACTTCGAACTACCCATTATCACTGATGTTTCTTTTACAGATATGCCGTACTGTATATTACTTGTCTTTTTCCTTAAATATAAACTTAATGTTTATATGTACATAACACATATTCATTGCTCTGCACTACACTGCTCTGCTAATAGCTGACAATCACACTGATGATGGAATCTTAGATTATGGACAAGATTATAAACTGATCTACAACTGGGGAAACACCCAAGCACTTATTGCCATGCCTGAATCTATAAATAAGCATCACATTTCCTCTTACCACATAGGTTAGCACGGAATACTCCCCAGTTCCACAACCCAGTTTCTCACCGCTATACTGCAATACTTTGAAAATATACACTGTCATATTATGATACTATATACTTCCACTGCTGTAGTATTATAGGTTCATAGGTGTTTACTAGGTTAACCACAATGGCCTTTTTGAGCCTAGCCATGCATCCCAAATCTCTGACAAGTTCTGATACCCTTGATAAGTGTAAGCATGGGCCTGGGCGATGAACCATTTACAGGTTACTTGTGTCCATTAGAGACATAGGTGACAAACCAGGGATGAATTTCCAGTTTTCCATCCATTTGTCCATGTTGCACTTGAATTGGGTTATGAAGGAATTCTGCTTCACATGGATGGGGAGCCTGTTCCATAGATGCTGTAGTCTCTGGGATACATACCTATTTCTCCAGCAGGTCCTATTTATATCACAGGCAAGGTTTAAGTATTTAGAATGAGTAATTATGGTGCTGTTTGTTTTGTGGATATGCAGGAGGTCCATCAGAGTGGGCTCTGTCAATACCTTGTATGGCAGGCATAGATCTTCCCTCAAAAGCCTGTAGGAGATAGAATACAGGGATAGGGCTTTCAGGTGGTCTGCATAGGACATTTTACTTAGAACCTGTATTCTTTTAGTGAGGAACCTCTGTGGACATTCCAATTGTTGGATATGCATGGTTAGGTACATATGAAAGGGGGCACTCTACTCAATGATAAGTCTGATGAATGCCGAATACAGTGGAACAATGACTTCCTTGGTCTTAGATTCCATATCTTTGTTTATAAGTTGCACAGCACAGAATGATTTCCTTACCAGTGTAGACACATGAGGGTCAAAGGTTAGATTACTATCTATGTGTGTCCCTAGGTCCCTGACTACTGGATAAACTCTAAGGGGTGTGTTGCCAATATGATAGTTACCAGGGATGAATGACTTCCCAAAGGATACTATTATGCATTTCTTGGCACTTAGTTTTAGTCCATGGCTGTGACACCAGTTGTTTATCTGTGTCAGCCTATATTGGAGAACATTTGCGTCAGTGTGAGATTCAATGAGAGCTCCTAATTTGCAATCTTCTGCAAATTTAATCAGCCAGAGACCACTGACATTGGCCTTGACTTTTGAGAAGTAAATGCTAAAAAAAAACTGTCTGTGAGCCAGTTGCTATCCACCAGGTGACATACGAGCTTGTACCTAACCTCTTGGGTTTGCTAACAATGCCTGAGTGGCTATTGTGTCAAATGCCTTGACCAGGTCCAGGTAGGCAGTGTGAACTATTTTGCCTGCATCCACTTCCTTGGTGACCTTCTCAAAGAAGTCCACCAGGTTGAGTTGGTATGATTTGCCCTTGACAAAACCAAACTGGATTGGGTCCAGTGTCTGTAGGTTTACTATATCTCTGTTGATCACCTCTATTATCCATTGGCAGGTTTACTACATCTCTACTGATCATCTCTATTATCCATTGGTATTAATGAGCCTCTCCAGTATACTGATGGGCAATATAACTGCAGGCATCACAAGTGTGAAAGCCATTAATTATCCTTTCAGTTGTACTGGCTGACATATGGGGAAGCTATAAACATGTTGCCACAGTGTTTCATCCCCCTGGCTAATGATTATGTGCATGCTTGATTGTGAATTATTATGTCACCCCCTTCATTCACAGGAAATAACTTTAACTGCTGTATTTAACCTGGGGTGCACTACAATATGCAACCCACTATTCTACTTTTCATGTATAACAGCTTTGCTTGTCACACCTGTAGTAATACTACCGACATGTTGTTGTCACTGTAGATACAACTTTGTTGAAGGGACATCTAAAGCAATGCAGCAAGATTGGCCAGACTTCACTTTGAGTTAGTAAATGGTTTCATTAACATAGATTATTTCTGAATCCTATTACCTCTCCATAACCTAGCATCCACAAAACAGAGCAACGATACTGAATTATCCTCCAACATCAGTTAGATATACTCTGCGACATCATTAGGGCACAGCTCTGTAGCCAAATCAAAGTAATGCCTCAAGGTGCTTGATACCCTCTGCAAAGCTACCCCTTAGCTTTGAGAACCCCACTATATATATATATATATATATATATATATATATATATATATCAGTTAAATGACTCCTGCTTCGTATTTCAATAGTATGTCTTAATATAATGACCTTTGCAGAAATGTCTTCCATTGTCATGATAGCACTATATTTCATATCTTAATTTCTTTCAAAAATATAGATTGCATAACCATCATTTCACACAGCTGTCCAGTAAACTGCAATTATTGAAGTTATACTATTTGATAAAGTATATGCCAATCAAACTTTCAAATGTTTCCTCATATTGCATGTGTAATCATGGTAGATATACTTCATCTGCTATTTACCTGATTTTTGACTGAAAAGGATTTTTCAGGATTATTCTATAATCTTATTTATCCGCAGTGGTGGTTCTACGGTAGTGTTGTCGCCTCACAGCAAGACATTGTCCCGTTCGATTCTCAGCTAGAGCATCTTCTGTGGAGACATGCGTGAATGGGCGTACCTTCGTTGAAGGTTGTGCGTTAGGTCTGGCAACTCAGCATGTAAAAATCAACTGCCAATCATTAGCAGACCAGAGTTCCACTGTGGCATCCCCTAACCAGGAAAAGCCGAAAGACACAACAACATTCTATAATCTTATTTAAAAAAACAAAAATTAAATACTGCATTAATTCAAAAAAAGAGGAAAAAGTGGAACTACAGGAAAGAGGTGAGAGGATTTTAGGCTTTGGGGTAAGAAAACAGCAGGCAATTTTTTATTTATCATTTTAAATGGGTAAGTCATCTAATTCGTGGATCATTTTAGCAATAACCTATGTCTCAAGGAGGACAACTACTACATAGTGTGTGTGTGTGTGTGTGTGTGTGTGTGTGTGTGTGTGTGTGTGTGTGTGTGTGTGTGTGTGTGTGTGTGTGTGTGTGTGTGTGTGTGTGTGTGTGTGTGTGTGTGTGTGTGTGTGTGTGTGTGTGTGTGTGTGTGTGTGTGTGTGTGTGTGTGTGTGTGTGTGTGTGTGTGTGTGTGTGTGTGTGTGTGTGTGTACATATAATATATGCCTGTGTGTTGCCTGTGTATGCTTGACCACTAGAAGAAAACAGGAATGCCAAAAATAAGAGAACATGAAGATTCGAAGTAAACAGTGACCAGAAGTCAATGGTTAGTTCCAGACCTAGAGACAGACATCCTTCCACTGAGTCACTATTCTGCCTAGATTTTAGATGGTGGAATGAGCAGAAATAGTGAATATGTTCTGTGACTCGATTAACAGTGGGTCCTTGCAACAGTAAGGGCTTTCACAACAAGCAAAAGAGGATGTAATGATGAGGAAGCCAGTAGAGATCAGAAAGTATATTGGGAAAGCTATTGGTGGAGAGAGTGAAAGGAGACTAAACAGGAAGGCAGAAGTTGAAGCACAGATAGTAAAATACATATGTATGGGAGCTAAAAAGTTGGCTGCGATGAACATCTGGCAGAGCAAGGCTGATCAGTGTTAGAAACTGCTCTAGAAGTATTGGGAGATGGGAGCAAAAGATTTTTCAGATTTCGGCGGTATGGAAGGTACCAAGAGAAAAAATAATGGATGAAAGTGGCTCTGAGTGAATTATTTACTTCACAAAAGAAGTCCAGTGCCAGAATATCATCATGGGCAGAGTGGGAAGGGATTGAGCCAGGTGAGCAAATGAGATGTTCAGAGTAAAAGCTATGAAGAAGGTAGGCTTTGTAAGATAACCATATGCACAGACACTTATCATTTTCCTATCTCGTTTCATCAAGCAGTTGATAAAAAGTAGGAAGGCCACCTGGAAAAGTGAATGGACTTTCTGTAAGCTCTAGAGTGGCACCAGTTCACCAGTTGGTTGAACATTGGCAAACATCATGCCACTGTGCAAGGGATGGGCTTTAAGGAAATAGTTGGGTAACTATGGACTCGTCAGAATAACATCTGTCCTTCATCAGGTGATAGAATAGTGTGAACCAGGTTCCTGGAATACTGAATCCCAGTCAGCTAGTAGACTCATTGGAATAACATCTGTCCTTCATCAGGTGATAGAATAGTGTGAACTAGGTTCCTAGAATACTGAATCCAGTCGGCTAGTAGACTCATCGGTATAACATCTGTCCTTAATCAGGGGATAGAATAGTGTGAACCAGGTTCCTGGAATACTGAATCCCAGTCAGCTAGTAGACTCATTGGAATAACATCTGTCCTTCATCAGGTGATAGAATAGTGTGAACCAGGTTTCTGGAATACTGAATCCCAGTCAGCTAGTAGTGTGTAGAAGGTATGGCCAATTTTATTCTGTTCCATTGCTTACTTACAAGCAGAGTGGAATAAAAGGAACCGTGTGCATGGTATATTTGGACTTCAACAAAACATTTACAAAAATATTAGATAGGAAGCTTATAAGTAAACTAAAATGTATTGTGGTACACAAAACTATAATGATTAGACTAGTGAGGAACTAAGTACTAGTAGCACTAGTAGTGCTAGTAGTATTATGGAGGAAAGGGTGTATCAAGTGAGAAAGCAGTAACAAGGGTGGCACAGGTCATGCTACTAAGACCGGTACTATTTAGCTTTATAGTTGGCTGATATAGCACAGGGGATGGAGAACTGAAAAAAAAATCTTTGGAATGGAAGAACTATTTTCTTTTCAGCTTGAATAAAGTGTTCACAATAAAAAACTGAAAACCCATTCAAATTGGTTAAAATAACGCAAAGGCTATGTACGCGAATGAGTGAAAAGAAGGGTCTAGATATATGTGACTTATTGAATGTGCAAATGTCAAATGAGAGTAGTCAGATAATAAGAAAATATATCAAAGGTTAAAATTGGAAAATAAAAAAATTAATTTTACAAATGTTTTCATATTATCCTTATTGCTGGGCAGCTCCTCTGTTTGGGAGTATGGTTACCTCCTGTCCCTCTTCATGGAAGACAGTTCCTATTGCAGCAATTGTGTCCTGCAAAATCAACAAGAAAAAATGACAAATGGACTGAAATTTCAGGAGAAAGAGTATTTTCTATGTTTCCACTGAAAGTTGCATAGAATCCTTATTTTGTACCTAAAACATCTTTTATTATATGAAAACAGTGGAAAGAATGCAGTTTACAAGTGTGAGCTATTGTTTTGACAAAAAATGTGACATCTGGTCCTTTGCACTAGTTGAGGGAATGTCAAGCAAAGTCTCTCATTCCAAACATATCCCATTTTAGCCATTTGAAAAGGTGCCAACCCTATGTGGGAGCTGTGTCTCCAGTTAATGCTTACTGAATATAAAATTTCAGAGGTGACGCTAACTCAGAAATGGGCAGAATACGTTGTTTTACAACAAGATCTGCATGCCTAAATGTTATCTCTGATATCTATATCCCCCTCACATGCATGCTTTCTTATAATTACTTTTCTCCATGGCCTATGTTGAGTTATTCCTTTCTGATTTGCCATACATGACCATCTTTCTTCCTCCATTCTTGAGTGCCATCTGTTCAATGGTGGAGCCACGTGCAGTTATTTACCAGGGTACAGCATGGGTACCACAAATGGCAGCTTGAGCAAGTACCTCCCACCCCCCCCACCCCCACACACACACACTGTAATTCCCTCTATAAAAAATACATTAATTTATCTATTACCTATGTATATTGGGGAGGAATCACTGCAAATGAAAGTGACCTGTAAATAGTAAGTAAAACATTCAAGCAACCAAAATGCTACAATGACCTGATTGTCAGTCAAGCAACCACTGTTATACTGAAATGATTCATCAGAAACATTGCTGCTACCACTGAACAGTCAACTAATCAGATCAAGGCTGCATATACACAATTCTCTCGATAAAGCATAGACCACATTAATTAAATACATTTTAAGATAAACATGACAAGAAATAAAATGGGATGAAATAAACAGCAATTTGTGCTAAAATAAAGGGTCTATCAGAAAAAATCTGAATGTAAAGAACAATGTATAATGTACATATACCATATGATCATCCTTTTTTCACATGTATTGAGATAAAACATGTACCCACAACTCAGCAATATCCTTTGTTAAACAACCCACTGCTGTAGGGATAAAGTACTTTACTCTGATGTTAGTGACATGGATTTGATATGTGGGCTTGAAATCAAATGTCCATCTGGAGAGAGCAGCCGCAGATACAAGGCTTATTTTGGTGGAGATCAGAAGAATAGCAAATAGCAGGAGTACAATGAACAGCAAGATTCATTAGCTATATTAGTCTGTATGTGAACAGAAGTATATGAGCATATAGCTGCTGAGAGGCATTACAGAGAGAGGCGTACTTAGAGAAAGATAGGTTAGGCAAAGAGTGACAAATATCCTAAGGTCCACTAGCTATGAATAAAGTCCCCCTCATTACCTTGAACGATACAGCCATTAAGAGCAATTTTGGTTCATAGGTTCAAAGGTGTGTACTGGCATAATGGCCCTAAAGCCTTTACAAGCCTAGCCCATAGAAGTGCCCTGGCATTGTGCCACCCAATGTTAGTTCCCAATGCCTCTATCAAGTAGAGCCACTGGAGTGATCCCTGGGGTGAACTTTCTATATCCCATCCACTCATCAAGATTTCTCTTGAAGAGGCCCAATGAGGTGCTCTGCTTGACATGTATGGGAAGTTTATTCCAGAGCATGGGCAGTCTCTGGGTTATGAACCTCTCCCTCCAGCATATTCTGTTGATTGTGGTAATCATGTTGACGTCTCTGGAGCAAATGGTGCAAAGGAATTTGGATTCCTTTAGATGTAGCATTTTTAACAGAGCTGGGTTAGACATGGCTTTGTAAGTCAAGCAGAGATCACCTCTTGGTAGATGATATGAGACAGAGAATAACTGGAGGTTTTTGAGTCTGTCCATGTAGGACATGTGTTTAAGGCCTAGTATCCTCTTTGTGAGGTACTTTTGTGGCCTCTCCAGCTGTTGCAGGTATCTAATGAGGTAGATCCCAAATGGGGCATTATACTCTGTGATTGGTCTAATGAGGGAAGAGTAGAGAGAAATGATGACCTCTTTCTTCCTGGATGCAAAACTCTTGGTAATGAGATGTGCCACATAGAAGGACTTTTTGACCACTGTGGCAATGTGGTGGTTGAAGGAGAGGTTGCTGTCAACCTGTATCCCCAGATCTCTTATAATACCTTCAGTGTTCAGTGGGCTCCCATCAATGTCATAATTAGTGGGAAATGAGTTTTTCCCAAAAGGTATGATGATGCATTTTTTGGCATTAAGCTTAAGGCCATGGTTTCGACACCAGTCATTGGTCTCAGTGAGACCTTTCTGTAAGATGTCTGCATCACCTGGGGAGTTAATAATGGCTCCCAGCTTACAGTCGTCTGCAAACTTGGTCAGCCAGAATCCCTCCATGTTGGCCTGGGCTTCTGAGAAGTAGATGCCAAACAGGAAAGGACCGATTCCTGTGGGACTCCACTCGTGACTGGAGTCCACTACATTCACACTTTGGGTTCTGTGAGCCAATCTGCAACCCACCTAATGATATAGGGGTTGATGCCTAGTTTGGTGAGTTTATCAATAATTCCTGAGTGAGGAATGGTATCAAAGGCCTTGGCCAGATCGAGGTAGCCTGTATGAACTGCCTTACCTTCATCCACAGCTCTGGTGACTAACTCAAAGAAGTCAACCAGCTTGAGCAGGCATGATCTACCTTTCACAAAACCAAACTGCATGGGATCTAGAGTTTTGAGATTCCCTATATCCTTGTTAATTAGGTCCATGATGATGCACTCCATAGCCTTACATATCAGACTCATCAGGCTAATGGGGCGATAATTTCCAGGGTCTGTAGTTGCTCCTCCTTTATGGAGAGGGATGACTGTAGCAGTGCGCCATTCAGTAGGGATAAAGCCTGAAGTGAGGCTGTGTGTGAACAGGGCACACAGATGTGGCGCCAGTTCACATTGTAGTTTATGTAGAACACAGCCAAGGATATTGTTGGGTCCCGTGGAAGCTGTATTCTTGCATTGGACAATGCAGCTTTAACCTGTGCTGCAGTAATGCTGGGTGCCTGGCATTCTTCTGGTATTGAGATTGGTTCTTTGGGGGGGGGGTAAAGTTGGTACTGAATCTGTCAGCCAGTATGTTGGCAATATCTGCTGGCTCAGTATAGGATGTACCATTGTGCAGTAACTCAGAGCAAATCTGGGTATTGACATGGAGATTCTTGATATAACTATAGAAGGCTTTGTGGTTGTTTTTAATGTCTGCTGCAATTCTACCTTCATAGCTGGATTTGGAGGTATTGATGAGGGAGCTCAACTTTTTTTGAGGCTAATAAGGGAATTTTTCCAGTCTTGGGACTTCACCTTTTTCTGCAACAGTTTTTTCCTTCTGTTGTAGAGTTTATTAATGGCAGGGGAACACCAGATTGGCTTCCTTTTTGGAGGAGAGCGTCTTGGTTCTGTTGGGTATGGATAGTTCCATGCATTTATGTACATGTTCGTACAGTGCATTGGTGTATGATTCGGCAGTCATGCATCTATTTTACATTGGCATGGGTGCCGTGAAGTTAGCCACCTCTGTTTTTAGGAGTCCAATGTGGTGGATACCTTTGCTGTGGGTGTGGGTGAGATGTGGATTTCCATGGTGATTAGTTTGTGGTCGGATCTAACCAGGGAGGAATTGACTATTGGTGTAGAGCAATGGATGCCCATGTTAGTAATAACCAGGTCAAGGATGTTGCTTCCTCTAGTGGGGGTAAGAATGAGCTGGTTCAGGGCATTGGAATTGATGAATTCCAGGAAGCATTGGGCCAGTGCACTCGTGCATGAGTAATTTTCTCAGTTGATGGAGGGGTAGTTGAAGTCACCTAGTATGAGAGTGTTGGGCTGGATCTTAATAGTTTCCAGGGTGCTTAGGAATGTGGAGTGAGAGTCTTGGGACATTGTTGGGGACCTATAGCAGGCTACGACCTGAATCGCCATCTTACCCAATGTTAGTTGTACCTGGAGTACCTCAGATGTGTTATGCTGGGCTACTAGTCGGGAGGTGTGCATATCCTTTATGAATATGGAGACAACACCACCTTTGGAGCTTCAGTCCATGTTCTGGGGCCAAAAGGTGTGGAATGAATTATAGCCTGGTAGTGTAGGGGTGATTTCTGCTGCTTTAAACCAGGTCTCCATTACAGCAGAAATGTCGATGTTCTCCATTTTGAGGAGTGCTTTGAGCGAGTGCATCTTGAGAGTTAGACTTCTAGCATTGAGCAGCATGACCCTCAGACTGCATTTATTTATAGCTGTTACAGTGGTAAGTTGGTCTTTGGAACACCACCTAAAAAAGGCACTATAGGTGTGGCAAGAGCCTTAGCCAGTACCCGGAAACCCAGGAGTGACAGATGCAGGCCATCTCAGGCTAAGCATCGAGGTCTGTCAGTCATGTCTTCACAAGCAGACAGATACTGGATTCCCTTAGAATGACACTAGAAACTTAGCCAATTGTTGAAGTCAATCATTTTCTGTTTGCACTATGGTATCATTCTGGGCAATGGCAGGATGCTGCTCAGGGCTAGGGTCATACCTCTGAGCCACATAATCCGAGAGCTCCACCATGTCTCTTTTCATGTAGTCCAGGGAGGTGTGTCTCAGGTCATTCACACCCACATGGACAATGACAGAGCCATACTTGTACTTGTTGTGGAGTGACCTGAGTGAGTATGGTATGTGTCAGATTCTGGCACCTGATAGATAGCTGACTGTTACCTTCTCCTTATTCAACCTAGTGAGTGGGACATCAGTGTGTCTTACTATTGAGTCACCTATGATTATTGTATTGGGCAAGCCTTTTTGCCTTAGGGGCTTAGCTTGAGAGGCACACTGTGTAGGTTTGCTATGTGTCTTGCGGTTTGTGCTGTGTTGTGGTGGTCAACTGTGTTTCTGCCTTTGAGGTCACTACTGTTTGGGTAGATTTCTATTGAGATCCTCTGCAAAGGTGAGTGTGCAGTTTGTGTTTTTATGTGAGGACTGTGATGGTGAGTGTTCTGGAGGGCTCTGCGGTTCATGTGGTGTGGTGCAGGTTTTGACCTTCTCCTCTTGACCAGCTATTCCGGTCTTAGCTGGAGACTGCATGGCTTACAATCTGGAAATATAAGTGCATCTCTCACAAGTCTGAGTGTTGGGAGGTAAGAGGAGAGGGTTATCTGTGCCCATGAGGCAGTTGCTACACTGCCTCAGAATGGCCAAGTTCACCAGGTTAATAGGAGAAATCCCAGGAAACTGACCTTTAGACATGCCAGGGGGGATGGTCATCATTACTAGCTACTGGAGTTGTTTCCTTATAGGACATCTAGTGCTGATAGCATGTATGTGCGCTACAATAATTGCTACAAAAAGCTTGATAAAGTGCTAGGTAAATAAGCTAATTAAAGTGCAAGAGAGAAGAGATCTAGCAAGATCTAAGGGAAAAATTGAAGAGCAGACTTTCTGGCACCGGTAATATACTTTAAATGCAGTGCAAGTTAGCACACTTAAGTGTGTAGCAGTATTAAAGCAAACACAGTTAAAATAAATGCAGTTAAATAAAATAATGACCTAAATTAAGTGCAGAAAGCAGTATAATCAGAAAAAATCAAAATGGAGGCACTTAAAGTCTCTTTCTCCTTTCTGTTGCTCTTGTAGTCTGCAGGACACCAAAACAGGATCCGTGGAACTTAAACAAGTGCAAACCCATGCAAACACGGGGTTTTAAACCAGATAGTTGAAAGGGATAGAAAAACTGCACAAACGGCAAATAAACTATAATTTCAGAGCCAGAAACCACTTCTCTTGTGGTAGATAGGCTACCTAGTGCTTACAACTCCCAGTGATAAACTGGAAGACTTCCTTCTAACACAGAAAGGTCTGGGTAACTCAGAAACTTATAAAACAGTCGTGGATACAGCAAATCTGTATCTGGACTACTCTAGTAACAGGAAATGCCAGAAACAAGCTTAAACCTTTTTTTTTTTTTTTTTTTTTTTTTTTGCAGAAAAACAGTTAACTTGTAGCTGGAATACCTATAAAGGGTTTAAAACTGTGCAGCTGAAGCTCTGGATGCTGCAGACCTGTATCTACACTATGCTACTCAATTTTAAGGTTAAGAACTCAGTAAGAAAAACTTACAATGAAGCACAGATTAATCACTTATAGTCAAAAGAATAGCACTTGCAGTACGAAAAAATACAGTTAAACAGCAATGAAATGAATTACAGTAGATAGCAATGAAATATAATCAGTAGATTACTTTGAAACAATAGCTCACAAATCACATCAGTAACAGACAGCACTAATAAAGCAGAGAGTCAGTAGGATACTGTCATCAACTTAGTGAGGCTACCAACCAGCAGTAATAAATACGGAAAACAGCAAAATGAAGTAGAAAGAGGTACAGTTTTGTTTTTTTTTTGATTAGATTAAGGGTGTCAGAACTGAGAGATGGTTAAAGGGGTAACCAGTGCTATCAGCCAGGTGGCCGTAGGAACAAATTGATAATAATCAAACAACACCATTTCCCAATTTTGAAATTCTCCAGGTACTTGCACCTAAAAGGCTGCACTTCAGATATCTTACACATTTCTCTGTAAGCTGCTACAGTAAGCATGAAAAGAGATCATAAATTAATTATATATGCAAACTTGACTGACTAATGTAATCCAAAGGTCATGCCAATCTAAACATCTCTCACTTCCTTGTTAAGTTAACTAGTCCTGGTGTTGACTCACCCATGTCTGGAAAAAGAATGACAAATAAAGCAAGCTTTATTAAGTGTACTAGTTCAGGTTTGTAGCTTACAAATGCAAAATATTATTGATGTAAATAAATCTGGAACCTGCAGACATATGTATACGTCTGCTTTTCAGGTAGCCTTCCTCTTTCCTTACTACACTCAGTTTTGATTAAATGTTAAGCATTTTGCTTTATCTCTTTCCCTGAAGTCAGCTCTAATCATTACTTCCTGTCTTACTCAGAGACCTACACGAGCAACGCAAATAAAGTGATTTCAAACACTCCCTCTTGCCTTAAAAAAAAAACGTGTATACTTTCACCAGTAATGAAATTATGTTCTTAAAAATAAATGCCAGTTTGAAATTGTTTATTTAAAAATAGCATATTCAGGAAAACGTGATCAAACAGTTCATATTTGGACAGGTTAGCTTATATTTAATGTTAACAAATCCCCATTACATCTTACCAAGCAATAGAAAGAAAAGAATGTCTTCAATTGCTTTCTGCAGACCTGAGGAGAAGGCACATAAAGGAATGACTAAAACAAAAAACAAAAAAAATATTGATTTAAAAGTAGTGTCTTCAAACAATTTATATTCCGACAGGTTAGCTTACATTTAATATCAAGACATCACCATTACATTTTAGCAAGGATATATGCTCTAAAGCAATAGAAAGAAAATGTCTTCACTAATTACTTTCTGCAGACCTAAGGAGAAGGCACATGAAGGAATTACTAAAAAAAAAAAACTGTGTGGTTCTTGGTTATAGCTTCAATTACTTTCATATTGCAAAAAAAGATTGTATAATCCATAGGATGTGATTCAAATGACACAGAATCAAGTTTTCATTATTTATAAAAATTGATACAGAAAAAAGAGAAAACTACTGGTATTCAATGCATGTGCTGTTATCTTAAAATATAAGCAGATTTTATAATGGAGGGCGGCACAGCAGATAATTTGTCTAATTTATTTCTAGGCTCAACTGCCTTCTGTATGGAATCTGTATGTCTTCCCTCTGTCCACAAGGGTTAGTCATCAGTTTCCTCCTAAATCCCAAAGACATGCCTATAAGTAAAATGAAAATCTAAATAGCCTGCTGCTATTTATATATTTATTTATTTATTTGGTTGTTTGTTTGTCTTTGTTGTCTGGGAAAAATCTGACTGTGTAAAACTCATTTTCATAGAGGCATGGAGAGAAAACCTCCACACTTAAGTTAAACATGATGCCCATTTATAATTGCAGGGTAAACATCTGTACATGAGTTTATTTACATGATTTTAAAATATTTCTTACATGAACATAGCATTTAGAAAAATTAATATATATTCGCTAATTGGTGAATAGAAAAACAAAAATACAATAACAGTTAATGTATTTATATCATGCTGGCTGCAGGGGTGTTTTTGAGGTTAATAGCAATTTACAGACAGACAAGTAGTAATGCATCTTACAAACTGATGATGAGAGATATGAAAGGAGACATTATGGAAATGAACAGGAAGATAAATGGACAGAGGAGGAATTGTAGTTGGTGGTGGGGTGTGAGAGAAGGAGGAAGAGTATGAGTGTAGGAAATTAGCGCAGTATGAGGAAGAGCAATAAGGTATAAAAGATTGGGAAGCAAAGTGGCTGTAAGAGTTAAAGAAAAGTAATCTGAGTAAAGACAGTCAGGTGAGCAAGAAGAATAGAGCCATCTTTGGCATAGGTACAGTTTAAGCAAAGTTTGAAACTATGTAAGTTTTCTGTTTTAACTCTGTGGGGCTTTCATTCCAGAGTTTTGATGCATAAAGGGAGCAAAGAGAGTCTCCAGCAGTGCTGAATGTCTTATTGATACATAGTAAGAGTTTATTGCTAGTTGAATGTCTCTAGTGGATATCACTAAAACCTCTGACTTGCTCCATATAAGAGTTTAGAAGGGAAACTGATTGGAATAGGAGTGGAGTCCAAAATTCTGAAATAGCTGCAGAAGGAGGTCTCCAAGTACAAAGTGATAATTAGTAGGATATCACAAAGCAGCAATATTAGGATCAAACTCTGTTCAACATCCTGACCAAAAAGGTGGTAGCTGAGCTTTAATGCAAAAAAAGTACAAGATAATGCAATTTGGTAACAATAAATGCAAAAAAAATAAAAACTTGCACACATAGAGATATGACATGCAGAACACACATAGGCTCAGCCATGTGGATAAGAATGTCAGTTCATCGGCAGTAGAAATAAGATGCAGGGATGCTTCACAAGAGAGTTTGGCTTGAGAGATGTGACAAATCATCATACCCTTGTTCATAGCTTTGGGGAGAGAGAGAGCACACAGAGTATTGTGCTCACCTCAGTAGATTGTACACAGCGAGAAACCCTAGAATGTTGGAATGGGTAGAGAGGAACATTCCAAATATTACCAAAGCAGAAAAAGTACATAGAAAGGATCAGAGCTAAATTTCTACTCACACGAGGAGACGGGAAAGAGAAAGAGATGATCTGATATGGCCGCAAAGGACACTAAGAGGGAGGAGATAGCTGAGCTTCAGATGAAGGATGGATTGGAACTGGAGGGGTAGTCTTTAGGCAGAAGAAACAATACTAAGATCAGGAGTTAGTTTTTTTTCATCACTAGAGTGATGTATGGAATATGGCACGTAAAGCAGCATAAATGAAGAGGGAGCTTCATCAGTATATAGCACAGGTGATGGAGGACAATAAAGGAGGTAGAAGGACAGCTGTTTAGCGGCTACTTGCAAATATCATGCAGACATATAATGTGCATCCTTGTGTGTGTGTGTGTGTGTGTGTGTGTGTGTGTGTGTGTGTGTGTGTGTGTGTGTGTGTGTATGCCTGTAATCTGTATCTGGTGCAGAAGCAACTCTCATAAACTAAAGTGTAAACACTGAATTTTGCTATGAGCCACCCAGGCACCAATTCAATCCACTCTAGTGTATGTATATATTTCCGGTTCCATTGGTAATCTCCACATCAAACATTTTATCCTAATTCTTTTCTAATTTCTGCAACATCTGATGTTCTTAAAGGTATTTGTCTTGCATTCTTTAATTATAGTAAGCTTGCATCCTGTAGGGAAATGGTACTGGGCTTTCCTGAAATGTGTAATTAGTCAGTCCTCTCTCTGAATGAAGCATCTCAATAAAGAAAGCATCCACAAGACCATGATCAATGATCTGGGACTCTGGGGATGCACCATTATTTATGACCTGATAGTATCTTTATTTAGAAACTAAGTACTGGATAAGCCATTAAATTATGTTGCTAGGCTTGCTCAGCATTGCAATATTACATGCCTGTGTTCTAATTAGTCTAATTACCTCTTTAGTCAAGTTCTCATTATCCCAACCACTATGCCTAATGCAACACTAGGGAAAAAAGTAATATTAAAGGCAAAAACAACTCTTGTAAGTGCTTCCTGAACTACATAAATACAAAAGCTAGAGGTAAATTGCACATGTTATTAGCCTTAGATGTCTTTAAACATATGAAAGGCCCTAGATGTCATTATCTAAACTGATGTACATTGCCCCACATGCAGTATGCAAGCACATGAAGAATAAAGCTAAATACATGGCTAACAATGTATTTACTGGCCCTGCTGCAAACAGCACCTGATTTCATGAACCATAATTTGTATCTTAATTCAGACATATTACTAAGAAACTGGTGAGGTGCATCTCTATTTAATAAATTCACAAAGACCTACCCCGAACATTCACTTTTGAACCACATCCCAAAGAGCACCAGTATCAGCCCTAAGTGATCGGCATTAGAAAGAGTATCTCTGTTTCATACTGAGGTTAAGAACGCATCTTCCAGAGTCCCACATTCACTCCAGAACTGCTACAATAAATACAACATTAAGTGACTGTTTTAAATTGATATTAATGTAATCCTTAGCTGTTCCTCCAGGTGTTGCTCTAATTTAGCGAGCAACTCCAGAACTGTACTTCATGATGACTGAAGAGCTAGAAAGTGGCTGAAATTAAGCTGCATGTTTAGTGAATTACTTATGTAATTAATTTGTTGTCTAGAATACTCTGGGCATAGCCCCTTATCAGCAGAGGCCCAGGAAGAAAAATTCCAGGAGAAAATAGACAAATCACAATTAATTTATGTTAGTCAAATATTGTTCATATAGAAAGAAAAAAAAAACAGAAAAAAATGATATTCACAGTTTTTTTTTCAATATGCAATGCACTACCCCTAAATTATATAAACAGAGAATTTCTCAGAAAACACTTGCATATTACTGTAGTGTGCATCTACCTGAGAAAAAAAGAACACAAATCTATGCAAGGGCATCAGAAACATTAAAGAAGAAATAGCAGTCAAGTACGTAGGAGGTAAAACTGCCATTGATGAGAACACCGAGACCAGATAATGTACATGTAAATGACAAATGGAAATAACAAAAGGGAAAAAGGCTCTAGTGACACCATTTGGACAATAGCACAACAAGTTTATATTGTAGTTGGTTTTGTGCTTTTCTGAATGCAGTCTTATGTTAGATTTGCCTGAATACATCTGATAACTTTCTCCAGAGTTTATAAAAAAGCACTGGCAAAATCTATAGCCCAGTAGTGGTTGGTAGATCTAGCAGTTTGTTTGAGCCGTGAGGCAAAGTCCTAGGGTATACCATTGTTTTACAGAGTGAATAGCTGTTTATCTGCTAAGAGTATACAGAATGGAGTGGGCCATTTGAGCAGTATGGCTACAGTGTAATGATTTATTTCAAGTCATTAAAGTATCTTTGTTGAAAGACGGTGATGGGAACTACTAGGAAAGGTAACAGTGAACTTACCTGCTCTGTCATACCCTGTTGGTACAAGTTGGTATGAATAATGGAAGTAAACAGGAAGATGGGCAATAGATAGGAAATGGCAGCTGTGACTAGCACATGGTCAATTGACAGCATATGAGTCCATCCAATAATCCAACTATTTTGATTGACTTTGAGTACTGCTTTGTAGAAACAGTATTAATACTTTAGATAACAGCCCTCCCCTGAAGTTTGATAGCTGCAACAATCTAGAGATTACAGACATCTTTTTCACGTTAAATGAGAGCTGGCAGATATGCATATTCTAGATTGAGTTACTGTAAGTGCATAACATAGGTTTGACTTTATTTTTCTCCAAATGTGTTATTAATTTTCCAGCAAACAAATAACTATACAGTATATGTTCTATTTACAAAAGTACAAAACTAAAATCCTAGTTTTCTGTTAGTACAAACATACATCAATACATCAAAGAATAGCTTTGGCTGTATTGATGTGATATCAATCCAACCTGTATGGAGAGTTTATTGATGAAACCACTGAGAATATTGGACTCAGCATACCACTTATTATATGTTGTGAGATGCGACACTTTATTATTGCTATGATCTCTGCTGTACTGGCTTACTCAGTTTTATTCTTACATGTTGCATTGCTTTTTCTGATCTTTATACTGTATTGTCATATTAACATTTTCTAAACATTTTGTCCCATGTTATGGCTGAAAAGTTATTTATTTTGGCTTGTCATATTTACTGATGTAATAAAGAAAGGTATACCAATTGTATTTCTTGTACAGCATTGTGTTGTCTTGATGTTTAAATATCCTTTATCCTTCCAAACTTTTCATCATTTCACATACATAAAAATCAGAATGGATTAGTCAGTCTAAAGTAGCACAGGCAGTCATATTCACAGTGTGCAAATATAACATCCTTATTTAATTTTTTCTCTACTGTACGTCTCTTTGTTTGCCCTGCTCCCTCCCAAAAACCCTGACACTTCATGGCATAGTTGATTAAAGACACGCAATGCAAAGTTAATAAGCTTCAATTTATTCAGTATGAGCCAATGTGCTTCTTGTCTGGAAATTACCCTTTATTTTCTCACATTTAAAAGCGAAGTATTTCAGTAGATCTTTTAAATAGTATAATTTTTTTCTCATACTGAAGGGACTAGCTCTCCATGACCTCATTCCACATTTCAAAATACTCTGAAATCAATTAACTATCAGTGAAATACCTCCATCTATCAGAATAACTTAGAATAATAATAATAACCAATAAATCACCTTCTTTGTGCTGAAATACAATTTTGATAGCTAGAGTATAAAGCACTTATCCAAGTTATTTCAAGAGGCTCACAACAGGGATATATTTTTGTGATGACTTGAATGTATATGAAAGCAGCACCAATTTGCTAGCAGGAAATACTTGTGATGTTCCTTAAACTCAAAATACTTACCGAGCAGTCTCAGTCCATACATTATAGCAAGAAATCAAATTCCTTATTCAGCTGGATCCTAGTATCAGGCACTAGTAAATTCACTAACACAGGTACAATCTCAGGCTCTCTCATTGACCTTCTTTCTAACAATACATCTCACACATCCACTTCAATAGTATGTTTATACAACAACACACAACTTGTCCAAGATTAGCCCAGTGATATTCATTAATACCCTATCATATGTTAACTGAAACATCCTAAAAATCCTCCCTCAGATAATGCTTAAATGAATTCAATACAGCTTTCCTAAATAGCCTTGTACCTCCAAGAAGGAAGAGTCTAAAAACAAATAATGCAGTTTGGCTATCCATAAAGATTAGAATGCTGATGCAGGATAGAGAAAAAAAAGAGTGGAAATAATGGCAAATATATGAAACACCACAATATCTCAAAAACTTCAAAATCTTCCACAAGCATACCAAAATAAAGACAAAAAAAAAAACTATACTATAACAACATTCAGAACAATAGAAAACATAACTCTTAAAAAATCTGATCAGCCATTAAAGAAATCTTACATCATGGACAAAAATTCAACCCTAACCCATCTCCCAGTAACTAGCTACTTGAAACTGCAATAGATTTTAACACTTATTTCACAGAGAGTGCTCCTAACCAAGCATTCCCCAAAATGTAGTCCCAGCCCTGTCCAACAGCCACATATCACAATATCCACTTTAACCTTCAAACCTATGCCCACATCATTTATAAAACTACTCTTAAACAAACTCAAACTATGCATACTTCAGCAGATGACTTTCCAAGCAGTTACTTAAAACAGCATCCAATAGGATTGCCTGTCTTGTCTCAGTTCTTATAAATAGGCCAACACTATACTATAGCAACATTCAGAACAATAGTAAACACAACTCTAATATCATATCTCTCTGGAAAATACACATTATCCCTCTACCCAAAACAAGAAAGTCAACAGACATTATTAATTTTAGATCTATAGCAATCTTAACCCCCCTCTCCAAAATACTTGAAAACTATTTTCAAAAACAATTGGAAAACCATCTCTGTCAGGAAGAATTCCTATCCCCCACACAGCATGACTTCCATCCCTCCCATAGTACTAACATTGCACTTCTAACCTTTATAAATAAAGTTAATAAAGCTAGAGGTAATTGCAAACTAGTCCCCTCCTTATTTCTAGAATTGTATAAAGCCTTCAACACAGTTTGTCACAGTGAACTGTCCTCACTAGGTCTATCTCAGCCCACCCTTCTAAAGTTCAAAAGCTACCTGTTCAACAGGTATGAGTTATTAAAATGGCATCCACCTTTTCTCTATAAGTGACAATCATCACCAGTGTACCTCTTTAACATTCTCATCAACACCTTCTACACATCAGGTTTCCATAATCCAATATGCAGATGACTCCACATTTATATGCATATCCGACAACATGGCACACGTCCAAAAAATTACTCAAGAAGCTTTAACAGCTACTGAAACATGGCTTTGTAACTCAGAACTCATGCTCAACACAAAAAAACTACATTTTCCCCAAATCCCTCTCTCACGAAAAAAAACAAAATTTAAAATCCTCTGTCTTAATAATACAAACATCGAAGTCGCTTCTCAAAACAAATCATTAGGTATGATAGTGGATAAGCTTAAATTTGAACTAGATATACAAAACTGCATACAAAAAAAATCTAAAACTAGGGATGCTTTACAGAGCCAAAACCTTACTCGCCAACACAAGTAAAAGTACACTTTCTACTGCATACTTCCTCTCCTTACTACTGTATGGTACACACAGCCTTACTAACCTCCAGGCATCACAAAAATCAAAACTTGAACAAAGCTAAAGTGGCTAAATTTGCAGCAAAACCCCTTTCAGAACCCACCACTATATAGCACTTAAAATCCTAAATTGGTTAGAACTAATCCATCAGCTAACACAGACACAGCTTCTTACCACCTATAAAATTCAGATCCAGATCCATCTGTTTTTCCAGCACTATTTACCACTCTCTACAAAACTATGTTCTGGACAGTCATCATGATCCAATGACCAAAAACTCCTCTCTGTTCAAAAACTGCTGAGCATGATCTGTACTCGTACCACATTACTAAGGCTTGGAACTCCTCACCTGTATCCATCAGGTCAATAACCATCCCTCAGTCCTTTAAAACTATTCTGAAAGACTTCCTAGCCAAAATCAGTACTGTTATACATTCAGGACAGCTGCTGAATAATGCAGCTTCAGACTACAACTGTAGCTCCAAAATGAAATGACCCACTTGCAAAAAAATTTCCTTCTCACCTGTTACACATAACACCTCAACCTATGCTTCCCAAATACATGTTCATTGTATCTTGTTAAGGATCTCCCAATTCATACTCTGTACTTATTGCTCTCTGCACCAGCATATTTAAATTCAGGATAGCTGAAAGGTACTAGGAAAGCTAAGATCTACATGCTTCTAGCAAAACTGTATTGTTTTCCTACTAAACAAAGAAAATGCTCTAACTCATCTACTATGCAACTTTTCAACACACCTGCTGCAGGACCACTACACAGCACACCAATCCCATATTTACCTAAAACAAACTTACAGCATGATTTTCTTCTCTGAAACAGAAACAATTCTCACTGTGCTCTTACTGGTTTTCTTTTTCTCCTATGGAATTAGACAGAGTAAATCATTATAAAATTACTGTATCGTAAAACTTTGATCAAAAATTTTCAAATTAGCATATTTTGGTCCCCACTACAAGGACTACTTTCATTGTATGATTTAGTCAGAAAGTGCTATTTCACATAGCAAAAAATGTTATTTTTTTAATAAAAAATGCACAATGATATTTCAGACTTCAAAATATAAACCCCTAAGATCAAAATATTCTAAAAGGTTTCTCTGAAAAAATGAATGAGCGCTAAGGAATTACTCTAAATGTAATGTTACGCCAAATTTGCAAAATTCCAATAATGCAACATCATCACAGAAAACTATTAGGTGAATTAAGAGAAAAATGGATCCTGACTGTACTCATAGCAGTATGGTAAGAAAGGGTTATCCAAGATAACTGGAGAATAAGCATTCTATTGCCGGTATACAAAGCCAAAAGGGACATTCGCAACTGTGGAAAGTATAGCAGTGTCAAATTTCTGTCAAACTGCATGAACGCGCTTATAAACAAATACACAGAGTAGTAGAAAGTACAATGGGAGATGAGCAGTTCAGATTCAGATCAGGATGAATCACAACTGACCAGACATTTGCAGTGAGACAAATAGTTGAGAAGAAATTACATATGAGGAGGAAGGAGTCTAACTGAGCATTTCTAGACTTGGAGAAAGCATATGACAAGGTCCCAAGAAAGCTGGCTTGGCCAGTCCTGCAAACGTTTTAAGTCCCCACATGTTGGTAGAATTGGTGCAGAATAAAGTAGTAACAGCACTCATACTCACAGAAGGGTTCCCAGTGGGAGTGGGTGCACATCAGGGTTCTGCTCTGAATCCACTGCTGTTCATACTAGTGATAGACTACATTAGCAAACACGGCTGGAGGGGGCAGATCAACAAAGCTGCTGTATGCAGATGATGTACCATTATATGCAGACCCTTAACAAGAACTTCAGTGCATGATAGGGGAATGAAATACAAAACTGAAGGCACATGGAATGAAAATGAATGCAGACAAGACAGTTGTCATGGCAACAAATGGGGGAATCAAAAGCAGCGAAAACTGAGATAGAACGGAATATAGTGGAACAGGTTAAAGCTTCAGTTAACCAGGAGGAGTGGTTAAAGAGAAAGTGTGAATAAGGAGGTCAAAGCATTCTGAGACATTTTTGTGTTAGACACCAAATTCTAAAAGTCAACAGAGTATCACAATACTTTTATAAAGTGAAAGGAAAAACTGCCAGATCACATATGACATTTCTGCTCGAGAGAGATTGAGAAAGAAAGTGAGAATGATAGGCAGATAATGGTGTCACTCCTTATAAAAGTTGTTATGGAGGTGAATAAGCTGATGGGATTGGATATGTTACCAGCTACTTCATAACTTCCAATGAAAAGGCTACCAGCCATCAGTTTGTGGTAGCTCCTTTGGGTGCACTTCCCTGACCGGGAGGTTATAGATAGATTGCAGCTGGATGGAGAGTTGACTTTGTGTGATATGCAAGACTCATGAGTGCCAACGCTCAGTAAGGCTACCACATCCAACTAGCAACAAAAGTGTAGCTATTGATGGCAACCCAGCAACATATGGGGTATTGCATTTGGGGTATTCTAGCCTCACGATGAGCAAGTTCTGGGTTGTCATATGCCACAAGGCCAGGAACTATATACAGTTCTAGACAACAGCAGCCATGTGTCATACAGTCATGGAACAGTTCTGAAAAATTGCATACTTCCCTCAGGTTCTGCACCTATATAAACATAAAGATACCTATTGGTGATGGCCCGTGAGACACACACACACACACACACACACACACACACACATATATATATATATATATATATATATATATATATATATATATATATATAAGGAATATTGCTGACTGAACTGCATGTCTGTGTTTTCTGTTGGTGGAAATGTCATGCAGGTCTCAGCAATTTTCCCTGACAGCTTGTAAAATTCTTTCCATTGGAAAAGTGTGACATGGATTTGCAACCAAATATATATTTGTATTAGCCAGGGTACAGTATTGACCCACATGTCCCTTTTCCAGACTCAGACAGGGAACAATGTCTAAGTGACCTGGAAAGTGTCACACATTAAGCAAATGGAGGCTGTGGGAATCTAAACCTGGACTACAGGCAACAGCTGGTTAACTGTTCATAATCTTAATCCTCTGCTCTAACTCTCAGAAGACTATCTGGTGTGAGACTATTCTGAGAACTGAAGGCAGCTGATAACAGTGCAGTTTATTATGAAGAAGCAAACTCAACTGCAGGTTCTTCCAAACAGACATAAATAATTGATTTACCTTACATCACAGGAGTACATTATGCACAGCTGATGATACTGAGAACAGGCTCAAAAGTCTCTTCTGGTGTTTTCAGGTAGAACAACATCCACCCTCCTCTGCCAGGTCCTCTTTCACTGTGGATGATGCCTTCTCCCAGTGCCACTGTTCTAGTCATTAAGCTTCCTTCACAAAAGGCAAGCACTGCCTGCCTGGGCTTTCATCAGTCCTCGTTTATGCATCCATAATTCCTTCATTCAACAAACCTGTTATATATAATACCTAACGTTGCTCTCTGTCTTAAAGCAATGTACACATTAACAGAAGAAAAATAAATTCCTGCTTAAAGTAACAGCACAGTAGCGCAACATAAGAGTTCTTACAGACTATTTTCAACATGTAAACACTGCTTTTACCATTATTTACACATATTTAAAACATTTTGTTCATGTATTCTCTTCTAACTGCTGAAAACTACCATGTTGTGATACATTATATATAAAAACATGAACTGTCATACACTCTGGAGGGTACTTCAGTGTGTGTGTGTGTGTGTGTGTGTGTGTGTGTGTGTGTGTGTGTGTGTGTGTTCATCAGTACACTTGTTCATGAAGTGTATCATCTTACATTTTGTATGTGGCAGGAGATATCCCTTAGACTATGTCTAATGACAACAATATGCAATCTTAAGCCAACCAAAGAAGAAGCATTTAATGAAGCAAATGTTTTGGGCAGTAATGTGATTGAGCGGCAGTGTGAGTTGCTGAAGTCCCACTTCACTTGCATGGATACATCTGAGAACTCGTTCCATTCCACATCCAAGAGAACATCTCACATGGTCATAGTCCGTAGTACTGCAGCATATGATAAAGCAAATCATGCTGGGCTCCCATTTCAGGGTTTTAGAGATCTACTGCCACTTTCCTCTGCATTTAAGCAGGACAAACCATGGAAAAATTAATGTAATTGCATTAAGACAATGGAGAAAGAGCAACAGCTGCAGGGGATTATCATTTATGGTACGCCTGAGCACATATAAGTAGGCAGTGTTGGGTACAATCCTGTGTGGCATGACATGCTATGCATACAGCATGAACACAGATAAATATGATGTCCACAGAGTGACAACTGTCATGATGATCACAACCTAAGATGTGTTAACACATACTCCTGAATACCTTTGGCATCAGACAAAATTTAGATGAGCAACGTAAATGAAAGTTCAGCAGAGGTATAGTTGCCATCATCGATCATATGGTGTCGACCATATGTCATTCAAAATTTCCAGCATTCATGGTTCTTATATATATATATATATATATATATATATATATATATATATATATATATATAATTTGGGTTATTGCACATCTGGGTGAAGGGTTTAGAGGTGCTCAGAAATAAGAAAACAGAGATGGTACTGGTGGCAAGTGCGAACGGCAATAATACCAAATCACATTTTTTTAATGTGGACTTAGTGTTTTGTGGGATGATATTTATTAGATGCTTGTTGTTGGTTATGAGGTAGGTTTTGTTGAAGTTTTGTGGTTTTGTGTTGTGTATCTTTGCCAGTGCAGGATTTAATGTTCAGTGGCAGTGATTTCTGTTAACAGGTAGATTTCTCCTTTCTCAAAGATAATGAGATTGTGGAGCTGGTATATTTAAGTCGGTGTGTGTGTGTGTGTGTGTGTGTGTGTGTGTGTGTGTGTGTGTGTGTGTGTGTGTGTGTGTGTGTGTCTGTGTGTGCGCGTGTGTGTGTGTGTGTGTGTGTGTGTGTGTGTGTGTGTGTGTGTGTGTGTGTGTGTGTGTGTGTGTGTGTGTGTGTGTGTGTGTGTGTGTGTGTGTGTGTGTGTGTGTGCGTGTGTGTAGTACTTGGCCCAAACGTGGGGAGTGCAGAGTTGGCTTGCCCCCATGCAATAACTCTTCATTTCTACTGTAGTGGTAGGCTTGATGTTTTGTGTTTTAGTCAAATGAAAAATTTACTTTTTTTCATTATTATCATGTTTGCCCTTCTAGGTGTTCAGTGTATAATGATATAATCATATATCCCATTTTACTAACCTGTACTATACTGAAAATACTGTTTGTGGGTGGGGTACCAACAATGATTCTACCACTAGGGATCACGCAGTTGGTGTTATGGCTATCATTTATCATTTAGAGATATGGGAGGAGTTTATCTACTTGTACCATATCTAACAGTCTCAATAGATTGTAACCATTTGCTGTAAACACTCAGATGTCTGCGACAAAGTGATAGCAAACCTGCAGTGTACAAACTTATTCAGCAATTGCAATCACCCTGTGGATAATGTTTTTATATGGCCTTTTTTTGTGGCCCCCTAACCCCATCGCCTGAGGAAAGCAGAGCCAGGGATTCTTGGAGCTTCCAGGAGAATTCAGTTTTGATCAGGTATAAAAAACATTGCCCTGACACATCTGCATATGCAATAATAGGTCTGTCAGCTAGCAACAATTTTCAGGGGAACTACAGAATATCCACCAGTCTAACCAGTAGTCAAAGGGTGTATGAAAAAAATATCTGACATACGCCTATGATATATCTGAATACCTGACATTTGCCTCTTATGTTCTATGATTCATGTTGTGTTATTCTTTAGCCAATAAGAAATGCATGCCAAAAATTCCAATGATTTCATTAAATGTACTGCATGACATTATTATGTGTACTTGCTTCATGAGGACAATCAATTATGCCCTTTTAATAAAAGTCAGCATAACGTTATTGACATTATAAATGCCTTACATATACACCACCAGCTGCCCATATTTGTGATACATTGCATATCTCCAGAGTGTGCAGCATGTGTCCTACATTTAACATCATTAGCATACAAGATACTCAAGATAGTCTTTTATATGCATGTTTAAAATGCTGTCAAACATAACAATTCTTTATCTGCATTTTTCCCTGAATACTAAACTTCTGTTTAAGATATTATGTCCACAATTATTAATGAGGTTCATTTGCACTGATTGTCTAGCATCCTGTTATAATTCTTTAAAACAATGGACCATAGTAGTAGTAGTAATAGTGAATGTAATATATTCTTGTGAAATGTGCAGTGCAACATTCTTCAGAGATTCACAATTTGTACTGGTACATTAGGGAATGTCTCAAAAGTGCACCACAGTGTTGTTGCAGTTATGAGTTAGTCAGGGAATGACTCTGGTGTGCACCACAGTGAGGCTGCAGTTTTTGAAGTGTATGCCTCATACCTGGTGATATGTACATTTAAAAAGGACATCTCAGGAGCACCATTTTCAAGTTCAGAACCTGCAAAAGACTAGCGGTGACTAGCACTGTTCACAGTATTTCAATAATGGCAATTGAATCACAGTGTGAGAGTACTTCCTATGCTACTCTTTGAGATAACCAGGATATTGCTGGTAATGAGGTACAAGGTTTGCCTGTTAGAGGCCTTTTTTTCAGAGATGATTTGAGGAAGGATATCAATGGGGATCCTTTGTATTACAGTGCAGGTGTAGCAGCATTTTGACAATCTTCAGCAAAGACAACCACATGGCCTATGATGCTGCAGAGAACAGGCCATCAGAGATGTAGCACCATAATGTACTTATCAGTACCGTTTTTCATTCATTCTCAACATACCCATGTAATACAATTCAGGGTCACGGGGTTTATTGCAGAGTCAAAACATGCTGCACTATTCAATGGGGGGCAAGGCAGAATACACTGCTGAGGAAATACCAGTCCATCACAGCTTATAAAAATATTTTGATATGTAAATGTATTATATATACTGAACATCGATGTGAACATAATGTGTAGATTCCACACACATTTAGATTTGTAATTCTGTCTGATGTGCTTTTCCTCTTTATATTTGCTTATGTGTATTCACATTGCAGTAGTTTCTGGATTACTGTTTGGACTACCTCTTCATGTGACAAGTTTTTCTCAATGAACTGTTAAGAAAGGTTAGTTGTTCTCTATCTTCAGATGAAGTGATAGTGTTAGCAACAGTCTGCAAATTCTATACTCGAATATATGTGGATCTTATTTGATTTGTAAGACTGCAATATTACAAGTGCTTTGTGGAAGACCTGCTCATTTACTAAATTTGTGTAATTAATAAGAAATGTGTTTGCACTAGGTTTATGACATTTTTTTGCATGGCATCTGGTTAAATTTCAGAGTATGGAGTAGAAATGGTTGAAAGATCATTTGATTAAAGCATACTTTTTTAAACTACAACTGAGACAAAAAAAGTTTCAAAGAGTTTCTTTTGTACTCCCATAATCCCTTACTTAGAAATATTAAATCCATAGATGCACATGTATGGAGAAAAGAGAAAAGGCCACATATAGTAAAACACTGCTGGTATACAAATAAAACCACACCAGCAATGGTTCTGTATAAAGTGCAACAGCCATCATGTTGGCAATCAGTCAGGTAAATATCGTCACACATTTCTTCTGATTTTTACTTAAGTATGGCAGAAGTATTGCATAGTGTTGAGCTGTGGTATACTGAATTTGCTGGAGTCCTGTTGCAATAAATTGTTTTTGTTTGTATATTAACATTGCTTCAGGTGGGTTTGAATCTACTTTACTAATTAGATTTTTTATCTGCCCTTGTTTCATCTGGGTTTACCTCCATACACCACGTTCTCCAGTGACAGGGTCATGGTCACCTGTCTTTCTAGTACCAGGATTTGGGATATGACTAGAGAACTTAGGTCCCTTTGCCTCAAGTGTATCACCTGCTCTACCCTGAGAGAAATAATGGGATAAATAGTTGAGCTCTATATGCATGTATCTGGGACAGGTGAGACACTTGTCTTAAGCAGTATACCCTCTCTGATATTGAGGCCACAATTTTAAACAACAATAATTGATGTCAACAATTGACTTTTTAACTTGTGTCTTTCTTGGGGGAGACAATGTATGCCAGAAAGGAGGTGATGTTTGACAGGTTGGCCTATTTTGACAGGAATGGCCCTCACCTCTTACCTCAGAACTTCACTATTTAGGGTGTTAAAATTTTCAAAACTGTTTTGTCTGCTGCTGACCCATTCTCTAAAGCTACTACATTTACCTATGCTTTTATATCCATCTCATCCAGTGTATAGATAAGTCAGTACTAATTAGGCATAGCTATGGTTGGAAATTCAGGGGTAATCCCCTGTGATGCAACTCTTACATAAACAAACAGAAGTTGAAAATGATATGACTCATATAGAAGTTTTTTCCAGCATCGGTTTAAAGAAGGAGTGTTAACAGGTCTGCAGCGATCCTATACATATCATTAGGAAGAGTAAGGCTAAATGTGAATTAAAGGTTGCAAATTCTCTGAAGGATATACGCAAGGCTTTTTTCAACAGCAGTAGGAATATTAGAAATAATGCCCAATACTGCACTGAAGTTGCAGTAAACAGTACTAGCTAATCTGATAGTTAAGCCATCGCAGTAGCTAACAGATTTTCTTAAAATTCCCCTTCACACTCTAATCCCCTTGCCCTGAATTATTTAACAGTGCTCCTTCCTATTATTGTTATGGATTAAATCATGGACTCTGTTAGAAGCATTAAAAATATCAGCCCTGTCAGTCCAGGCAACATAGCAGGAGGCCTTATTGTTAGCACAAAGAATGTTATTGCTGAACCCACTCCTTAGCTTTTTGATCTCAGCCTCTTCATAGGGTATGTGTCTGAGCTATGGAGAATAGCAATTGTGTTGGCACTACATAGCTATAGTAATTTGTAAGTGATCCTGAAAATTGTCATCCAATTCACCTTTCTAGTACTATTTGTAATATTTACAAATATTATGGAGTAGATCTTCATCAATCTCATTAACAGCAATATTAGTAGCTTACAAACTTAGTCCTAATTAGTATAGTTTTGTAAAGGATAGGCCCTACTTGTTTAGTTTGGCTGACTTTTTTTTTTTGAAGGTGTGACCTTGTTTTAATTTTATTTCTTTATTTAGTTAGTTATTCAGTTAGCTAGTTAGTTATGTCTCTTGTTTACTTGTTTGTTAATCAAGTAGAAGGACTGGTCCAAACACTCTTTTCAGCCATGACCTTGTTTCAGAGGTTGAGCATATTTAAGAATGAATACAGAGCAAAACTGAATGAACAAGCATAATAATGAATCCAAGAAAACTGTAAAACATTACCAAAAAAATCAGATAAGCACATAATAAGTATGCAATGATTTTTATAAAGAGCATTTGAAATCAGGATAATATTACACACACACACACACACACACACACACACACACACACACACACACCACAGGCAAATACATATTTCTTTTGAGAACTTGGCAATTTGAATTTGTCTACCACTCATCTTTGATCCTTCTTCTATATTTATTATCAGCATTTAGGTTGGAGAACTATCCCTTTGTTTTTTCCTCCATTGATATGTATTTAAACTTATCATTCATTTGTGTTACAACCCCTACTTTCTTGTTGTCTTTCCTGTTTTTCAAGAAAATCTTTGTCTGAATGCTTTCATGCCCCTGTTCTTGTCATGGATGAATTACTTCTCTGTAATATTCACTAAATAAATATCTGTGTGTGTGTGTGTGTGTATGTGTGTGTGTGTGTGTGTGTGTGTGTGTGTGTGTGTGTGTGTGTGTGTGTGTGTATCTCCCTGGTTGCTACTGCAGCATAACTTCCATTCATTTTTCTCCCAAAGATTCTTGGAATTTTAAGTGTGATCATGCTTTTTGTCTCCTTGTCTCCCTTATCCCTGCCCTCCTACTTTCATCTGATTCTGGTTTATTAACCAGTCTCTTTCTTTTTTTTAATATATTTTTTTTATTTGGTTTTAAAACAATACATAAACAAATCATAGGATCATAGAAGGTTACTAGACTAATGGCCCTGGGGCCCTTACAAGCCTAGCCAAGAGTTTATCCCTAAAAAAAAAAAAGAAACCTCAGTTAGCACCTGTCATCTCTATCAATGAGGGACAGAGGTGGAACCCCTAGGACAAATTTGTGTTTTCCCATACAATCAGTCATAAAACCAAGAAATAACTATTTACATAGTCCACAGTTGATCAATACATTAAATTTATACATATCAATAATTAATATTTTTCAAGCAAGTGTTTAAGTTTAAGCCAAGGTTTATATGAATGTGTAATATTAGAAATTCTCAGCTTTATCATATGCAGTTCACTACTGCAAACAATTTTTGCTATACTAATAAATTCCACATTAAAAGGGGTAACTTTACTTTTCCAGTTTTTAGTAATTACCTTTTTGGTATAGCAAGAATAGACCAAAGAAGAGACATTTGTTTTTTTTTTAATATTCTCAGGAATTAGAGCATTAAATAAAATTAAAGATTTAGAAATATTACATCTATCTAGTCATAGAGCTTGAATGAAGTTACTAATTTCTTTCCAAAAAGGGGAGATGACTTCACATACATATACCATATGCATCCAGTCAGCTATTGTTTCAGAATCACATCTCCAGCATTTAATTCTATTTAATTTATACATAACTGTAATTTTATTAGGAGTGACAAAATCTCTGTGTAAGAATACAAGCAAAATGTTTCCATTATAATGAAGATGTTGTTTTATTTGTAGATTTTATTATTAATTTCTTGTATTCTTCAGTGAAGTCTTCATTAGCATTTTTTGAGGAATAGTTCCAATAGGAGTTGTCTAAATATGTGAAATCTAACTCAAGAATTTTATAAATTTGTGACAAATATGGTTTTGCATTTCTTGGCATTTAGTTTTAGTCCATGGCTCTGACACCAGTTGTTTGTCTGTGTCAGCCACTCCTGGAGAACATTTGTGTCAGTGTGAGATTCAATGACAAATGTCCAAAGGCAGGAGCCTGTACCAAAACAAAAAATGTTATTCTCTCTCTAGCACTTCGCCTAATACAAAGCTTTTAAGGAGTACAAGAAAACATTTCAAACAAATTAAAATACCATCATCAATTAAGCATCAACCAATAAAAACAAAACAAAATTAAAAAACAATTAAATAAGTACTTTCCAGTTACACTCCAAGTTAAGACCTGAGGGACACAAATAAAAACAGCCTCTTTATACAACAATTTCCTTTTATATGCATTATCTGAACAAAAGCTTGTAGAAATCTTCTCTAAAATAGTTGCTTTTAATAAAGTAGGGTCTAAACTGTGAAATTGTGCAAAATGACTAGCTATAGGGCTTTCAAATTTACTTTGTCTAATATTCCTCACATGCTCTTCCAGCCTCAATTTAAATTTTCTCTTGCTCTCCCCAATGTAAAATAAATCACAAGGACACTTAAGGACATAAACAATACCCTCAGTTCAGTAATTATAACTATCAGAGGGCAAAAAGAAATACCATTAATATAATCAAATGTCTTAACTAGATATTGACAAACATTGCAATGTCCACATTTATATGTACCTAAAACATTAAGAGGACTAACTACCATAGAAGGAGGTAACAAAAAATAATTACGAACTAAGATATCCCTTATATTTCTACACCTTCTGTAAGAAATACTCAGTACAGAACACAATACATTTTCCAATTCTCTAAATTTAAATAAAAAAACTCCAATAGTATTTAACTAAAGCAACTTCTTCATCACTAAAAATACTACAAGTAGTAACAAAATACATTTTACTTAAAGTTGATTCCTGTGTTGCATTCTTATTAGTTCTTATCATACAATCACTTTCACCATACTTATAAGATCTTAAATCATTATAAGTCTTAGAAACAGGGGATCTTGGGATATTATAAATCTTAGAAATAGCAGATCTAACCAATTCATACTCATAGCCTCTTGCACAAAATATAGAGACCATTCTATCAATCTCTGCTTGTAGGTCATGATTATTACATAATCTACTAAGACGCACACATTCACCATATGGGAGATCTTTGAGGACATGGGGTGGGTGGCAGCTACTGCCATCCAAACATTTTACCCCCATCCTCAAATTTTCTGTGTATAGTAGTAAACATATGGTTATTTAAACTAATAGTTAAATTCACATCCAAAAACATAATCTTCTGCCATACTGAAGTCCATCAAATGAAAAAACAAACCTATTATCTTGTAAAGAAATAAAAATCTGATTAACTACATTATAACCCCCTTTACAAATAAAAGACAAATCATCTATAAAATGATACTATTTCACCACATATCTATTAAACAAAATCATAATGATGAAGACACCCCAAGTAAAATAAACCCAAGGTCAAATTGGCATACATGGGGGCAAAGGATGCCCCCATAGCAGTACCTCTCAACTAACTGTACAAGCAACAATTGAACATAAAAACATGATTAACTAAACAAAAGTATAACAATTCCAATATATAGGTAGACAAAGCAGAATCGTCCCAAAAATACTTTACAGCTTCCAAACCTATATTATGTCTAATATTAGTGTACAGACAATATACATCCACACAAATAAAGTACATATCACTAGTCCAAACAACATCCAACATTTTATCTATGAAATCACTGGTATCTCTAATATATGAAGGTAGCCACAGAATATGAGGCAACAAAAACTCATGCAAAAATTTTCCCATATTAGATAGAAAATATCTACAGGCAGACACAATAGGTCTGCCTGGAGGATTAGACCCATGTTTGTGAATTTTGGGTAAACTGTAAATTACTGCTAATTCCCAATCTAAAACTTGAAACTTTTTATCCAAATCTGTACATGTAAAATAGCCCAGTCTATAACCTTTTTCTAAAAGAGCAACAAAATTGATAATAGTTTGCTCATATTCAGAAGTACTACTAACTTCATAAACTTCACTGTTCTGAAGATGTAACATACACATACTATAATATTGTTTAGAATTCATAATGACAATATTGTTACCTTTATCGAAGGGCTTAATCACTAAATTATTTCATGACAATAACAACTCTTTCCATTCAGTTTTAGACATGTTATATACTACTTTGTTTGTTTTTCACAAATTCACCATAAACAGTCTAAACAACAAAATTCAACATATTAGCAAACTGATTAATACCGTCATGCTTAAATGGAGGCAGAAAACATTTTTCAGCCAATACTTTTGAAGTATATAATTGGCAATATGCATTCATTAAATTATTGTCCCTCAGGTCAGACATACAAGAATAAAAAACTAACATCATTAGAGCACTCAGATGATAAATCCCTATAGCCACTTTGCAAGTGATTCAAACTGATACTATCACACTCAATGCACCAAGTGAAGTTTATGAACTAACTTTAAAATATCACACTTTAACTCATAAATGCGAGATAGCACTGTAGGTACAAATTTAAGTCCATAGTCCAAAATCTGTAATTGAGTCCCTGATAATGAAACTCCAGAAATATTATGAACCAACCTGCCATATTTAGTGAAATTACTGCGATGGTGGTGCTGCAGTAGTGTTGTCGCCTCACAGTAAGACACTGTCTGGTTCGATTCTCAGCTAGAGTGTCTTCTGTGTGGAGACATGCATGAATGGGCGTACCTTCGTTGAAGGTTGTGCATCAGGTCTGGCAAGCCAATACATAAAAATCAACTGCCAATCATTAGCAGACCGGAGTTCCACTGTGGCGACCCCTAACCAGGAAAAGCTGAAAGAAGAAACTGCCATTTAGTGCTTCTGTTATACTGCTGCTGTCCTTCCCTTGCAGAAGAGGTACCTGCTTCTGTTTGAAAACTTACTCTTTTCCAATCAATGGAAGATTCTCTCTCACTCTGTATTCCATTACAAAAGTCTCTTTTCAATTTTTCTGGTTGTTCTGCTGTGTGTAGACAAGGAAACAATTGTTCATTCACTTCCAGATCAACAGATGAAACTGAAACTTCAGAAGCAAAGGACACACCCCTCACAGAATGAGAAGACTGATTGGATATATAGGACGCATCAAAGCAGTTGTGGTGGTGTTAAGATTTCCATAAAAATGCTCTTTCATTTTCATAATCTTTTATGTCTCTCTTTAACTTATCAGTTTTTCGATTAGCATATATTGCTCATATCTTTTGAGCTTTTCATTAATATCTGATAAGCAAGAATCACGACGGGTAGGAGCTAACAACTTGGTCAGTTCAGAACAGACACTATTGTTCTCCGTTCTAATTTTAACCTGCTTAATGTGATCTCTTTCCACTAAAATGTGGACCCATTCCAAAGTACATTTATGTGCCGTGGCCAACCATCTCTGAAGAAAGCTTTTATTGATATCATCTGTTAAATCAAATGGGGTAGAAGGGGTCTTAAAGGCTCTAAGGGCCCTTGGAGAAATATCTAGGTCTAAATAACACTGCAGCCCCCACAAATTAAAATAAACAGATGTTTCCTTCATAAGTAAACATTCCACTTTATCTAGTAACTGTCCAGAATTACCTGGTAGAACACTATTATGATATTGTCCCATTAATGGAAAAAGATTTTCTGTTCTCATTTTACATTCCATTTCAAATTTTTCCAATACAGAAACAACTTCACCAGTCCCATTAAAGTGACCAGCAGTAGAGCGTTCAGCAGAAGTATCTGCATGGGTCACATAATTATCCAATGTTCTTTGTGAAGCATCCAGTAAATCTTCTGTAAATATACGTTGCAGGTTAAAGGAGGATTCAGTTGCCATGAACTCTAACGGGTGTGTTGTCAATATGATAGTTACCAGGGATGGATGACTTCCCAAAGGACACTGTTATGTACTTCTTGGCATTTAGTTTTAGTCCATGGCTCTGACACCAGTTGTTTGTCTGTGTCAGCCACTCCTGGAGAACATTTATGTCAGTGTGAGATTCAATGACAGCTTCTAATTTGCAATCATCTCCAAATTTAGACAGCCAGAGACCACTGACATTGGGTTTCACTTTGGAGAAGTAAATGCCAAAAAGGAGCTGCCCAAGGACTAATCCCTGAGGGATGCCACTTGTGACTGGCCTCTTTGTAGAGGTAGACTCCCCAATTCTAACTTCTTAGGTCCTGTCTGTGAGCTAGTTGGCTATCCACCAAGTGACATATGGGTTTGTACCTAACCTCTTGAGTTTGTCAACAATATCCGACTACGGTATTGTGTCAAATGCCTTGACCATGTCAAGGTAGGCAGTGTGAATGATTTTGACCTCATACATTGCTTTGGTGACCTTCTCAAAGAAGTCTATCAGGTTGAGTAGGCATAATCTGCCCTTGACAAAACCAAATGGGGTTGGGTCCAGTGTCTGGAGGTTTACTATATCTCTGTTGATCATCTGCATGATAATTCTTTCCATGGCTTTACATATGAGACTGGTGAGACTTGTTGGTCTCTAGTCTCCAGGGTCTGTAGATGGCCCACCTTTGTGCAGAGGGATGATTACTGCCTTTCTCCATTTATGAGGCATGAAGCCTGTTTAGAGGCTACAGTTAAATAGTAATTTCAGAGGCCCTGATAGGTCATGTTTCATGCTATTTGGAATGTATCCTAGGATATTATCTGGGCCCATTGATGCAGTGTTCTTGGTTTTAGAGAGAGTATTAAGGATCTGTTCCCTATTGATAGTAAGGGTAGTTATATTTGATGCTATTTACAAATATTTAAAGACTTTGTGTTCACAAAATCTTTAAATATTCATAAAATTAACCAATTCTTAGAATCTTGATTGTATTTGGACCTTAAATTTTAAAAAAAATATATATATATATATATATATATATATATATATAGATATATATATATATATATAGATATATATATATGTATATATATATATATATATAGATATATATATATAAATTTAAAACAACATATATATATATATATATATATATATATATATATATATATCAGTGCCATTTATGATTTGATGCCAATAAATTAAGTTACTTTGTTATTTGAATACTAGCATTTTGTTGAAGTTATATGTTTCTAAGCAGTCATTTGTATATGCAATTGGAAACATAGGAAAATATTAAGTCTTTAATATAATGGTTAAAATATGTGAACTTTTAGAAAGAGGACATGATGCTATTTAAATAGGAAATTTGAGAAGAGGGTATAATTCCATTTATGCAAAAATCTTTTAATAACCACATAAAATTATTGAGGACTATTTGTTTATGACTGGTTGGGATATATTTATAATTTACTAGTAACATTTCTTGATGTATTTGTTTCCATTTTGAATCATAAGATGAATTTATCCACAATGCTATAACTTTACAGTTTAACTTTACAGTTGTTGAAGTAGCATACAACTGAATATCAGGGAATCTTATTCCACCAGTATGCCAACCTTTTTTGTGCCAGTCAAAGGAAACTTTTGGTTTATTAGAATGTGGAAAAGAATTAAGTAGAATATTATCTTCTTCATCATTTTTTTGGTGGAGATAGTACTAAAAATTGCAAGACAAACAATATTTTATGGATAATTGCCATCTTAATTAGCATTAATCATTCTTCCATGGCAAATAAGAATTTGTTGCAATTTGTGACTAAACTTAAAATTTTATCAAAAACCTGTTGAAAGTTTGTTTGTATCATTCCCTTACTATAAGACATAATGGTTATACCAAGGCATTTCATTTGATTGATATTTCAATTGAAGTTATAATATTTTTGTGTGATCTTTTTAATTTTTTATTAATTAATAATGTACTTGTTTTATTATGATTAAATCTTAAGTTCAAGATTTTTTCAAACTGACTCATAGAACTAATTATATGTTCTAATGAATTTTCTATATTTCCTATTGTTAGTAAAATATCATCAGCAAAGAGTTGAATCTTTAGTTTGAAATCTACTTTTATTTTGATACCATTAATGTTCGTATTGGCTCTAATACTATTAGTAAAAGGTTCTATAGCTAATGCAAAACATAAAGGTGATAATGGACAGCCTTGTTTTGTGCCTTTTTGTAATTTAAAGGCATTACAAAGAAAATAATCTGTTTTAATATAAGCACAAGAGTTATTGTAAAACTCAGAAAATAATATAATTAAGTCAGGTGAGAAATTATATACTTTCAATGTTTTTAAACAGGTTCGACCAATTAACTGAGTCTAAAGCCTTATCTAAATCAAGACTAATGATAGAAAGTTATTTTTTATTTTTATTTGCATAGTTTATTAATGTATGTATTCTTATTATATTATCCTGTAGTTGTCTATTTAAAATAATCCAAGTGTGATCATTGTTAATAAGTTCAGGAATAAGTAAATTAATTCTGTTGGCTAAAATGGACATGAACGTCTTGTAGTCTGCATTTAAAAGTGAAATGGGTCTATATGATTACCACTTTATAGGATCCTTATCTTGGTTTACAACATGTAATATAAGGGAATACTTCCATGATGGGTGGGACAGTTCAGCAGTAGCTTTTTTTCTTCTATAGACCTTATCTAATATTTTAACTGCATCATCTGGTAGTATTTTATATAGTTCTGGTATAAGACTATTTAAGTCTAGCACCTTATTATTTTTTAACTTTTTAATTTGATTTATTTATTTATTTTATTATTTATTTATTTCAATTTGTTTACCAGGATAGTCCACTGGGACAAAGGGCCCATTTTTAGTTGAAGCCCAGGGAGAAAAGCTCCACAGGTAACAAGAAACAAAAAGACATACAGTAGCTACATAACAAATGCATAACTTCAGTTAAAGTAAATGGTATATCAATTTGTTTTGTTCACTTGTCATTTTAGTATTTATATTTTCCCTTAGAAAACTTTTAACTATATCATCATTATCTTGATTATTTGAATTATTATTTATATTTTCATAAAATATTTTAGACCCCTGAAGAATACCTTTAATATCTGTTCTTCTTTCTTTTTATTATTTATATGTGCTATAATGTCTTTGATATGATTTAGTTCATTCATTTTCTTTGAACTAAGAACAAGTTTATGCAAGCTTAAAGGATTTACTGAATATGCCTGAAGTTTCTTTTTCCAGGTTTATTTTTAACTTTATGATTTCGAATTTCAACATATTTTGTATTTAAGTTTTTAAGTTCAGGCTGACTGATAATGTCATCTGGTTTTAGATTTAACTTTAGTTTGTCCATTTTGGTCTGTAGTTTATTCAATTCTTTGTCCCATTATTTTGTTTTACTAATATAGCAACTCTTCCACATAAATAAGCCTTTAGTGAATCCCACTGGGCAATTTCAGATACTTCACCATTCATGTTTATTTCTAGGAAAATTGTTATCTCTTTAACATACCAATACTTGAATCCTTGTATTTTAATAATGCACACTGGTAATCTCCTGTGATGTACTAAATTGCCAGTTTTTTTAAATAATATTAAAGGTTATAGCATTATGGTCTGATAATGGGTAAGAAACTATTGAAACATCTTTGATATGTGATAACAGATTGTTTGAGACAAAACCTTTAGGAATATTTATTTGTGTTCCATATCTATATGAATAATGAGTAAATTGAAGTGAGTGGGTTTTCCTTAGCTCACATGTAGCCTTGAAATTCATTAGATTTACACAATTCATTAAGTGTTTGGCTAGAGATGTGATTCTCAGCTTTCTATCTGCAGGGAAATCTTTGTCTGATAAAATACAATTAAAATCACCAGCCATTATGACTTCACCTTTCATATAATAGGCTATAGTGTCTAATTTTTTTGCATCTTTAGCACCAACCCCTGGAATCCAATAAGACTTCACCAATGTATATAGTTTTCTGTTCCACTTAATTATAACAATGCTTAACATACCATTTTTATCAGCATAGGTATCTATTTCTTTAGGCATTACTGGTGAGTTCTTCCATAAAATAAGGGTGCTTCTTCTTTTAGCTCAAAAGCCATAACCCACTAAAAGCAAATAATTCTTTAATGAAAGTTAATTTACATCTTTATTAAGTAAATGTGCTTCCTGTAGAACTACTATTTGAGCTTTGTATAATTGCAGGTATTTGAACAGACTCCTCCTCTTTACTGGATCATTCAAGCCATTAATATTAATAGATATACATTTAAAATCAGACATTTATATAAGAGAGAAAAAAAAAACAGGTATAATGAAATCACATTTATGAACAGAACTTATTATGTTCTTCATATATATATAATAATATGAAATCTTCAGCTATGGAAAAAAGTTTTGAAACAAATAAAAAAGTACCTAATGATATAACCCTAAACATTTTACCATGGAGTAACGTATTCCTAGTTTATTGAAAAAGATGAACAAACTACCTCTTAAACTCTCTATTAGACTAACAACTGATTCATATTAATGTATCTCATGTTTTTAGTATGCATTATCTTAAAAACACCCCTCAGCAAGTTATAATGAATAAGAAAAGTTAAACAGATGTTCAGAATCTTTATTATAATTTGACTAAATTGAATATCTCTACAAACATCTTTCCGTGTGTGATGATATGAGGTAGTGCAATCTGTGCCAGGGAGAGTAGGGTAGTGCATGTGTAACATATGTCAGCATAGCTAGCCAGAGTTTTGTAAAGAATTTTCTGTTGTTTGACCATCTCACTGATTTGTACAGATGTTTGTGTTAAAAACGTATTTGTAAAGTTGCTTGTATTAAAAAAAATATCAACAGTGGGTCCTGCTGGACAGAAAAGAGATATACATGCATGTCAGACAGTATTATTATAATTGATTAAATATATATGTTTTAACAGAGAATTCTGGAAGGGAAGAGGTTAATCTCAGTACAGATCATTTTGAAAAATATGTTGAAAATTAAATGGGTTGGTTTAGGCCAAAACATTTTATCTTACAGGTCTGACTGCAGCCAGAGACAAAAATGTCTGGGGAAACCAGGACTAGGAATCTTACTGTATTGTCCTTTGGGGTGAACTAATTGCTACCTTGGAAGGGTAGAGGTTTTTGAAATTGTTTTATAGCTTATAGATGCTGCAACAGATCTTTGCAAAGCTCTGGGTGTGTATTGTGCCAGAGTTAAGTGACCAGATGTGATGTCATTCTATTACCAGCACTGCAATGATTCATTAGATATTAGTGAGAGATATGATGGAACTCTTGAACTAGCACTTTGTTTTTGGAACATGACAGGAAAGATCTGTCACAGATATCTCACATAACCACACACCTCATCTTGCTTTGCTGTAGTAAGCAACTCAACACTTGTAGTCTTGCCTTGTTGTAGTAAGTAATTTAACTAGAGAACAGTAATTCTTTAGTCAGTCAGAAAAATATAGTGAAATCAGTTAAGTATTGTTTTTCTTGCATCTGTGTGACTCTATCCAACTGTGTTATTTTTTATAGCTCTTGTGATTAAAACTTTGCTGTTTATTGTAACTAGTTATTCAGTATTCTCATGTTTTCTAGTTTATTATTTATTATTAAATGTTTCTATACCTTTCATTGTGGTTGGTCTTTTAGGGAATAATTTTAACATTTTAAGAGCTCTTATGCTTATTTTAGTGACACTGTGGTCACTCTTGAAAGCCTTGCTGCATTGGTCAAACTCTACCATTTGTATTAGTTCATAGGTTCATAGGTAGGTACTAGGCTATTGGCCCTAGGGCCTATATAAGCCTAGCCAAAGGTACCCTGGCTTTCGCCACCCAAGAAAATTATTTTCCTGTGCCACTGTCGAGCAGAGCCACAGAAGTGATCCCAGGGGTGAATTTCCTATCTCCCATCCAATCATCAAGATTTTTCTTGAACAGTGCTAATGAGGAGCTTTGTTTGATATAGATAGGTAGTTTGTTCCAGAGTATGGGAAGTCTCTGGGACAGGAATCTATCCCTCCAGCATGTTCTGTTTATTGTGGTGATGAGGTTTAGGTCCCTAGAGCATGTAGCTCGTAGGGATTGGGTTTCTTTAAGTGGAGCAAGTCTAAAAGCTCTGGGTTTGACATAGCTTTGTGTGTTAGGCAGAGATCGCCTCTGAGTAGGTGATATGCAATGGAGTAAAGCTGCAGTTTTTTGAGACAGCCTGCATAGGGCATCTCTTTGAGGCCGGTAATCCTCTTTGTGAGGTATTTCTGTGGCCTTTCCAGCTGTTGTAGATGTCTTGTGAGGTACATACCAAAAGGGGCATTGTACTCTATAATGGGTCTAATGAGTGATGAGTAGAGGGGAACAATGACCTCTTTTTTCCTGGATGAGAAACCTTTTGTGATGAGGTGTGCCACATAGAAGGATTTCCTGACTACTGTGGCGATGTGATTATCAAAGGATAGACTACTGTCCACCTGTGTCCCAAGGTCTCTTATCACACTTTCAGTGTAAAGTAGACTACCACCTATGTGGTAGTTCATGGGTACTGAGTTTTTACCAAAAGGAATGACAATACACTTTTTGGCATTGAGCTTGAGGCCATGGCTTTGACACCAGGCATCTGTCTCAGCAAGGCCCTTTTGTAGGATGTCCACATCTTTTGGAGTTTTGATTATGGCTCTTAGTTTGCAGTCATCTGTGAACTTCATTAGCCAAAGACCTTCTGTGTTGGCCTGTACTTCAGAGAAGTAGATACCAAACAGGAGAGGACCCAGGACTGAACCCTGTGTACTCTACTTGTCACTGGTCTGAAGCTGGATTTAGACTCTGCTACTTTCACAGTGTGGGTTCTGTCAGTGAGCTAGTTGGCAACCCATCTTGTGACATAGGGATTTATACCTAGTTTAGTTTAATTTAGTTTAAAGTTTAATTCCAGAGTGGGGGATGGAGTCAAAAGCCTTGGCAAGATCTAGATAGGCTGTGTGAACCACCTTACCCTCATCTACAGTTTTGGTGACTGCTTCAAAGAAGTCTATCAGGTTTAGGAGACATGATCTGCCTTTTAGAAACCGAACTGGGTGGAGTCCTGAGTTTGGAGATTACCAATGTCATTGTTTATAAGTTCCATGATGATACGCTCCATAGCCTTGCAGACCAGGCTTGTTAGGCTAATGGGGCAGTAGTTTCCGAGGTCTGTGGTGGCTCCCTCTTTGTGGAGTGGGATAACTGTTGCTGTGCTCCATTCAGTGAGCAAATAGCCTGAGGTGAGGCTATGATTGAACATGGTACTTAGGTGGGGTGCCAGTTCATTCTATAGTTCATGTAGAACACAGCCTGGGATGTCGTCAGGTCCCATGGATGCTGTGTTCTTGGCTTTGGATAGTGTGTTTTTACCTGTGCAGCTGTGATTACAGGAACTTTGCATTCTTCTGGTATAGAGATGGGCCCTTTAGGGGATGACAGAGGGGTAAAGTTAGCACTGAACCTATCTGCCAGGATGTTGGAAATATCTGTTGGTTCTGTATATTTAGTGCCATTGTGCTGTAACTCAGAGCAGATCTGAGTGTTGCCATTGAGATTCTTGACATAGCTATAGAATGCTTTGTGGTTGTCTTTAGAGTCAGTGGCGATTTTGTTTTCATAACTAGCTTTGGAGGATTTTATGAGGGATCTCAGCTTCTTACTGAAGCTGACCAGGGAGTTTCTCCAATCATGGGATTTTACTCTTTTTTGCAATAGTTTCTTTCTTCTGTTTTAGAGTTTGTTTATGGCTCTAAATTGGCTTCCTTTTTTTGGAGGATAGCATCTTGGTTCTATTAGGGATTGCATGATCCATGCACTCATGTAAGTGCTTATAAAGTGCATTTGTGTAGGATTCAGCAGTCATACCTCTGTTGTCTGTCAGCATGGGTGTCGTGAAGTTTGCCACTTCTGTCTTAAGAAGCGTGAAGTTGGCTTTGGAGAAATTTTTTACTGTGGTTTCCCTAATGGGGGGTGGGGGAGGGATGTGGATGTCTAGGGTGATTAGCTTATGGTCGGATCTGACCAACGAGGAATTGACCTCTGGTGTGGAGCACCGGTTGCCCATGTTGGTAATAACCAAGTCTAGGATATTGCTGCCCCTGGTGGGGTGTGGATAAGTTGATCCATGGCATTGGAATTTATGAATTCCAGAAAACGTTGAGCACAAGAGTTGGTACATGAGTAGTTTTCCCAGTTAATGGTAGGGTAGTTGAAATCGCCCATTATTAGGGTGTTAGGTTGTACCCTAATATTTTCCAGTGTATTAAGAAATGAGGAGTGGGAATCCTGGGGCATGGTGGGGGATCTGTAGCAAGCTACAATTTGGATTGCGGTCTTGCCCAGAGTTAGTTGCACTTGGATAATCTCAGATGCATTATGCTGAGCAACTAGCCTGGAGGTGTGGATATCCTTAATGAATATGGACATGCCTCCGCCTTTAGTGTTTCGGTCCAGGTTAGGTGGCCAAAAGGTGTGGTATGAATTATAGCCTGGTAATGCAGGGGTACTCTCTGGAGTCTTGAACCAGGTCTCTGTCACTGCACAGATGTCAATGTTCTCCATTTTAAGGAGTGCCTCGAGAGAGTGCATTTTGAGGTTTAGACTTCTAGCACTGAGTAGCAATACCCTCAGATTCTTCTTGCCTGTACCTGTTAGGGTGGTGAATTTGTTATTTGAACCTTGCCTAAAAAGGCACTATAGGGGTGACTAGAGCCTTAGCCAGTATCCGGAATCCCAGGGGTGACAGGTGCAGGCCATCTCTGGCAAAGCACTGTGGCTTGTCGATCATGTCATCCCAGGCAGACAGATACTGGATCCCCTTAGAATGACACCAGAAGCTTAGCCAACTGTTGAAGTCAATCATTTTGTCCTTGTACTGTGGTATCATTCTGGGTGATGGCAGGATGCTACTCAGGGCTAGGGTCATACCTGCCTGGGCTACAAGATTGGACAGCTCCTCCATGTCCCTTTTCATGTAGTCCAAGGAGGTACGTCTCAGGTCATTCACACCAACATGGACAATGACAGAGTCATATTTGTACTTGTTGTGGAGTGACCTGAGTGCATGTGTTATGTGGTGGATCCTGGCACCCGACAGGCAGCTGACAGTAACTTTCTCCTTGTTTAGCCTGGTGAGTGGAACATCAGTGCATCTGACTATAGAGTCACCTATGACTAGAGTGTTGGGTACGTTGTTATGCCTTATGGGCTGTGGTTGAGTGGCACACTGAGTTTGTGGGCTATGTGTCATTTGGGTTGTGTTGGGGGGTGGAGGTTGCTTGTGTTTCTGCTTTGGAGGTCCCTGTTGCTTGGGCAGGTTTTTACTGAGAGCCTCCATGAATGTAGGTGTGTGTTTTGTGTTTCTATGTGTGTGTTTTGGTGGTGTAGGTTTTGAGGGACTATGTGCTGAGTGTGGTGTGGTGTGGTGCAAGTGTTTACCTTCTCTTGACTGTCTAGTCCAGTCTTGGGTGAAGAGAGCTTTGTTTCCAGTTTGGCTATATAAGTGCATCTCTCACAGGTTGTAGTGTTGGGTGGTAGGAGGAGAGGGTTGTCTGTGTACATGAGGCAATTACTGCATTGCCCCAAGATGCCCAGATTCATCAGGTAGACAGGAGAAAACACCGGGAGCTGACCCTTAGACATGCCTGGATAGGTGCTTATTTGTTAAGTACTAGAAACTGTTTTCCTCTAGACAGTGGAGTGCTGTAGTAATTTGTAGCTTATTGAGTGCTTACAATAAGTTCTGAACAAGTGCTGAAACAAAAAACTGGCTAGTTCTAAGAAACAAAATTAAGATAGACGGCTTCCCTCCAACACAGAAAGGCTTGGGCCTAGAAGCCTACAAATAGTCCTGGACACAGCAAATCTATATCCAGGCTAGACTACCCACAGGAAAGGCAGGAAACAAGCTTAGAAAAATGTTACTCAGTATAATTGGGTACCCTTGTAAAATCCTTAGATTAGCTGACTGGTGGCAGCATAATTATCCTATAGTCTGGGCAGAGGGAGCATAGCTGGTAAATTTATGCTTAGTGGCTGTCCCTCACCAGTGTCAATGGTGAGGATTGAGGCTCCTTGATTACTGGCATGGAGTAGGGACCATCACATATTGGTGGCAGCAATTGAATATTAATTTAAATTCAGTAACCTGTGGCAGTTGTCACTGAAGGTGTGGGTACTCTCAGCAGCCACAAAGTAAACATAAAGTTTCATTTTCACAACAGTTATATTTATTTTGTTAGTTTAGTTTAGTCAGGAAAAGTAGGCAAAGATGTCAGCAGAGGATTATGGCAAGCTGACAAAGAACCAGTTAGCCAAGGTGTGCAAAGCCAAAGGACTAGTACATGCCAACCTGACTAAAGAGGAAATGATTTCAACCTTAGTCACAGCTGCTACATTGACCAGCAAACAGGAGGGTAACCAGTCTCGTGATGGGGATTTGTAGCCCCCAGAAACAGGACTATTCACCTTTTCTTCAGAGAATTAAAAACCCACCTGGATTTAAAGAGATTTGAACTGGAGGCCAAACCTTTGGAATTAGAATCAGCAGAGAGACTGTGACAGGCAAAACAGATGGAATAAGGATCATCAGAGAGACTGCAGAGTTTGGTGATCCAACAGAATGAGAGGTTTGACATTTTGAGGCTGAAGAAACATGAAAGGGAGATGCTGACTCTTCATCAGGCCCATGGAGGTAATGGGGAAGGGAATAACTGAATTCCAGAAGCAATAAACGTCAGTAAATTTCTTCCACAGTTTATAGAAAGTGATAATTTTGATACTCTTTCAAATATATGAATAAAACTATGTAAACAGTATAATGTTGACCAAGGCTCTGGGTATGGTTCATGACCCCCTTATTCCATGGTAAAGCTGTAACTGCTGTTTTTAAATTGTCTGATATTGACTGTTTAAATTATGATAAAGTAAAACAATGTTTATTAGAATGTTTTAGGTTAACAACAGAAGCTTAAAGAAAAATGTTTCATGAGCATAGGCGCAAGGTAGATGGAAGTATATGTGATTATATTGCTGAGTTAAGCACTTATTTGCATAGGTGGGTGAGTGGGTGTCAGGTCACCACTTTTTAAGGGCTGGCAAACCTTTTTATGAGGGAACAAGCCCTTAGCACTTTGCCTGAGGACATGAAAATCTGGTTGGCAGACAGAGAATGTAACTCTGCAAATGAGCTGGAGAGAAAAGGAGATCTCTACTTAGCAAATATGGCACCACTACATAAGAAGGGGATACCCAGTGTAACACATGGATATAAGGGAACCCATGGTGGGCATCCTAAACCACCCCAACAGAGTCTGCCAGTAGCCACTAGCTCAGGTACATGGCCAGGATCAAGTGTTAGATGTTTTAAATGTAACCAGAGGGGCCATGCAGCATACAAATGTCCACTCAAGCAAAGTGGGGAACAAAAGGTGAGGGAGCTAGCAAGTGGGAATAACAGCATGCTAGTGGTAAGTTCTCTGGAGACAACAGGGTACCAAATTATCACCTCAGTTTGTATCCTATCTTACTGGATGGAAGACAGCCCACTGCTAAGGGAGACACAGCCTCTGACATAACCAATGTGAAGCCTGCAGTGGTTAAAGAGGAGCAGTACTTGGTTGGGCAGTCCACTCCAGTCAGAACTTTAGGAGGGTCCCCATTCCAAATACCTTTGGCCAGGGTTCACCTTAACTGGGAGGGTGGAAAAGAAAGCATGTAGGTAGGTGTGTTTGAGGATATCCCTGCAGATGTCTTGATAGGGAATAATTGTGGGAATGCAGTACCTTGTGTGCATGCAGTTACACTCAATCAGGCTTGGAGACAGGCATGTGGGTCTGGTAGCCTGGGGGAGACCCAAACAGACCCCACACCTGAAGCTGGGTATGCTGATTTGGCTATTTCAAGGAGGGAGCTACCATGTAGCTATAAGCCTGAAACTGAGCCACAGCTGCTGTTAGGTGCTGATGTTCCCATGGACACTGTGACTGCAAGGACAGAGGTGAGTGGTAGTACTCATGCTGGCAGTGAAGCACCCCTGTCAGAAGATACCAGGCTCCTATGGACAGGGGAGCTGGGAAGGTTCACAAAGGTAGAGTTGAGACAGGCTCAGCTTTTGGACCCTACCTTATGAGTCTTGAGGGATTTAGCTAAGAAGGCACCTGATTCTCAAGGAAAGGGGTAGTCTATACACTGTAACAAAGGGTTACTGTATAGAGAGTGGAGCCCAGAGGGAGGGCTAGGGGGTGAGGTAATACAGCAGTTGGTAGTGTCCAGAGCCTACCATCTGGCACTCATAGTCATAGCCCATGACATTCCTTTAGCAGGTCATATGGGCATAAAGTGTACCAAATGATGTATTATACAGAACTTTTATTGACCTGGGATTCCAAGGGATATAACAGGATACTGCAGGAGCTGTGAGCAATGACAAAAAGTAGGCAAGGCAGAAGACAAGGTCAAAGCTCCTTTTATGCTTTGCCTGTAATTGAGGAACCATTGTAGAGGGTAGTTATGGATATTGTAGGGCCTCTCAGTACCACAAACTAACAGGGAAGAAGTATAGCCTGGTGGTAGTAGATTATGCTACTAGATACCCAGAGGCAGTGGCTCTGTCCTCCATTGAGGCAGAGAAGGTGGCAAATGCTTTGTTAGGGATTTTCAGCAGGGTAGGTTTCTCGAGAGACTGACAGGGGTGCCAATTTCATGTCAGACCTGCTGGCTTGTCTGTGGAAGCACTGTAGGTTGAAGCACCTAAAGACCACTGCCCACTATCCCCCAACTATTGGTCTTGTGGTGAGGTTAAATTCTACAATAAAGAGCATGATATGGGCATTTGCAGACCAGTTTAAGAGAGAGTGGGACAAATATTTTCCCCATCTGCTGTTTGCTTTCAGAGAGGTACCCCAGGAATCCACAAGTTTTTCACTTTTTGAGTTTCTGTATGAGCATAGGGTGAGGGGACTTGTTGATTTGATTCATGATGAGTGGGAGAGTAAGTGTGAATCCCACAAGGAGTCTGTTGTAGCATATGTCTTAAACCTCAGAACAAGGCTCAGGGAGCTCGTGGGCTTGGCCCAGGAGAAACCTGGCAGGAGCCCAAAAGCAGAAAAGGTTTGGTATAACAGGAATGCTCGAGCCAGAGAGTATGCTGGTGGTGGTTCTCATTCCTGTCAGACACAATAAGCTGCAGACAGCTTGGAAGGGACCCTTCAAAGTGGTAAGGAAGCTCAGTGATGTTAACTACATGATGGAACTGCTAGGCAGGAGACAGGGGCACAAATTTTACCATGTTAACAAAATGAAACCTAACCATGATAGGGAGGCCCTAGTGCTAAGTATTTGCAGTAGGAGGCAGGAGGAGTCTGAGGGGGATCTATGGCCACAGTGAGCCAGCCAGAAAAATGCCAAGCTACTATGGTGGAGCCTAGGGTTGCAGTCATATGATATGGCAGTGGAGCACTGTAGTGGGGCTAACAATGCCAATGCAGATGGGCTCTCAAGATGGGGTATGGGGTAATGTATTCCTAGATAGACTCATTCCTCAAAAGCAACATTTCTCAAGGGGCACTTGAAAAACTAGCTTGAGTCTTCAAAGGGGAGACAGATGTGACAATAGGAGATACTACCAGCTTTGCCATGAGAAGTAGGGCAGTGGATGTGTAACATATGCCATCACAGCTAGCTGTAATTTTATAAAGAATTATATGTCATTTATGTATCAAACTGATTTGTACAGATGCTTGTGTTTCAAAATGTATTTGTAAAGTAGCTTGTGTTTAAAATGTATCAACAGTGTTTCCTGATGGACAGAAAATAAATGTACATGCATTATTATAACTGTTTAAATGTATGTATTGTAACAACATATTCTGTAAGAGAAGAGGTTAATTCACCTGACTTTGAAAAAAATATTCTTGAAATTAAATTATTTTATGGGTTATGTCATAAAGATGTTATCCCACAGTTTTGCTCTTGTAGGAAGAGTGGAATGGCTTTATTGTTTTATGGCTTGCAGATGTTTTAATAAAACTTAGCTAAAGGTCTAGTGTGTATTGTAGCACATACATGCTAAACCGTGGTGGCTTCTAGTGATGAGGGATAGAGCGGGAAACAAAGTCAGATGATCAGATATATGTGATGTCATTCTGTACAGAACTAATGTTTTAAGATTAGAGGAGACTGAAGCCTCAGGAGCATTCTGTATTCTATCTTGGATCTGACAACAAGGACCAGTCTCCCATCTGTAAGTAGGAACAGTAATTCTTTTAGTCAATCAGGAATAGATAATGAGACTAGCTAAATACTGTTTTTATATAACTGTGTGAAACTTTCCATCTGTGTTATTTTTAATATTTCCTGTGACTGAAACTCTGATATTTACTGTAAATAGATATTTAGTATTTTCATGTTATTTTATTATTTATTATTAAATTTATTTAAACTTCTCATTGTCACTGGTCCTTTCAGAAAATATTTAAGTTTTGAGAGTGTTTGCATGTATTTATTTGGTGGTAATGCTGGCCACTCCTGAAAAGCCTTGCTGTTTGGTCAACATTACCATTTGCATTAATGTTAACTTCACTCATTATAATTGGATACCCTTTCAAGAGCCTTATAGTAACTGACTGGTGGCAGTGAAACTACCTTATAGTCTGGACAGAGGGTGATATGGCTAGTAAACCTGTACCAGCCTTTCCAAGGTGTGTGCATATGTGCGTGTGTGTGTGTGTGTGTGTGTGTGTGTGTGTGTGTGTGTGTGTGTTTGTGTTTTTATGTGCAAATTAAACCTCAAAGAGTGTATGTGTCAGCTACTTGGGGCTGACACATGAAGCACTGGTTTCACAGTGCCAATGAGGAACCTTGCTGGGACCTGGGGACAGACAGATAAAGAAAAATCCAGACCCTGGGTTGAGTGTGTTCCCTGTGTACTCTTAAGGGAAATTGTGTTTGATGCAGAGAGATCTGCATCTGGAAAACTGAGTGTGTCCATTTGTATTCCAAGTGAACGTCTTTCTTCAGTGTCAGTGGTGAGGATTCAGGCTCCTTGCTTACTGGCCAGCATGGGGACATCACACCTACAGCATCAGAATGGCTGGCCACACAATGCTCCTAATCAGAGGCTATACCATGACTTATGACTGTCCCTTTCAGGCTGGACAATGAAACCAGTGCAGTGGCCCATGTGCCATGGGTTATAAAATCACAGTGAGGCACATCATATCCAATAACCCACTTCAAGATTAATGGATAGGCTACTAGAGGAGATAAGTAGTGGATGTGTTGTGAATAGAGACAGATGACACATGTCACATGTTGATGGGACAAATCAACTGAAACACACAATAGTACACATAGTGCTGACAGTGCTATTTCTGCATTGTTTAGGTAATATAGCATGCTATAACAGGTCTATATCACTTCAGCGAAGTGACAGTTCAGCGAAGAGCATTTTATCGGAAATGCCGTTCATCAAAATATGGTGTTTTGGGGGTCTGTATCCCCACACTTCCCACTAATTATATATACCAACTCCAAGATCATACAGTGGGGAAAATTTCCTGATCCTCACTATACCACAATCTCAGTATGAACAGTTTGACGAATGGCATGTCTGGTGTAAGTTAACCGAAAATGCTGTTCGCTGAACTGAATTTTTACTGAAGTAATATAGACCTGCTATAACACTTACTGTGTGCAAGAGTTTTGCCATAAACTATGTAGCTTCTCTGCTATGACAGTAATGAAAATAAAAGTAGGATGTGTGAATGAATGGTTTTGAATGACAATTGGATTATATGTCAGTGTATTTGTGAACATTGATCGTAAATGTGCATCCTGGAGCACCTACCTCAGTACCTAACCCGAGTATTTAACAACCCTGGTACGTGTTATTTTGTGAGGTCAGGAACATTGTTATGTCATCCAGGGAAAGCAATGGTGGTCCACCTCCAGTGGCATTCTTCTCCATCTCATAGTAGTGGAGTCTGTTGGCTGTATGAAGGATTATGTCAGAGCAAAATCACCAACAGGCCTTCCTGGAATGGTTTTGACCACTCACAGTGCTGATCTTGTTGGTAATATCTCTCCACACTTAATGTCTCCACACACTATCACCCATCCATCCTAGCAAATTTTGGCCATGATTGCATGGATCCTCTGCAACAATTTAATTTTTCCTTGAAGAAAATGTATCCCTCCTATTACAGCTAAACCTCTGAAAGAAAAGTGATCTGCACATATCAAATTTTATACATGGGTTCCCTTAATGACATGTCCATGTTCAAAATATATGTCAATTGAATGTCTCACATCTCATGTACAGTGCACTGCTATACAAAATATTCTGTGTCATCTATATTAATGTCATGTACAGATAAGTATAAAGAACATTCAAAAATATCTGAATACCTGATCTACATATCTTAACATCATCTACATACATATATACTGCCATTAATGCATTCCACATCTTAGGATAAGTCATATATGCAAAACTGGGATTTAAACTCATGTTTGCGTATATTTTGACAAATAAGGGCCAAACACATAATCACTGCACCACAACTTCATTAGTGCAAAAATGGTGTTGTCACAATTACATGCATATCCACCTACAACTGCTAATTCCACATCAAGCATGTGGGATATATCACAGATGTAATTGTAGTCAGTGACAAAGATCAGCACTAATGTGATCTTCATAATATGTTAAACAATATATTTATCTGAATGTGTTAAACACCAAAGCAGAACAACATCTACTTGTGAAAAATGAACAATTAGAAGGTCATGGCTAGATATGAAGGCAACAACCAAGTTAAGTGCTAAGCCATCTTAAGGATCCCCCAGTCCCATTCAATGATATAACAGCTACCACAGTATGAGTAAACATAAGTGAATATCTATAAATCACCTTGAACATACAATCTGTGGACAATCCCATAAATCATCGTTATCCACAAACCTGCTGCAGATACACAAAGTAAATCTGAATTACCTACAGACATGAGCTCATTCCATCTATATCTAAAGTTTACTTGGACAGGATTGCTTGTAGCCATACAGCTGCATATGGAGAAAACCTCCCTGATAAAATACATATTGGAAGTTTCCCACAGAACATTATGAATATAGTAGAATGATAATGAGCATTGCATTCCACAAAACCAATACCAGTAGCTGACCTAAAGACAGCTTACCTTTTGGATGATAGCAGTCAAGTAGTTTTACCCAATAGTGAGGTTAGTTCAATACAAGCACCTATTAAAGTGCATTAGTCATGTTTAGAAGCATCCTTGTTTTACATTTAATTTCCATTTCATTTGTTATACTCCTCATATTAAAGTTGCAAGTGATTTTGCAAAAAAAAAAAATAAAAATAAGACTGTATTTAATTATTTTTAGTTTCACTTTTGACTCGTTTTTTTTCTCATTAATCACACCTACAAAATGATGCCATGGTAGTTACTAAGTAATTATTTACACATGACTGCAAAGCAGCATGGGTAGGAAAAATAACTTTCCTCCTTAGGTGAACAACTTCTTATTTACATTGTGGTTTCAGTACTACCTCATCACATTAATTTTCTATGTAAGGTGTTCCACTTGCAAGAACTAGTCAGCAACTTGTCTTTCTATGAAGTAAGAAGAGACTATCAATGCATTTGTCATGGAAATGCTGTAGCATATACATAAGTTTAGGTAGCAAGGTATTGTGGGTTGAGCCTTTTATGATGTCATGGCAGAGATTTTCAGCTCTAACAAAAAATTCAGGGGGCAGCCCTTATCAACAAAATAAAATACATAAACACCACATTTTTTACATCAAAAACTACCCAATTTGGTATTGGGTATGGTAAGGAGGTTACATTCAGCTCCAAAAGTTTGTTTTGACTTGCTTCAGAACATGACCAATACACTTTAAGTACAATTTGCACTATATATAATTAATGAGGTTTATTAGCATACAATGTTTCAGAATTCCTTCACTGAACATCTGCATAAGTTCTCAAATCTCAGTGCACAAACCAATAGCTCAAAGTTAAGTGTACAATGCTCATTGCAAATGCACAGTAATTGTCAATGAACAAGAACATTTGTAACACATTCTCAGTGTCCACCAACAGTCTGCTACCACCCTATATACGCCACTTTTAAAATGAGATATTGATACATTTTCCTATCATACCATTGCCACATACAAACTGAGTGGGACCTCAGTGAGCAATTTTTGAAGATATTTTCATCAACCTTCAAAGAATTTCACAAAAATGTCAACTAAGAGAAAGTTGTGTTGCATCTGGGCATTCAGCTGGACTGAAGAGGAGACCTTCCAGATAGTGGTCATCTATGCTGGACATAAGCAGAGGATGTCAGCATGCCCTAGCTATTTTGCACAGATTGACATTTGCAACCAGATTGAGAGGGAGCTCCAGACATGAACAGTGTTCTTCAGGACAGGCATGTAGTTTCAAAACTAATATGACAAACTTTGCTGTAGGGACCAGGATGACTTACAGAACAGGATCGTTCAGGTTCAAGCCCAGCCCCTGGATGCCTACATTAAGTGACAAAGTCCACACTTTAATACCTACTACTTATTGTTAGCATTTACTGGCCATATCTGGTTAGATGATGTAGGGTCCACAGCTACTCCATATGTAATTCATCTATGAATATGACTACAGAGCTCTTAATGGAATTAAAATGTTATATTTAACTAGTGATGGATGTCTAACTGCACATACTAAGGTCATCAACACACTAGTTGGGCCAAACAAGAAGATGTTTAGGCTATGTTAGCAACATCAGGTATCATGAAGGATTGCAAATATTATACAGATCCAAATGAAATTGGTGGTCATTCATAAAAGCTTTTCAGCCAGGGAAAGTACTCTGATGTGCATTAGCTCAACTGGATGAGCAATGTAGCAATATATATGGAGGTAGATAACCATTGATTCAAATCCCACTACTTCCTTGATATACACATATGGACAAAGCATTTTGATTTCCTTTACTTCATAATAATATGTTGCAAGGTTATGTACTGATTCAGGGAGTAATCTACATACTAATTTCCTTTTTGGGAATACATTAATGCCTACAGTGCCTAGGCTGTGGATGGCTATGCATTTTGCCATTATCCTCAATCCTTTAAGAATGTACTACACAGATTACTTTCTTAGCATTGATGAATGATTTATTCCATTGCAATGATCATAAAATTAAATTTTTTTGAGCTTTGTCCACAGTGTTCATTAATACGTGTCCACATGAAGTACTTTTTGACTGAATCAGAGAACTGTAACATTAATGCAGGTTACCATGCATTTGACGTGACTGAGTGTCGTAATCAGATTGGATTATGTGGAGAATGCAGTGCTCAGATCTACTCTGCCCTTTATTGTGACAGATGTATCTGACACAGGTGGCATTCTGCCAGTGTGACACACTTGTTTTTCTGGCAGTGTTCATGTGCATACATGGATAATTTCCCACTTAAGCAAATGTGATACACTGCACATATTACATTTGATAACATTCCACTAAGCCTAATTCAAAGGGGAGATATATGTCTGCATATTTTGTACATACTCAGTCACTTTTTCATTTTGATATGCCAATTTACATTTATGGCCCTTTAATGTCTTTGTTCCAATAGTGACATTAGTGTGTGTCAGGAGGTCCCATTCGCAGTACACACTTGTGTTTGATGGTAAATACTAAATTGTGTCCCATGTAGTACAATGTTTTTTCCACTGTATGCCACTAGTGGCAACATTTCCATAGACTGTCACATTAATAGATAGTCTTTCATGAACTGATATTCCTTGTTGTTTTTGGGAATTCCATGCTGTCATCTTAGGAATGTCAGAAGTACTGAGTAACCATTTCATGTGGCCTACTTATTTTGGCCAACAAAGCTGTTAAATGCATATAGCTTTAATATGAGTATACCTTGGCTGTGTATTACACATGTTAACATCTTTCCAATTGTCATTATGTATAATACGTCAGACTTCATTTCTATGGCTGTACAATTAGATACCTACAACATCGCAAACACACTAGTCACCCCTTGTCAGGATATAGTGAGTATGTGTCATTCACCCATGGATAGTGTGCAGTAGTTGCATATATAGGACTGTCCTTTGATAACTCAAATACACTTACACATTCTGTTTGTATCACTTTCTGTAAGTGTGCCACCTGTCATATTATGTTAGCTTGGCAATATGTATGGGTATGTGACATTGAACTCCACTTTTCTTATGTACCTATGCAAATTACTGTTTAACTGTTGCATATTACCTTGTTGTTTGTCTCATTTGTACACAAACATGTTTATACCCATCACCAATGCACATTGCACGTGTCAGATGTTGATCATTTAGTTAAATGCACCTTGCAGAGGACTTGCAGTTCACCTTGTGTTGGGGACATGTGCTTATGCAATTTATTTACTTACCTATGCTTGTCCTGCTTATTTCTGTGCCACCATTTTCATGCATACATTTCCTTTGGACATATCATGCCCATCTCCTGTCCTCCTTATAGCTTTGGTCTGTATGTTTCACATATACATGATATATGTATATGTGTATATGTTCATGCACACCTTCGCTTAATGTATCATACTTGCACTGTAGATGTACTGGGACAATATGATGTGCACATTAAAGACATGCACACAAAATGATAGTAATTGAATAGATTCCATCTGTGTTCATGTTTCACTTGTGTGTTGTGCATTACCCAGATATTTGTATGATTTCCTGCATAGCTATCTATGCACAGGCTTACATTCCTTACTTTTTATTATTTATATGCTATTTCATAATGCATATGTATCACCATGTGCTTCACATTTCATGTCATTGCTGTGGGTTTGTGTGATGAGCCTTCTTCATGTTTAGCTTGTGTGATGTCACTGCATGTCACACATCTATGTTGCATACCTGAACACAGTCTGTGTTGCCTCAGACATGGAATGTCTTCTTTGACATCTGGGTGACATCTGAATCCCATTTCTCTTGTTCTAGAGGTGTGAACTGGTTTATTACACAACCACATTACTCTTTTGCTGCAGCGCTGCTGATTGACACTCTGCTTAGCTCTTTGCCTATAGCTTACAGGGTTGGAGGTTCAAAGCTGTCCTCCACTTTTCTGCTTTCCTTGACTGGATTTGATCAGCCTTGCTGTTGCATGGCTTACACTTCCACTGCTGATAATCTAGTGGATGATGCTGGTGTTTGATCTCCATTGTGTACTGTAATGCCAGCAATCCCCAGTTAGTGTTCTTTGACACACATCTGCCATTAGTCATACTCCATTTAGTATGACCGTCACACAGTTTACAACATCTCAGCACTACTCTGTGCATTAGTGCATAATGTATTCCTGAAATGCATCATGGCTGGTATGCATCCATACCCCATTTGTCATCTTTCCTTCATCCATGTTGCTCAGTCCACATATGTGCCATCTCTGTACCTTACCTATTTTTTATGTATACTACCAACCTTTGTCAGTCATATCTTATGATACCCATTATATGTTTTTGCCCACACTTTTCACATCCTCCACTTTCCATGTTTATTCTCCAAAGAACAAAAAATGAGGCCTGTTCCCAGCAAAAAAATTTTCCTACCCCTCTGACTCTCCCTCTGACTTTTCCATTCTGTCATCTCTCTTGTGTAACCTCTCTTCTTCACCCTCACCCCATATCTGCTTTACTATCACCTTATTTCTTTGCGTGTGTGTGTGCATTACTTGTGTTCCCCACACATGTCCTGCACCCATTTTTAGCCACCATTAGGCCATGATTGCCACTTCACTTTGATTGTTTAATTTTTTTATTAGAATTTCTGTGGATCATGACAGATTCTGCAAACAATAATGGGTGTGTTCACATATCTTCCTCTGCAGTTAATGATAATATCCATAACATATTCCAGATATTTCTCACTTTTGGGGACTATTGATGTGGCACACTTGTCTTCCGCCATTTTTTCAACAAATTACTGACATGTTCTGTTGAGTTTATACACCTTCCACACATGTACTTTGCTATTGCACATGTATCACTTTATGAAAGGCTTTTCCTTGTAATACGATTTTGCTATACCTGATTGTAGTTGCACTGACATCGCAGGTATTTGTTGTGTCTGCATTGCTCTGAGTTATGCTCACTAGATTGGGGCACATTTTCATACAACTTGACTTGCTGCAAATCTTGCACAGAGCTCTGCACAATCTGCTGAATTCCATGAATTTTATGGAATCTGGACCTATATGTCCCCATAAAATTACATCAGGAAGTAAAAGCCTTGGTTCTGAAATAGAATTATGCCAGCATGTTAGCCCATATCAGACCATTTTGGGTAGAACAAATACAGAAATAAAAATAACCACTTAAAGCTATGCAGGGACATTAAATACACAGTAAAGACAAAGGTATGATGAACAATTGTTTTTAGACTTTTTGGGTGTACTTGTTCTTTAAGGAGAGAATGAAATACTAATTTGTCTGAATCTGCTTTGCCAGGTGTATGAAAAAGGTGCTATTGATGATACTTAAGTAAGGACAATGTGAACATATACAAGCTTGTTAGAACTTTAACTATACCTTTTGAGTACCTTCCTAACAAAAAGCTGCTGCTTTGCAGTAAAATTTAAATGTAACGTAGGTTTTTTAGCTGCTTATTATTTGAACAAACAAAAGGAATTTAGAAACAAAAAAGACTTACACCCATTATTAGAGGGGGTATTCAGAAACCCACAATGCACTGTGCAATCCTTTATCTAGCAGGATTGCTCAGTGTGTTATGAATGAGTGATTAAGAGACATCTGCAAAGAATGTGATGAGTAGCATTACAGAGGTCCTGCTGGATATTGCAGCATGCAAATATGGCATTCCAGGGGCATGACTTGTGTAAATTAGTCATGTGCTCTGCTCTGGAGCTGCAGCCTGTGCTTGAAATAGCACAGTAGTGTAATTCAAAGGCAAGTTGAGCAATGCTAATACAGTGTGAAGTGATGGGCATGTACACCATCTTGTTACAGTGTAGACCCATTGCTTTATATGGCAGTAACGAGGTTCTGTGCATATTTGTCTGATTGTTCTGGTGCCTGTGTGAATGGTATGTCAGGATGGTGAAGGACTTTGCAGTACGTGTGTGTGTGTGTGTGTGTGTGTGTGTGTGTGTGTGTGTGTGTGTGTGTGTGTGTGTGTGTGTGTGTCTGTGTCTGTTGGTGCCTACTCGGGGAAACAGCATAACTGCATTATGAGAGACATGCAAATGAGTGGTTAAAGAGTGTGTCTGTTGATCTCTACTCGGGGAAACAGCATAACTGCATTATGAGAGACATGCAAATGAGTGGTTAAAGAGCGTTTGCGCAATGTGACTTTTACATGACTCTGAATCAGTTATTATAGAACTCATGAGTGAGGCGTTAGTAGTGCAACATTAATATTTTCTCTTAATCATATGGGTTGGGTATTACTTGTATTTCTTTCAGTGTTGCGAGGTAAAGGTGATGAGCTTATAAATGCAATAGAATACATGGTGGTGGCAACCATGAATTACTACATTTCCCATTCATTGTAAGGCAAATTTTATACAAGTGACTTGAGCGTCATGTAATAAATGGGAGTGACAAACCCATGATAAATACCAGCCACTGCTAATTTCTTACACAATAACTGCTCTGTCACTTCTGAAGGCTGACAGGAGCTGAATTCCTTGATAGTGTCACAAAGTAAGGACCACAAAAATGTCTTCAGAAGAATGTTATAATTACCTGCCTGACGGCTGTGAATAATCTGTCAAAAACAGATAGTGAAACAAAACTAAACAATACCTATGACAAATACTGAGTTAAGACATCTCTAGTGACTTTTTTGAAGTTTTATAGAACTTAAATATAAATCAATATGGTGGCATGTTACAAGTGAACTACCCAAAATTGAGAGTCACAAAAAACAGTTAAATGCAATACTATTTTAAATCAGCAAAGTTCAAAACTCATCATAAAGCAGTTTAAAGTGTTTTTGAAAGGGCCTTTCTCCCTGCACACTTCACTTGGGGGATATGCCCCTACATCCTTGCTTATTATATAAACTATTTCTAATATCTATGTACCTTTATATAAGGGAAATACTGTTAAATACCACAAACTTCCACTTTCACACTTTTAAGTTAATAGTCGTAGGACTCACACTCTTGAATGTTGTGCATTCAAACGGCTCCCAATAATAATATATATATATATATATATATATATATATATATATATATATATATATATATATATATACAGATAGAGATAGATATGGATACAAATAAAGCTACTGATACAGACATAGATACAGATATAGATAGATATTAAATGGCTAGACCTGTATGGTTAGGAAAGCCCAAAAAATAATTTCGCAGATCTACTCTTACCATGTAATGATCAATATAGGCGATACAGGCTACCTTTCTGATCTGTTACCCTAGTGCTGAATAATATTTAATGTTAAAAAAATGTTTATTGCATAAATGAAATATCAGTAGCATTGCAGAATCCTACTACTGGAATTTTAACAATGAGTCATTGGTACCTGCATAGTTTATCTGTATTCAATCTTCCTGTTTATTATTGGCTGTGACAAGGTTTTGCACTTCACTACATCTATCCATCAGTAACTGATATACTGTATAGATTAATACAGTAAGTGGACTTTATTTGTCTCCATTCTTTTATTGCAAAATTAATGAAAAAATTATAATAAGAAGATAATGTTACAATTTCAAGTGTTCTCATGTTTTGTTAATGCAGTCCCTGATCCACTGACAAACTGCTGACTTCAAACATCACTACGGTATGGTAACTCCACTGGGAGAACCCAAATTAGCCTCCTAAGGTGGATTTTTGATTCGGTATATCGGTATACAAGGAACGCAGACAAACAGAGTCATGCCTCTCATTGTTTTTGAAAAGAAAGAATGTCAAATTAGTGGGGTTGCTTATTTTTGCTCTGCAATGGAAAATGATTTCTGATTCATCTCTGCAGCATTTTTTGGAAATTACCATGAAGGATAATGAATTGTTCAGTGCACATGATGGGAGGTAGTGTAAATTCAGTAAGCATGGCAGCAGAGGAAAAAAGGTACTCTTGCTAGATTGCAATGTACAGAAAAAAAAAACAGAAATGGAAGCAAAAATATGTGATTTAATTGCCGGCTACTTATAACCAAAAAACAAACAACTCAAAACAATAGACATTAATCTAGCAGGTTTGTTTTACTCTGAAGATTAACTGCTGTAATAATGACAAAATGCTAAGGTTCTTTCAAAAATTCTTCAGATTAAGCTTCTTTGAAATGGACTTTCATTCTATAGTGCTTTGTGTTCTTTATGTGTGCATTTTACAAAGTGTTTATTGATCTTAATATTTTTTCTCTATTAAATGATTTTACACCATGCAAAGCTGAAAACAGCACACTGACACAGCTATGGCTTCTTTGTTGTACTGACTGTTCTAACAGCAATCTATTTTGATTTTTCCCTTGCTAGTGTTTTAATTAGTGCTTCTGCTAATGGTTTTATAAAACGAAGCACCCTTCTGAGAGCAGTCTGATGCCTGGCATTAATAATAGCTCAAAATGATACAGCACAGTGCGTCAATTCATGTTCATGACATTACAAATGATTGACATTTCATGTGGCACCTTTAAAATTGCTTCTGTTACAGAAAAAAAAAACTATAAATCTCAAGAAACTACAATCCAGATAGCATTATTTGAAGACACTGATCCACTAAAGTATTTTAAATTTTGTGATTGACATACATGGAATGCTGCAGCTAGTTGGAGTAATCACAATTTAATGATTATACTTTACAAATTATAATCTGAACCTGAAGAAATTGCTATGTGTTATTTTCTGGTCCAGGTGCATTACATTAGTCTATGGTCGTATGATTCATTCAGCTTTCTACATAGAAAAAAATGCATTCTCAAGACATAATTATTGTGAAGGGAAGCATGCAGGAGAAAGACAAAGCAAAACAAAATACTTTTTTTAAACAAGCCAGATAACAGGAGGACATATAAACATTTTAAGGAAACAATAATGAGAATTTTATATATTGCAGAGGTAAAAGATTGCACATATGTATTTCCAGTTTCTAAATGAGAAACCTTTTATTGAAAAATGTTGTCTGGCAAGCTGTGCTCTAAGGGCTCATTCAGCTCTCAGCCAATCACTTTTCATGAACATATCAGCCATTTCTTATATAACACACTAGGTTGCTGCAGATTCCAAGATATAGCAGTTTTACTGTAAGGAATGTGGTATTTTCCAGCCATCCATTCATTTTCTGATCTGCTTGTACTAGTGAGGGTTATGGTGGGAGCAAATCAAGCAGTGAAGACCAGACTTCCATAGCTCCAGCAACCGTTTCCGATCTATCCTATGGGAGAACAGGTGTTGCTGAGCAATCAGAGAAGTATACTTCCTCTTTGTCCTGGGCTTCCTTGCAGCGGCCACACCTGCTGCATATCCATTCCTAGGTCCCAGGAGGCATCCTCACAAGGTGCCCAAACCATCTCAACTGACTCCCTTCAAGTCAGAGAAGCAGTAGTGTACTCTTTACAGATTGTCAGGTGCTTCAGTCTTTTATGGATGCGGAGCCCAGCTAGCCTGCAAGCAGTCTCATTCCTGCTGCTTATTTTCACAAACTCATTTTTTGGCCTCTACTCAACATTTATGACTACAGGTGTGTGTGCGTGTGTGTGTGTGTGTGTGTGTGTGTGTGTGTGTGTGTGTGTGTGTGTGTGTGTGTGTGTGTGTGTGTGTGTGTGTGCGTGTGTGCGTGTGTGCGTGTGTGCGTGTGTGCGTGTGTGTGTGTGTCAGTGGGGGCTGGTTATATAGACTTATTGGTAAAGTGAAAGTTTTGTCCTATGACTAAGTTTGCAGTATACCACCAAGTCTGACGCTTTAAGTAAAGTTGCCATCACAACCATCTACTTGTCAATCTTCTGCTCCCCTTTACTGCCATTCAAGAACAGGATACAGAGATATTTAAATTCCTCCACCTGAGGTGCCCCCCCCCCAATTCCACTGCAAAGAACAATCCATTCTTTCCTGGGGGAGAAAGTCATGACCTCTGATTCACAAGTACTGGAGAATCATAACTTCTGATTTGGAGGTGCTCATTGTGATCCTAACTGCTTTATACAAAGAAGCAAATCAGTTCAGCATATGCCACACATTATAATCACTTTTTGATAAGAAAATTACCTCATCTGCTCACAACAATGTGAAAGTTCCCATGCCCCAAAGCCAGATACTTTCCAGACCTAGGCCATCCTTTGATATCCTGTTCATGAATATTACAAATAGTAGGCGAGACAAGGCATACCCTGACAGAGACCTATTAAACATATAGGTTCATAGGTAGGTACTAGGCTATCTGCCCAAAGGCATTTATAAGCCTAGCCAGAATGTGTTGGCTTTCACCACCCATTAGATTAGTTCCCTGTGCCTCTGTCCAGCAGAGCCACTGAAGTGATCCCCGCGGTAAACTTTCTGTTTCCCATCCACTCGTCAAGGTTTCTTTTGAAGAGTGTTAGCGAGGAGCTCTGCCTAATATAGATCGGAATCTTGTTCCAAAGCATGGGAAGTCTGTGGGACAGGAATCTATCCCTCCGGCATGTCCTATTTATTGTTGTGGTGAGGTTTAGATCCCTAGAGTGTGTGGCTCGAGGGGATAAGGTTTCCTTTAGGTGGAGCATGTCCATCAATTCTGGGTTGGCCATGGCCTTGTATGTCAGGCAGAGATCACCTCTGAGTAGGCGGTATGCAACCGAGTACAGCTGCATAGGGCATCTGTTTGAGGCCAGTGATCCCCTTGGTGAGGTACTTCTATGGTCTTTCCAGCTGTTGCAGGTGTCTTATAAGGTACATCCCAAATGGAGCGTTGTACTCTATGATGGGTCTGATAAGTGATGAGTAGAGGGGCACAATGACCTCTTTTGATCTGGATGCGAACCCTTTTGTGGTTAGGTGGGCCATGTAGAAGGATTTTCTAACCACTTTGGCAATGTGATTATTAAAGGTGAGATTACTATCTACTTGGTTCCACAGATCCCATATTACGTCTTCCATATTTAGGGGACTACCACCTATGTGGTAGTTTGTGGGTACTTTGTTTTTTTCAAAAGGGATGACTATGCACTTTTTTTTCATTTAGCTTGAGGCCATGATTTTGACACCAGGTATCCATCTCAGTGAGACCCTTTTGGAGGATGTCTGTGTCAGCCGGAGAGTCAATTATAGCCCCTAGTTTGCAGTCATCTATGAACTTGGTCAGCCATAGTCCTCCTGTGCTTGTCTGTACCTCTGAAAAGTATATGCCGAACAGGAGGGGTCCTAGGACTGAGCCCTGGGAAATGCCACTTGTAACTGGTTTAAAGTCGGACCTAGCTCCCGCAACTCTCACCATGTGGGTTCTGTCCATGAGCCAGTTGGCAACCCATCTTGTGTTAGTTCGTCTTTAAGCTTGTGTAGGACCCAGCCTGGGACACCGTCTGGTCCCATTGATGCTGTATTTTTGGCTTTGGAGAGGGATGTTTTAACCTGAGTGTCTGTGATTTCAGGGACTCTACATTCTTCTAGTATGGTTATGGGCCCTTTTGGGGGTGAGAGGGAGGTGAAGTTTGCGCTAACCTGTCTGCCAGGATGTTGGCGATATTGGTCGGTTCAGTATATTTTGTGCCATTCTGCACTAACTCCAAGCAGATCTGAGCATTGCCACTTAGATTCTTGACATGGCTAAAGAATGCCTTGTGGTTATCTTTGGAGTCCTTGGCAATTTTTCTTTCAAAGCTCACCTTGGATGATTTTATGAGGGATCGTAGTTTCTTGCTGATACTGATCAGGGATGTCTTCCCTTCTTGGGATTTTACTCTTTTCTGTACTAGTTTCCTCCTTCTATTGTATAGCTTGTTTATGGCAGGAGTCCACCAGACTGGTTTTCTTTTCTTGGAGGAGTGAGTCTTTGTTTTGCTTGGAATGGCACAATCCATGCATTCTTGTATATGTAGCTTAATGCCAAGAATCCTAATAAACATATGTAGTTGAATGCCAGGAATGTGGATATTGTTCTTGCTTTACAGCTTCTATAAGCAAATGGCATGTATCAGCAGCAGACCTTGGACTCCATACTGCTGTAGCAATTTCCACAATCTGTTCAAGAGATGCAGTCACATGTCCAGTACAGGTCCACAAAAGGCAGTGCTGCTAAACTCCTACAGTGCTTTCCATATCTGTGCAAAGACAAGGAATTGAGACAAGAAGTTGAGCCACTGTTCCAGAACACAATCTGCATTACTCCTCCTGAATCAGAGGCTCACCTTCTTTATGAAGGCTCATTTCCAGCGCCCTGGCATTGGCTTTACTAAGAAGACTGTGGAGTGTGCATCTCTGTAAATGAAACATGCTTCTTTCCCCACTTTTGTAAAAAGTGATGATTACTATCCCAGTTTATTTGCCTTGAGGTACAGTCCCAACTGTCTATGCAACACTAAAAATGTATGTTAACCACAACATCCCAACAAAGGCTAGTGCATTTAGCATTTTTGGTCAAATTGCACTGAATTCCACAACCATGCTATAGTGCCCATGCTTACCACCATAATAGCCAATCTACTGAAATGGATCCAAGCTTACCAGCTGCGCACAGCATTGTCTTTTCAGAAGATAGCAATTTTAAGGAGATTTAGGAGTTCCTCAAAGTGTTTCTTCTACCTCTTAACAATGCCCATAGAGAAAATCAATGTCTTTCTACCCCCCCCCCCGCTAAGAACAACCTGGGTAAATCCCACCTTCCCCATTCTGACTCAATGAATAGTTTGCCACACCCTTTTTGAATTCATTCAGTAGTAATTCCCCACGACCTTACCAAAATCCTCCAGTACTTTTTATCTTGTCACTATATATCTGCCATATCCAGAGGCTACATGGAAGCCTATTTTCTTTAACATGATACCTTCATCACAGCTGAAGTCTACCAACAAGTCTTAAGGTTACTGTTATGACAAGCACTGACCATATTTCAGCTGTAAGTCCTTATTGCTGCCTCAGCTGTTGAGATCTTGAATAGCATCCATTCTGACTCAGTGTCTTTGATCTTCTCACATATACAGATGATCTTCTGCAGGTCAGATTTAACCTTATCCTACTGGGGAAGGTGGGCATTGGTTATGCACTTCATTAGTGCCTCAGCCATAAAGCCTCAAGTCTGATAACATGACTACTAGGCCATTCCTCATCCTTTGGTCCACAATGCTCTAGTATCATGTATAATTATTGTGGCCCTTCATGCTGAAACATGTCTGTTATGGACACTCCCAGAGTAGCAGAGGATTTAAAAAACAGTTCATTAGTTGGATTAAAATCAGCCAAAATATTCTTCCAATCACTCCCTTTCGGGTATCTCCATCATTCCCTACATAAGTGTTTTAAGGCTTTATATTATATGCACGAAAACTGAATCACGCGAACATGTATTGAGCGACACATAAAGAGCGAATATTCAAAATATCGAAGGTATGAATGGAGACGGCCATAGGGAATTCTTCCCTTTGCTTCAATGGAGTGCGATCTCGGAATTGGTATATTTAAGTAGGGGGGTGCAGGGGGGGGCTTGCCCCCCTGCATACAACAGTTAGTGACAGTATTTGTTTGTTGGTTTTGTTGTGTTTGGGATTCGAAGTTTTGGGCTTTCACCCTTTATGTGTTGCTTAATACATGTTCGCTCAATTCAGTTTTTGTGCATATAATATAAACCCATGTTTTAAGTCTCCCAGAAGAACTACAGAATTGATAGGGAGTGCCCGATCAAGCACCACATCCACAGTCCCAAAGAAGGTTGACTACTCTGAAAATCTCTTAGATGGATATGTACAAGAAACACATTTTTTTTCTTTCTACAAATTGCAGTCATACTGAGGCACACCATTCAATTACTGGGACATGCTAAAACATATGGCACACAGCCTAGAGCTTGCAAGTATCACCACATCCACATGGGGCCCCGCCTGATGATCATCAAAGTGTTTCTTATACTTCTTATCAATGCCCACAGTCGAAATCACTGGGTTTACACCCACGATCTGCCAAGAATAACCTGGGCAATGTCTAACTTCTCCATCTTGACTCACTGAATAGTTTGCCACCCCCATCCTGAGAAGTCTGGTTGTAGAACCAGTCGTGTACCGAGGTTAGATCAACTAAACCTAGACAGTACTATTCATTCTCCCACATAAGCTCCTACTCTTTGCCAGCAGTGAGGTAGCTTTCTATACCCCAGGAGACATCTTCCATTCCAAGATTCCAGCCCGTCCTATCTTATATCAGGCTGCCACATAACTGGTCATGCAATTGACCCCATCTTTTATCCTAATGGTGTTGAGGCCACATGGGAGCACCACACGGTGTTTTTGAGCTGATACCAGTCGTGTTACGTGTGTCATGTAACCACCTGGTGCACATTGGAGAACAACATGAACAGCTCAGGCTCCAGAGTGGGTCTTGGTATGCCTATTCGGGACAAGATTATGTGGTACTTTTACAAAGCCTTTATCTGGGACATTCAGATCACTGTATGTCTGCCCCACTGCTTTCAGAGCAGTTTGCCAAGGCAACCTTACTGCCAGTATAAAGTTCCTGAAAAATGTAGCTTTAAAGATCATAAAAGTCATGTTTCTTGTACAGGTCCTTAGGAGAATATAGGCAGTAAAAAAGGTAATTTTCACTGTAGAAATGGCATCCTCTCATGGGGTAATGTGGGTTGCAATGGCAAGTGCAAACAAAGGTGAGATCTGAAGGAGGCAGAAGGTTGGGCAGGTACAAGGAAGAAACAACATCTAGGAAAAAAAAACTTTTTATTTTGTTAGCTATAATTTATACTCAATACATATAAAAATATATCTCAGAATACAGAATCAAGTTTTCCAGGTTGTACCAGGCATATAATATATCAGTATTCGACTTTATCACCTATAGCATGAAATTACTGTTTCCAATACTCTTCCTTGCTACCAGCAACCTCCAAAGCCTCCAATATAAAGATCAGCCCAAATCAATATCCCCTTTTCCATCACATCTTCTCTATTCACATCTCACCTTCACTAACATTTAATTTATAAAATGTCCAACCCTTTCTCCACAGATTATCTGTGTTTTCCCTTACCCATCTTCATTTCAGCTCTCCATCATTCACAGAAGTCATCTAATGTTCCCTTTCCCTATATTTCCCTTCATTTTCTATTTTTTGCTCTCTCAGTTTTCACCTAGCTTACAACTCTCTTACAACCAAATGTAAAAGTTATGTGCTCCCACTGCCCACATCTTAGGCAACTACTAATTAGCTGCATCTCTTCCCTCTACAGTCTACATGGCATTTTATAGTAATGGGGCAACTAACTCATTTCTATATCTGGGCCTACAGCCTACAGTCTCTCAAACACTCTTCCAAGTTACTGGCCTTCATCTCAGTCCTGGCCTTCTCTAATCCATCCATCATTTAGCATTTCAAAACAATTTTCTTTTCCTCCTGCATCCATATAAACCATGAAATGACCCACTTTCTTTCTCTGTTACTTTTTTTCTCCTTTTTTATCTTGGCTAGTCACCTCACCCCATTTCAGTTTCCTCACCAGTCAGCCTTCATTACATAGAACATACTTTCTAGATTTAATTTCTTGCTTTTCCAGTCATTTACCCTCTAGAACCTAGCCATTCACCCCCTCCATTGTGATAACACTGGTCTTCCTTGCGGTCCCAGTTAACTACAAAGTTCCCGATCACTCATAGGTTCATAGGTTGGTACTAGGCTATCGGCCCTATGGCCTATACAAGCCTAGCCATAACAATTCCCTGGCTATTTCTTCCCACACTATTTACCTCCCTGGACCCCTGACTAGCAGGGTGAACGACATGATCCCCGGGGTGAATTTCCTTTCTCCCATCCAATCATCAAGGTTCCTTTTGAAGAGGGCCAAAGAGGTGCAATGCTTGACATGTATGGGCAGTCTATTCCAGAGTCTGGGGAGTCTCTGGGTCAGGAACATATCACTCCAGCATGTTTTGTTTATTGTGATGACAAGATTTAGATCCCTGGAGTGTGTGGCTCTGAGGGATTGGGATTTCTGTAAGTGTAGCATGTCCAACAGCTCTGGGTTTGACATGGCCTTGTATATTAAGCAGAGATCGCCTCGGAGTAGACGATATGCGACAGAGTATAGCTGGAGTTTTTTAAGGCGGTCAGCATAGGGTATCTGCTTTAGGCCTGTGATTCTTTTAGTGAGGTATTTCTGCGGCCTTTCCAGTTGTTGCAGATGTCTTGAGAGGTACATACCAAATGGGGCATTGTATTCTATAATGGGTCTAATGAGGGATGAGTACAGTGGGACAATGACGTCCTTTTTTCTGGATGAAAAGCCCTTATTGATGAGGTGTGCCACATAGAAGGATTTCCTGACTGTTGTGGCAATGTGGTTATTGAAGGTGAGACCACTGTCCACCTGTGTCCCTAAGTCTCTTATCACACTTTCGGTGTTTAGTGTACTGCCACCTATGTGATAATTCACGGGTACATGTTTTTTCCCAAAGGGGATAACTATACATTTCTTGGCATTGAGCTTGAGCCCATGGCTCTGGCACCAAGTATCTGTTTCTGTAAGGTCCTTTTGTAGAGTATCCACATAATTTGGGGATTCAATAATTGCTCCCAGTTTGCAGTCATCTGCAAACTTTGTTAGCCAGAGTCCCTTAGTGTTGGCCTGTACTTCAGAGAAGTAGATGCCAAACAAGACAGATCCCAGGACTGAATCCTGAGGTACTCCAATTGTCACTTGTCTGGAGCTGGATTTGGAGTCTACTTTTACAGTGTGGGTTCTGTCAGTAAGCCAGTTGGCAACCCATGGAGTGACGTAGGGATTAATGCCCAGCTTAGTAAGTTTATCTATGATTCCAGAGTGGGGGATGGTGTCAAAGGCCTTGGCGAGGTCCAGATAGGCTGTGTGGACTGCCTTACCCTCGTCCATGGCTCTGGAGACTGATTCAAAGAAGTCAATAAGGTTCAGGAGACAAGATCGGCCCTTCACAAACCCAAACTGGGTGGGGTCCAGTGTTTTAAGGTTGCCAATGTCTTTGTTTATAAGTTCCATGATAATACGTTCCATGGCCTTGCAGATCAGGCTCATCAGACTGATGGGGTGGTAGTTCCTGGGATCCAAGGTGGATCCCCCCTTGTGGAGTGGGATAACTGTAGCTGTGTGTCACTCAGTGGGCACAAAGCCTGAAGTGAGGGTATGATTAAACATGACACTTAGGTGAGGTGCCAGTTCATTTTGTAGTTCATGTAGTACACAGCCCAGGATGTCATCTGGTCCCATGGATGCTGTATTCTTAGCTTTGGAGAGTGCGTTTTTTACTTGTGTGGCCGTTATTACCAGAATTCGGCAATCTTCAAGTATTGAGATGGGCCATTTTAGGGGGTGAGAGGGGGGTGAAGTTGGCACTGAATCGATCTACCAGGAAATTGGCAATATCCTTGGGATCAGTATATTTTAATGCCATTCTGCTGTAGCTCAGAGCAGATCTGAGCATTGCCATTTAGATTATGGACATAGTTATAGAATGCCTTGTGGCTGTCTTTGGAATCTTTGACAATTTTATTTTCGTAACTAGCTTGGTAAGGGAGTTTTTTGCATCCTGGAATTTTCCTCTTTTCTGCAACAGTTTTTTCCTTTTGTTGTAAAGTTTGTTTATGGCAGGGGACCACCAGATTGGCTTGCTTTTTTTGGAGGACAGCATCTTGGTTCTATTCGGGATGGCATGATTCATGCATGAGTGGATGTGCTCATACAGTGCCTTAGTGTAGGACTCAGCAGTCAAACTTTCAGTTCCCGTCTGCATGGGTGTCATGAAGTTTGTAACTTCTGACTTGAGTAGCATGAAGTTGGTCTTGGAAAAGTTTTTTAAGGAGGTTTCCTTACTGGAGGGTGGAGGTGGGATGTGGATGTTAAGGGTGATTAGCTTATGGTCTGACCTGACCAACAAGGGGGTGACCATAGGTGTGGAGCATCGATTTCCCATGTTGGTAATGACCAGGTCTAGGATATTGGAGCCCTGGTGGGACTATGGATTAGTTGATCCAGGGCATTGGAATTTATGAATTGCAAGAGCCATTGGGCAAAAGTGTTGGTGCACGAGTAGTTTTCCCAGTTAATGGCAGGGTACTTGAAATCACCCAGTATTAGGGTGTTTGGTTATATATTCATATTTTCCAGTATGTTTAGAAAGGTGTAGTGAGAATCTTATGACATGGTGGGGGATCTGTAGCAAGCTACAATTTGGATTGCAGTCTTACCTAATGTTAGTTGCACCTGGAGAATTTCAGATGCATTGTGTTGTGCAACTAACCTGGTGGTGTGAATATCCTTGGTGAATATGGACACTCCTCCACCTTTAGTGTTTCGATCCTGGTTTGGTAGCCGAAAAGTGTGGTAAGAGTTGTAGCCTGGTATTGCAGGGGTGCTCTCTGGAGCCTTGAACCAGGTCTCAGTTACTGCACAGATATCAATGTTCTCCATTTTTAGGAGTGCCTCGAGAGAGTGCATTTTGAGGTTTAGACTTCTAGCACTGAGTAGCATTACCTTCAGATTTTGCATGCTTGTACCTGTTACAGTGGTGGTTTTGTCCTTTGAACTTTGCCTAAAAAATGCACTATAGGGGTGGCAAGAGCCTTAGCCAGTAACCTAAATCCCAGGACGATAGGTGCCGACCATCTCTGGCAAAGCATCGTGGTCTGTCGATCATGTCGTCCCAGGCAGACAGATACTTGATCCCCTTTGAATGACACCAGAAGCTTAGCCAATTGCTGAAGTCAATCATTTTGTCCTTATATTGTGGTATCATTCTGGGTGAAGGCAGGATGCTACTCAGGACTAGGGTCATACCTGCCTGGGCCACATGATCCAAGAGCTCTTCCATGTTTCTTTTCATGTAGTCCAAGGAGGTACATCTCAAGTCATTCACTCCAACATGGACAATGACAGAGTCATATTTGTACTTGTTGTGGAGTGACTTGAGTGCATGAGTTATGTGGCGGATCCTGGCACCCGACAGGCAGCTCACTGTAATTTTCTCCTTGTTCAGCTTAGTGAGTGGGACATCAGTGTGCCTGACTATAGAGTCACCTATGACTAAAGTGTTAGGTACATTGTCTTGCTTTAGGGGCTGTTGCTGGGTGGCACACTGGTGTTGTGAGCTATGTGACACTTTGGTTGTGATTGCTGTTTGTTTGCGTTTCAGCTTCGGAGGTCCTTGTTGCTTGGGCTGGTTACAGTTAAGGGCCTCCTCATATGTGGACATAGTGTTGCTATGTGTGGGTGTTGGTGGTGTGAGTTTAGAAGGGCTATGTGTTGCTTGAGGTGTAGTGCGGGTGTTAACCTTCTCCTCTTGACTGTCTAGCACAATCTTGGGTGGAGAGAGCATTGCTTCCAGTTTGGCTATGTAAGTGCGTCTCTCACAGGTTGTAGTGTTGGGTGGTAGGAGGAGAGGGTTGTCTGTGTACATGAGGCAATTGCTGCATTGCCCCAGTATGCCCAGATTCACTGTCCCACTCAGGTGGACAGGAGAAATCAGTGGAAGCTGACCCTTGGACATGCCTAGTTTGGTGCTTTTTTTTTTTTTTTAAAGTACAGGAGTTGTTTTCCCTTACCTTAGCAAGGTACTTTGCAATTATAGGCTGTTTAGTGCCTATGATTAATTTCTCCTTATTAATAAGGAGAGTTGAGTGCTTGTATCCGTTTAAGGCTTCCTAGTGCTTTCCAGCAGGTATTAGAGCAAGTGCTAGTCACAGGGATGCTTAAAGGTAGATGAAAAAAAATAGTTTATCCTAAACACTGCAGTGTGCACTGGAGAAGTTAGATGTGAAAGTAGGTAACTTAAGTTTTACCTTTCTAAAAAGTTAAGTTTTAGTGGAGAGTCACTATTTTTAAAACAGCAAGATAGATTGAAAGGGGTGATCACTTTTGTATTACAGTACTATGGAATACAGTAGAATGGCCAATAAATTTAAATAGTTGAAGGGGAGTGATTTCACAAAATGATAATTTTGTGCTTACTCGCACAAGCCAGTGAAAGCAGAAAGGAAGTGAGATATATGGTCAAATTAACATAAGAGACAGGCAGCTAGAAAGACAGTGGTATTTAAGAACACAACAATGACAGGGTGGGGGTGGGGAAAAAATTCTGCCTGACTCACAAGAAACAGAACTGTGGTGTCTTTTGAAGTTTTAATATGCAGTTAAAAGCAGAACACAAGCAAAACACAAGGTAAAGAAAACAAATCACAGCACACAAAATATAAAAAGGCAATAAACCAATACAAAATACAACAAATAAAACCAAACCAACCTTTCCCTCACAGCAAAGTGTAGCAGAGTCTGAGTGAGCCTTTCTTCTCATGCCATGTCTTCATCTTCCACACATACAATCTTATTCCCCATTAAACTAAAACACAGTTAATCATTTTACTCAAACAAGAAACTCTAAAATATTTCATAAAGCACACCACCATTTATTATACTTGAAATCCATCTTGATTTTGCTCCTTTCTCCATAGCATCTTATTTCTACAGTAATGTCTACTCAAGTCATTATTTAGTTTTCTACTAAAATGTTGCTTGGTTCTACAGTGCCACACTTCAAATGCTCAAAAATCATTATATAGGGTTAGCTGTGAAAAATACCATCTTTGGCCTAGGTTTAATAGTTTACACATGTGAAGATGCCTTCCTAGCTAGCACTTGATGCCTTCTAAACATACAATGCATTATTAACCAAATTAAACTCAATTATAGGGTTTTATATATATATATATATATATATATATATATATATATATATATATATATATTAACTTTCCTTTGATCAAAGTTAGACGATGGATGGGACTTATTAACACAGAAGCATACCAAACTAGATTGTAAGAAGTTAACACCTGTGAGGACTGCTAAGGATGGTGTCAAGAATACCTTCTGGGATACTACTGGGCGGAAAAAATGAGATGTATGATCCAAATGGTTAAAAAGATCACCATTACTCTTTATTTTTTGACCACAGAAAATATTTTAAATAAGTGCATATACTGGGCTTTCTGTCCCAGGCATGTACAATAAGTAGGCACACATACCAAAGGACAGCTGCCATATTTACAGCCATCAGGACTGCAAGAAAAAAAATCTTGACATTCAAGCTCCTGTGTGGCAAGCCTGTCTTCTAGCTACAGTCCTCTGTCATACAATGGCTCTTATCAATCTCAAAGCTCTAAGAGTCAGAAACAAATGGAACAAATGGCGTATCTCCAAGATATTTCAAAGAATGCCAAAAAAAGTCACACTCACAATGACCCAGCTCTTCAATCATTTCCCTTGGTTTAAGACAAAGACAGTGGTATGAATGGCTTCAGAGAAACACAGAAGACTAAACACTGCACTCTATGAAAGATAAGTTGAATACCTATCTGATAATATGCTAAAAAGGCAGTTTAAGCATAATGTTGTCAGAATGAACTCTTGACTCATAAAATCTCTTAAACACTGCAGTGATCTTTAAGACATCCTGAGGGCTGTGCTTACAATAGATGTAATCAACTTAATCTACAACAAAAAGCATTAATCACTGTCATCTGTAGTGGAATTATCTGCAAATTTAGGACCAGTGGAGATCCTCATTTCAAAGCCTGATACCATGGAGGAGATGGATGGTTCCCTAACTCATAACCAGATCAGTTGGGTTTAATTAGTGATCACAAGAATTCCTTCTGATTTGTTACTTTTCAATACACTGATTGCTAGTATTAGGATCTCATATGGGCTAATAAGCAAATTCAACTATTTGAAGATAATCTTAGTGTACAAGAGAATAACATGAGCCCCTTAAAATAGACTTTGTACCCATCAGTTACTGGACAGCGATTTTAGATGTAGCAGTTAACATGGAGAAATCTATGTTATGCTCCTCTGGAAAAGGATCTGCTTCCATCCAGATTACATTAACAAATGGAGATATACCTTCAGAAGAAAGTTTTTGGAGTTATTTGTGATAATGCATTGATCCCAACAAGACAATGAACGCTAAAGTTTTGGTGCCTTGCCTCCAGAACTAATGAAGTCTTAATGCTGCTATAAAGAACTTTAGTCTGTTTTCACATAAAGAATTACATCCAGTTTTAGAAATCCCATCAAAGAAATATATTAAACTCCTGGAAAAGAAAGAGGCAAGTTACATAAGTAATCATTGTATGATGGAGAAATAAAGGTAGAAATGGGCTGGCCTAAAAGTATACTACCTGAACGACAGGAGTACAGCATAAGACATGTAAGATCTTCAAATATATGAAGTGAACAGAGGAATATACCCTCTCTTCTGAGGAGATGAAAATGATAGGATAGAATAAGGATGTATTTCTGTATCTCATGGCCTTAGTGCAGCAAATAACTATAACATTCAGCAATCAGCAGAGAATAATGGGCTTCTGAAAATAGTCAAGGTGGAAAAGGTAATAACTTAACAGAAGTATTTTGGGAAATTTATATATGTATTCTTTGTTCACCAGGTTAGTCCCACTAGGCTAGTGGTCACTTTATGGGCTAGACCTGAGGTGAAATTTATACTACTAGGGAAAATTTGGCCAGGGCATCAAGGAACTTCCACTACTGTTTTTAGTTTGGGTGCTACACATCCTGACTTCCTGTTTCCTGTCCAGATGTGGAGGCAGCCAGGAGGAACAGTGAGAGATATGGCCACTGAGAGCCAAGCCAATTTGGAAGTTAAATGTGTTGAAAATGAAGAAAAAATGGTAGAATCACTACCAGAAATGCTTTCAGGTGATGTGGGAGCAGAGAAAACATTATCAGCTGGTGGTAAGGAGATCAGGAAGGAGATGGAGATAAATGCAGTGGTAGAGATGGAGTCCGAATAAAATTTCCAGAAAAACCTGTTTGAAATGGCAGAAACTGCAGAAAAAATGTGTTATTTCAATCCTCCAGTTGGATGGGTTGCAGGATGAGTATCTGGAGGAGCTCATTAACCAAAGTGAACCAGAAAGTGGAACTGCTATATCCTGGAGTGACATTATGGAAAAATAGAAGAGGGAGAAAAAGAGAAGGAAGAAGAGCCAGAAAAGGTTCCAGAAAAAAAAAAAGAGTTCAATACTCAAATGGTGGAAGAAGGAGTTAAGGAGAAGACACAGATGAAAAAAGTACAGAAAAAATATGTTGTTCAGGTGAGCAGTAAAAAATAAAAAGGCCTGGACAGATATGAGGTATGGGACAATGTTATTACACCTCTGGAAGTAAAAGCTCAAGAGGTAAGAGGTTTCATTTTAATTAACAAAGAAACTTTTTCTGACTTGTTTTTTGAAACTTGCCAGGCTATGAAAACCTTTTTGGGGGCCTATAAAAAAGGAAAGCAGACTTTCTATGGTCAGAATTTGTTGTGCAAACCATTTTCAGGCAAACAAAAAAGAATCTTGATTCAGTTTAGAACTAAAGTTGTTGCAAAAGAACTGAGAAAATATTCATTGACAATATGTAAAGAAGTGGTGGACACTAGTAAAATCTATGATGAAAGACAATTATGGACTGGGTGTTGGGAGTGTAGAATAATTTTAAAAATGGAAAATGATAATGTGTTACACATACCTAGCATTATTAATGTGCATGGCAATAGAGGTTTTGTGATGTACAGTGGACAACCAAAGACTTGTTATTTTTGTGGAAAAAGTGATCATTTAATTAATGAATGTGACAAAAAAGATGTTATTTATGTGGTCAGACAGGTCATAATGCAAAGAAATGTGAAGTTAAATGTAAGAAATGTGATAATACAGGACATTATTGTTAGAATGTGAAGTAGAAATGCAAGAAAATGAAAATGAAATAATACAGGGAAAAAGAGTTAAAAAACAATGATATACAAAAACACACAACACAACAAGAAAAAAACACAGAAATAGTATTTAAATTTAAAGGGGAAGACAAAGAGAAAGAAAAAGAAAGAGAGATGGACGAAACAAGTGAAGAAGAGTCAGAGTGGCATATAGTAAAAGGCAAGAAAAATTCAAAAGGAAAGAGTTAGGGAAAGAAAAAGAAAATGTAAAAATATAATGGTAAGAGAAGATAAGAAATGTAAGGGATAAGACGATTATTCTAATAACTGTTCTATAAAGCTGAAAATATTAGCTTTAAATGTGAACAGTATGAAGACTATTAAGAAAAGAATTAGTATTTTACAATGGTGTGAGTAGATGCTCAAGTAACAGTGTTAGAAGATAGAATGCTAACAGAAGAAGAAAGGGTGCAAACAGAAAAACTTTGGAATGGTACTGTTATTTGGAATATAGGCAAAGAAACATGTTCAGGTATATGTATACTATGCCAAGAAAATATAAAAATATTAGATATTACAATAGTAGAACTGGGCCAAATAATAGATAGACTAGTAGCTTTATATGCATATGTGACAAAAAAGAAAGGGAACCATGTTTAAAAGTATACCTAATTATGTCTATATTAACATGGATATAATAATGACAGGTGACTTTAATTGTAATTAATGGTTACTGAAATTATGGAAAGTGAAAACTTAAAAATATGGGAAAATAAACACTGAACTTAGAAAAGAAATGAAATTAAGACAGAAACTGATTATTTTTTGATATCAGAAGGCTTAAAAATTGCATAAAAAGAAATATAATGGGTTGTCTGATTATGTGGCAATTTGGATAAGAATTCATGAAAATGAGGACTATATTAAAATAGGAAAAGCCATAAAAAGAGTAAATGAAAAAGAGTTAGATTCAGGAGAAAGAAAATAAATTATGGAATTATGGCATATCAATATGAGAGATTTTTTTGAAAATTGGACAATATGGTGGGTACAATTCAAAAAGAAATACAAAAAAGTATTTTAGAAAGCATAAAAAAGTAAAACGAAAAACTGGACTACAAAATATTAAGTCAAAATATTTAAAGACTTTATAGAGAAAAAAATCATTTTATGAATAAGAAAAAGAAATATACAGAAGAAATCAAGATAAGGTTAATAAATTGCTATATAAGCAAAAATATTGCTTATAAGGAAAAAAAAGAAGAGGTAGCACCAGACTTATGTAAGACAGTAAAAGAAGGAAAGATAATACAAGAATTAAAAAATAAAGAAGGCGAAACAAATTAAAAAAACAAGGAGAAATATATGAAATAATTAAAGAATATCTATTAGATTTATATAGGAGAAAAGAAGTTAACACAAAATAAATTTAAAATGGTGAAAGATTTAAAAAAAGAAAGATAAGCCCCAAGATTCATGAAGCTCCATGCAAGAATAAGACTATTCTTGCACGGAGTGGTTCCTGTCCATTTAGAATAGCAGCACGCCTTGCATATGCATGAAGTTGTGCTGCTATCTAATCTAAATGGACACGAACCATGAGCGAGTGCAGGGGGCGTGTCTCAGCAGTGCCTGAACATGTAACATGCCCCTTCACTCAAAGTGCCATATGGCACTTTCTGACACAGATGAGTGTCAGTTTATATAATATTAGAGCCTGGATCTAATATTATATAGTAAACAAGTGTCTGCAGACACTGAAATGTAAATAACTAGCATTTCAGTGTCCTCAGACACTGAAAAGAAAAAAAGAAACACAAACACCTAGAAGGTAGCAGCCTTTAAGTGCACATCCCCAAATGTATGCACTCTTGCCCTACATGCATGGAAGCAGTAGGGCAAGAGGAAAGCAATAGAAATTTAAAAATGTAAGTTTTATTTTTTCATCAAATAAATCTGAAGTTTAAGCGGTGCACAGCTTGTTTGCGTGGACCGCCCTATGCTTAACCTGGCTGAAATCCTGAAAATGATAGACAAGTGCTACTGTGATAGAAAACATCTAGCTGCTGTAGCGTAGTGGTAGTGCCATGATATAGCATGTAGAACATGCTTGGTTCGAATCCCCCCTCTGCCAAATTATTTAATAAACTGTTAAGGAATTTGAATGATAAATGTTAATCATATGGCTCATGTCTAGCACAGTAGGGGTGGGAATATGTAAAAAATAATTTATAAATTTAATGAAAAAAATAGATGTAAGCAATGCTTTGCTAGTGTAAGCATTGGTTACCTGCTTTCAGCTCTCCTTAGCTGGTATAAGCATTGCTATGCAGATTTGCATGGAGCTAAGCATAGTTTAGCATATTAAAACCGCCCAATCAAGAAAAAGTGCAGGAAAACTGCCCTATTTAAACCGCACAGGGAGGAATACAGCCATAACCATTTGGGATTCCTCATAGCAGGACCAAAATGTCTGGCGTTGGTGAAGGTGTTCTCTTCCAAGCGCAACATTGGGGCATCCAGGCATCCAGGGTCATGGTTGGGCTCCTAGTTAAAAACCATGATGGCAGGCTGCTGCAGGGCCAGTACCAGGGCTCACAGTACAAAGCGGAGGCCTGGGACCAGCTTGCACATGCTCTCACCAGTGACACTGGCATACTCCAGACTGGTGAGCAGGTACATCACCACCATAATGACCTGAAGTGGAGGAGGGGTGCACTCTTGGACCAGTGGATCCAAGAAGCCCAAGAGTAGGATGTCCAACCTGTCTGTAAATATGCAGTCTTAAATATCTCTAAGTATGGAAAAAGTTCAACTTGTGACTGTGCAGGTGTGATCAATGTGTGATGTCTCCCCATATAGTTGCTGTGGAGATGTCCAGAATGTAGCGGCTCATGCCCAGCGACTAGCCTGGCTGGGTCGGCAGTATGGTGAGTACAGAATACCCCCTACTATTAGCAGTAAAAAATCAAAATTATAGTAATGGAAGTACTGCCTGTATATATAATTGTGCTGTAAAAGTCAGGAATAAATGCCTGTGTCAGGCTGCCAGTGTTACAATGGAGTATTCCCAGCTGCTGTGTAATACAGATATCAGTAGCAAACAAGGTACAATATGCAGGAGAGGAATACTAGAATATGTATGAGTGTGTCTGAGTGAACCTGCCAAGAAAGTGCCATGTCAGGGCTACTGTAACAGTTAGAAATGAAAAGCATTCCCATGTGCAGATCATGCAGGAATAGTAATTGTGGATTTCTGAGTTGTACACAGATATGTATGTCAAAAACTAATAAAGGTCATCCTAAGCACTGGTGTGTGTCATCTCACTTGTACCTGAAAAATAGAAATGTATATGTTCTGCAGAATCCATTAACTGAGGTGAACTGATTTAGCACTGCTTGTCTGCATATTTTAGAATGGGCATATCAAATAACTGAAAAAAAGCAACAGTACATATTTCCATCAGAATGCGTTTTACTTGTTTGTCTGCCACTATTGTCCTGTGTTAACCTTTCAATTTCAGCTATATGTAGCTGTGAATGTACTGAAAAATGTATAAGGCTAACAGGTGCAGACTTAAAACCTACACTGTGTACTCAGGAATCTAAATTGCAGTACGTAGCTGTAAAACAGTCAAATGTGCAATCCAGCTAATGTGCGAATGTTTCACAAACAGTGACACCAATGTCTGTTGTGTACGCATAATTTGTACTGAAAATGGGAAACAAATAATGCAACATGTCATAATAAAAGTACTGTGCACAAAAATATGTACTAGATAGAAATGTCACAAGCAACACACAACACCCCCCATTAGCTCAGTCTAATAAAGACTAGGCCTGCAGTTCGAATCCAGGGACAGTCACTAACATCTCAGTCTGGTTCTACAGTTGTAAACTGCAATCTGAAGAGAAACGATAATGTACTGCAACACATACATTTTCCATACAGGGCACACAGGTAAATAACTCTGAATAGAAATACTAGTATGATGTGTATAACTATGAAAGGTATACAACTGCTGTGTTGATCAGCCCCAGCCCTACAAATACATGCAAGCTAGACATCCACACTCTGCAGACTGGGCCAGACAAGCCCCTCAAGTGTCACGCTGTCATGGATAGTTTCCTCAGTTGCCAAGAAACCTGCACACAGAGAATGTCATAGTAGATGTATGTGAAAGGCAGAATACACACTCCAGGGCCTGCAACTAATATGTGAATCTGAAATATGTGTAGAAACAGCAATGTAATGTGCACACAGTTCATCTGCACAGGCCCACAGGTAAAGAAATTGGTATAGAAACAGGTATGATGTGTATAACTAAAATGAAGGTACAATTGCTCTGTTGTTATCTACAGCTGTTGGTGTGCTGTAGCAGCCCCATGGCCCAGGTGGAGTGTAAGTGTGGTCAGAATGTAGAGTAGTGAATAGTAGTGTACTAACAAATATACTTGATAGCAGTTGTCAATTGAATCTGTTCCCTTCCCCCGCCACTCAACTGATCCAGCCATCACACTGAACCCAACATGGGTATGTTCCTAAACAAACCTCTACTGTTGGGACTGTTGTTCCATTTGGTTTATCATTGTTTAAATTGTGTGCATACTAATATTCCCTGTTGAATAATAATTTTATTGCCTACCTGACATACCACTAACTGGCATGCTGTTGCAACCCTGAATGCCATTCCATATATATGCGTGGGTTCTGTTTGCTATGGAACTGTTATAATTGCACTGTTTGGGGAAAATGGGAATATCCATGCATGCTATTTTGACTAATGTTGTAATGTGTTGTGCATGACTAACCAATATTCATTGTTAATTTCCACACCATAGCACATATGCGAAGGCAGATCCCAGCGGATCCAACTCTCCCACCCCACATGGCTGAGGCACCAGGTCCCAGCATGTCTGGGACCCAACCCAGACCTCCCTCATCTGCTGGTCCTGCACCACCCTCGGGTGGAACAACTGCAGGGGATGGGGCTCGCCCCCCCCCAAGTGGGCTCGGTGAGGATGTTGTCACCCGGGACGAGGTCTGTGGCATGATGTGCAGTGTCCTCCAGATGGAGCTGGATGACCGCCTGCACCAGGTGGAGGGCAGGCTGTCATAGCTAGAGGGGCAGGTGGCCCCTCCAGCCCAGCCCCAGCACAGCCACTTTCGGGGCTCTGAAGGAGTAGTGGTGACTGCCATCAGGTGGGAACATCAGTGCCACTACTACCAACTGGGGGGTTCATGAGCCTCAGATTCCCAACCACCATCCCCGTCAAGGTGTTTGCCCCCCCATGTGTCATACACCACCCCTGTCTGCTGTCTTGTCTGTCTGCAAATGCAACCTCTCCTACCAAACATTCCTCACCACACTTACTAATAATTCTTCCTTAACATCCCACTCTTACCTTAAAAAAAAAAGGGCATCTGTCCCACAAAACAATCACGTCCCATACATAGCTCTGCATTTCTGCCGGAGACATGTACCCATCACACAATCTAACCTTACCAGTCATCCATATTGTATGATGCCCACGCACCTCCCTGTAGGGTGTGAGGCTCCAAATTCTAAATTGCCCACACTGAAAGCAGCTGTTGTTGCCAAAGAAATGCAGAGCTATGGTCCTTTTCTACACCCATCCTGCACATCCCTACTTGTTTCTCCTCTTGTTTGTCCCCCTGCTTGCCCCAATTTCACCACTTTCCTATCTCCCTTATTTTCTTTTCTTTATTTGAAATTAGTGCAGGTTTAAGCGGCCGTAAGCATCCGTAAGTGGGCGCAAGCTAAGCTAAGCTAAGCTAAGCTCACGTAAGCGTCACTTAGCTCCACGTAAACCCACACAAACCCACTTACAACTGCTTTAAAGTGCCTTAATCACTCTGTCGCCAACAGCCTCTCTTCTGCCAAGC